>NC_086318.1:327842711-328198961 GCF_036172605.1 Pelobates fuscus | reverse complement strand
CTGACCAGCATGAAGATAAAAAAATTTGTATTGTCATGGTGACCTGACACAGTGGATTTCTCAGGGCCTTATTTAAAGATTGTTTAGGTAATGTCCTCCTTTTTGTCTTGACTTTAAAGGAACACTTCTAACGTCTGACATACAAGCACGTATCCCTAAAATTTATTATACTTTGTAGATTAGAAATAATTTATTTACATTATAATGCCAGATGCGTCATTCTTGCAGCAGTTGCCGCTCCACATTACTGATCGTCTCAACCAATCCTTCCATTTTTTCTTTTGATGCGGAAAATGGTAGGACAAGTCTCCAGCTTTTCCAATCATGTATGTATGTGTATATATATGTGTGTATATATATATATGTGTGTTTACTGGCTTTGCATCTTTTCCTAAGTTGTGTTTGAAAGCTGTTGTATACAGCAAACACAGACTCAAGGGAATCCATGTTTAAAATGGAATGAGGCAAAAATATGATTCTTTGTTAAACTAATTTGAAGATGCCCATCTTGAATCCTTTGTGGTAGTAACATCACTGGAGAAATCACTGTGATTTCTGTGGGAAAAGCAAGTCTTAGCTTGGTTGCTTCATCTAAGTGTTGCTTCTAAGTGTGTGGTTGGAGATATTCTGGAGAGTTTTACAGAAGCTTCAACTGTCTAAGAGTTCTTTTTTACTGTTACAGGTAAGATTCATCTGTAGGAAAAGGTTACTGATTGCACAAGATTTGATTTCCTGTTGGTAATTATAAGGCATTTGATTTGATTATTTAGCTACTTGCTATTGATTGCTGTTTAAATTAGCTATTGTTTGCAAATAAGCAGAGGCCTACCCAGTTGTTAAACATTCCTAGTGGGTGGTGATTTTAGGAGTTATATAAGGGTTGTTGTCATTAGCTTGGCTAATATAGCTAGGTTGCTACATCTAAGTGTTGCTTCTAAGTGTGTGGTTGGAGATATTCTGGAGCGTGTTGCTTCTAAGTGTGTGGTTGAATATATTCTGGAGGTAATCTGAGGTATTCAGGAGGATAAATAAAAAGTTAAGATTTGTTTGATTTAAATTATTTACCTCATTGGAATGGCAGACTTAGTTCAGTGTAATAGTTGCTATGCATTTTGTTTCACGTTCCACTTTTTGGAGGTTTGGTTGTTGTCTAATCTGTAGACAGTTCTCTATCTTGCAGCAGGAGATTGTATTTTTGAAGTCTTGTATTTGTATATTATCTGGTAAACAAACTCTCAGGCTGGAACTGCTGCAAAGCCACTGCCACAGAGACATACTAGGAACGGCAGATGGATCACTGTAGGATCTGGTAGACTTATGGATAAAAGGCATATTGCACAGTCTGTTGCTCTACATAATTCATTTTCTGCACTTTCAGAGTGTAGTGGTGTCGTGGAGAGAGGCACTGAGGCTAGTGGTGTTGTGGAGAGAGGCACTGAGGCTAGTGGTGTTGTGGAGAGAGGCACTGAGGCTAGTGGTGTTGTGGAGAGAGGCACTGAGGCTAGTGGTGTTGTGCAGAGAGGCACTGAGGCTAGTGGTGTTGTGCAGAGAGGCACTGAGGCTAGTGGTGTTGTGCAGAGAGGCACTGAGGCTAGTGGTGTTGTGCAGAGAGGCACTGAGGCTAGTGGTGTTGTGCAGAGAGGCACTGAGGCTAGTGGTGTTGTGCAGAGAGGCACTGAGGCTAGTGGTGTTGTGCAGAGAGGCACTGAGGCTAGTGGTGTTGTGCAGAGAGGCACTGAGGCTAGTGGTGTTGTGCAGAGAGGCACTGAGGCTAGTGGTGTTGTGCAGACATGCTTGGAGACTATGGTGAGGCCTAATAGAAAGCAGTTGTTGTTGAGGGATTCCATCATAAGAGGTGTGGAGATGGACAATGGTGGTCTTGTGAGGTGTCTTCCCGGAGCTACTGCTCACAGAGACAGGAGACGTATCTGTGATATTGTTAAGCAAGCAAAGCAGGAAGGGGAATTGGATGTACTTGTCCATCTAGGGACAAATGACTTGGCTTGCAATGAGGTTTCAGAGGTTAAGGAAGTGTTTTTTTTTTACCAATGATATACGGCAGGTTGCTTCCACACTGTCATTCTCTGAAGTTCTGCCTGTGCATAACACTCAGAATGACAGGCGGATGCGTATTAGGGACTTTAACTTGTGGCTTGGTGAATGGTGTCGGGAGCAAGGATTTGGCTTTATTTCTCATGGTAGCTCTGTTTGAAATGGAAATAAACTGTACAAAATAGATGGTTTGCATCTTTCTCAAAAGGGAACAAATGTTCTCAGTGAGCAGTTCAGAGGTTTTGCTAGGATGTATTTAAACTAGGAGGGGGGCAAAAGGGTGATAAAACATCAATCCAATTGTCCCGCAAAACAAGGACAGAAGGTGCCTGTAGCAAGTGTTAAAAAATGATAGGCTTAGAGTCATGTCTACAAATGCTCGCAGTTTAGGGAATAAGATCCATGAACTTGTTGCAATAATGGCAACTGATAGTGTACATTTAGTCACTGTTACTGAGGCATGGTATAATGAGAAAAATGACTGGGACATAGCAATACCAGGGTACTCTTTTTATATAGAAAAGGCAGGGAAGGCAAGAAAGGGGGAGGGGTGGCCCTGTATGTGAAGGATAGCATAAAATCTAGCCTAATAAAGGGTAGTGAGGCGAACATAGAGTCTGTTTGGGTTACGTTGGAATTTGGTAATCACACAGTAACTCGTGTAGGTGTGATTTATAGGCCCCCAGGACAAATTGAAGAGTTAGATAATCTACTAGTTGAAGAAATAGCTAAAATGACAATGAAGGGGGAAGTTATCATCATGGGTGACTTTAATCTTCCTGATGTGAATTGGAAAACAAAAATAGCTGCTTGTGCCAGGCGCACACATATTCTAAACTCCCTAATGGGATTGTCTCTAAAACAAGTCGTTGAGGAGCCAACTCGTAAAGAGGCCATACTAGATTTAGTGTTAACAAATGGAGATTTGGTATCAGATATTACTGTAGGTGAAAGTTTAGGATCCAGTGATCATCAGTCAGTGTGGTTTAATAAGAACAGTGACTGAGTCACACCACACAAAAACAAAAGTTTTAGACTTTAGAAAACAGACTTTTCTAAAATTAGAATATGTGTAAAGGAGTCATTATCAGACTGGAGCAATTTAAATGGAGTCCAAGATAAATGGGATTATTTAAAAGTTGCACTACTGAAGGCAACAGAAAATTGCATTAGGCTTGTCAGTAAAAGCAAAAAATTCAAGAAACCACTGTGGTACTCCGCAGATGTGGCCAAAAGTAAAAAACAAAAAGTTAGCATTTAGTAATTTATAAAAAAAAAAAAAAAAAAACTAGTGAGGAAGACAGAATGATCTATAAGATTGCAGAAAGAGGCTAAGCAAGTTATAAGAGCTTCCAATTCACACACAGAAGAGAAAATAGCACAGTCAGTAAAAAAAGGGGTACAAAACTTTTTTTAGATACATAAATGAGAAAAGAAAAGTAAAACCAGGATTAGTTGGATTAGAAACAAAAGAAGGAAGGTATGTAGATGAGGATAAAGGTCTAGCTGACTACCTCAATGAATATTTTTGCTCGGTATTTACAGATGAAAATGAAGGAAAGGGACCTCAGTTAAGAAAAAGGATAAATTAGTACTTTATTACACGTGAGTTTACAGAGGAAGAGGTTCTATTTCAACTGTCAAAAGTAAAGACAAATAAGTCAATGGGACATGATGGAATACACCCAAAGCTATTAAAAGAGCTTTAGTGGTGTACTAGCAAAACCATTAATAGATTTATTTAACCAATCATTAACAGGAGTAGTCCCAGAAGATTGGAAGTTGGCGAATGTTGTGCCCATTCACAAGAAAGGTAATGGGGAGGAGTCGGGCAACTATAGGCCAGTAAGCCTTACTTCATTAGTGGGGAAAGTGATGGAAACCATGTTAAAGGATAGGATTGTTGAACATCTAAAAACACATGGATTTCAAGATCAGAGGCATGGGTTTACTTCAGGGAGATCATGCCAAACTAATCTTATTGATTTTTTTGATTGGGTAACTAAAATTATAGATCAGGGTGGTGCAGTAGACATTGCTTACCTAGATTTCAGTAAGGCCTTTGACACTGTTGCACAGGCTTATCAATAAACTGCAATCTTTAAGTTTGGATTCCAATATTGTTGAATGGGTAAGGCAGTGGCTGAGTGACAGGCAACAGAGGTTTGTAGTCAATGGAGTTTATTCGAAGCTCGGGCTTGTCACCAGTGGGGTACCTCAGGGATCTGTACTTGGACCCATTCTCTTTAATATTTTTAGTAGTGATATTGCAGAAGGTCTTGATGGTAAGGTATGTCTTTTTGCTGATGATACTAAGATATGTAACAGGGTTGATGTTCCAGGAGGGATAAGCCAAATGGCAAATGATTTAGGTTAACTAGAAAAATGGTCAGAGTTGTGGCAACTGACATTTAATGTGGATAAGTGCAAGATAATGCATCTTGGACGTAAAAACCGAAGGGCAATGTACAGAATATTTGATAGAGTCCTAACCTCAACATTTGAGGAAAGGGATTTAGGCGTGATTATTTCTGATGACTTAAAGGTAGGCAGACAATGTAATAGAGCAGCAGGAAATGCTAGCAGAATGCTTGGTTGTATAGGGAGAGGTATTAGCAGTAGAAAGAGGGAAGTGCTCATGCCATTGTACAGAACACTGGTGAGACCTCACTTGGAGGAGTACTGTACACAGTACTGGAGACCGTATCTTCAGAAGGATATTGATACCTTAGAGAGAGTTCAGAGAAGGGCTACTAAACTGGTTAATGGATTGCAGGATAAAACTTACCAGGAAAGGTTAAAGGATCTTAACATGTATAGCTTGGAGGAAAGACGAGACGGGGGAATATGATAGAAACATTTAAATACATAAAGGGAATCAACACAGTAAAGGAGGAGACTATATTTAAAAGAAGAAAAACTACCACAACCAGAGGACATAGTCTAAAATTAGAGGGACAAAGGTTTAAAAATAATATCAGGAAGTATTACTTTACTGAGAGGGTAGTGGATGCATGGAATAGCCTTCCAGCTGAAGTGGTAGAGGTTAACACAGTAAAGGAGTTTAAGCATGCGTGGGATAGGCATAAGGCTATCCTAACTATAAGATAAGGCCAGGGACTAATGAAAGTATTTAGAAAATTGGGCAGACTAGAAGGGCCGAATGGTTCTTGTCTGCCGTCACATTCTATGTTTCACATTCTATGTTATGGCTTGACTGGTGTGCAGATTTTTGTTTAACATTGTATTAAATATATATATTTAATATATACACACACACCCTTAATTATATCTTGCATAATTAAATTTGTGTATGTTTTCATTGGAGGTATATCTACTAAATAGGGATTTTTATATTTGTTTTATTTATTTGGGCAGTGGAGTATTGTTTTCATTAAAATAAAGTGTGCTGCATAATTAAAAGAGCACTCCAAGCACCATAGCAACTACAGCCTGTTCTAGGGGCGTTCCACAGTAAAATGTCACACCATTTTAACAACTTCATTGCGTAACACCAAGTGCCTGTGGAAACATCCCCTGCATCCCGTCTTCTCCAGCTGTAGAATCCAGATTTCTGTATAGAGCAGGCGTCATTAGCTTAGTGTTAACTGAGCACTCTTGGCAAAATGAGTGCAATCCTGCATCCGGTGTCTCCTACTTGAGAAGACAGGATGCAGGCAGTCAGCAGGAACCAGTTAAGTTATCAAGCCATATTAAACAGGTTTATTGAAATTTCTGGTAATGCAGTCAAAAGTTAACATGAGACAAAGTAGGGAATAGACCTACTTTGATCTCCTAGACCTCAGTGTTGCACTCTTGCACATGTGTGAAAGTACATCACTTACGTGTGCTCCTGGCGAATGAAGCGCCAAGAGCTTAAGAAATAAGGGGAACAGCATCTTGTATCTCACCTCGGCTGCCCCCCTGAGCTACCATCAGCATGTCTTTGCTCAATATTCAGAGACCCCAGAAAGTAACATATCCACTTTAAAATGTTCTGACATCTTACCATTGGACCAGGTTACTCTTGGCACCATAACCTTAATCCTCTGCTGTTTTCTTGGTTGTTTTTTCTTTTTAACTAGCTTATGGACTCTTTTCTGTTTGTTTACTTTTTCTGGCAATGCTCAGCCAGCCTTTCACTTTCAGGCACACCCTCTGCTATTTATCACACCCCACTCACCCCTCTTCTCCCCTTCCCTTCTCTAACATCAGTTGTTGTAAGTGTTAAACTCATCAGATCGATGTGTATTGCTTCAATCCTGAGGAAGAGAGGGAACTGTCAAAAGTTTGTCTTTAAAATATTATGTTAGTCCAGTAAAAAAAGGTATCATTGCATACTGCAATACTCTGGTATTTTGGCAATTTCAGATATTTTAACTAAACGAGTATTTAAAACACTTTTACTTCTGTGGTTACATTTCCTGTAAATCTAGACAAGACATACTACATGCAAAAGAGACATATCTGTAGTTAATTATGGCAATATGATCATTTAGAACCAACATGAGAAACTCTTGTTAGATCTCAACAGCAACATGTCTTTTTTGACCTTGCTGCTTTATTTATTTTGCCATCATCCATTCTAATAAACTATTGCTTGATTTCCTCTGGTAGGCAATACAAACCAGCTGACCAAAATTCACCACCTCCAATTACAATTTTAATAATGACACAGAGGCTCCTATTATGCTTTCTCTTTCTTTTAATTTCCCTCAGCAGCGAAGAGAGAGATGTATACAGAAGAGAAAAAATAAACATAACATTGCATAGTAACAGTGCAACCAATCAGCATTCATCAACAAGTATATAAGGTGTAGCACCCAACACTCTTCCTCTTTCTTCGCTGCTCCATTAGACCAGCAAAGTACATTTGCTTCTTTATACTGTTTGACAATAACAAATATTTTACTCTATTGGTAATTTTTTCACTTGATTAATATTATTTCAAACTGCTTGATTATAGGTTTATTTGGTTTAATCCTCTAGAGTGTGCCCCTGGGAATGTGGGATCTGTGACTAAAGTCACTCTCCTTTCCCTTGGACGTCCCTCTCGGCATCCAAAACTTTGCCAACCGAGGGAAGACATTAAGTGGCCACTAGCTGTGGTTGTTCCCTCCGCCCGCGGGATACCGCCCATCGACGTTTAGCCCACGTTTTTTACCGCGACGCTATCGTTGTTCTGAACGCCAATCGCAAACAGGCGCCCCGCCCACTATTACCACCACACATGCGCTGTGCGCTTGAGGCGCCCATTTTCTTGGTTACATGTCGCCACCAATGCCGGCGGCCGTTTTAGTGCGGCCCAAGAGCGGTAATCACAGCGAGGTCCGGCGGAATAGCAAAACACGGCTCCTATCATTGCTATCGTTTATATTGCTGTTTTTTGCCTTAGGTTTTTTCCTCCTAATTACTTTAGTTGGGTGGCTGGATTAAGCAATCCTTACCACCTAGATCTTCCTATATCCTCCCTACCTTAGGTTTTTTTTTATACATTCTGGTGGCCTATACTTGCCCTGATAACCCCACAGGGCTGGTTGGCAAAGGGCTATATATTATTTGAATTGTTGATCATCTCTCATCCTTTGTGGTGATTCTGTAGCTGCAACATGCAAGTATGTGGTGATGGGCCTGTCGACCACCCTCTGAACGTCGTGGGGACTACTGTCCCTGACCCCTTAGACGATGCCAATATGATCCTCAGAGGAATTCCAAAGTCTACTGGACGTAACTATGACAAACTCATGGTGGTCATGTCCTCCACAATTACACAGTCCATAACTCAGGCATTGATGCAAGGGCACCCTACAACCCAGGCCCCTCCACAAACCTCTGATATGCCCAGCATACCCTTGCCGGGCCACAAGGCCCTGAGCAAGCATTAACACCCTGATCTCCCTCCACATATCAAGGGTGACCCTGGTTTGAATGACATGCCTCAGGCTGTCCAAGATGGCGCGCAACAACTAGCAATAGAGCCACTGTCCGGGCAAAAGCGGCCAGACATTGGAAACAGGCACGGTCCCATGAGATCATGTCAGACTCGGACTACAGTGATGAGGAGGGCTCAGATGAGGTATTCTCAGACCTTTTATTAGGAAGAGGTTTCCGAGGATGAGAACCTCATGGGGACGCAATTCGCCACCACTCCATCCAAAAAGGACCTAGGGAACCCAGGTGAACCACAGGACGTTTAGCTTACCCCGGCATTCGACCCGGATGACTTGCGCCAACCGTGCTCGGCTGAATGGGAGCCACCGGAGCATATTGCACAATACATGGTGCTGAGGGTCCACAAACCTCTCTCCCAGGAGGGCCGTAATAAACTGAGGGCTGAATGCCCCCAGACCCATTATCCCGGACATGGTGGCCAAGACACCTGAAGTCGATCCGCAGATCGTACCATTTTTATCAAAAACCGTCTGGAAGCCGAAGAAGGGCCTAGACTACTCCTTACGGAATTGCCAGGATAAGTTCCGTAAGGAGTTCCTGGACACACTAGGCCCTATTACTAAACTATATGAACTGCTGGAGTCAGCACAATTGGGTAAAACCCAAATTGATTAAGCCATAGCGTTTGGATGGTTGCAACGCCTGGTGTGCACAGTTGGCAATGCCAACTCGGCCATGTCCACAGAACGCAGGAAAGCTATCCTGCTCAAAATAGAATCTAAGCTAGCTAGCATGGCCACCACTGGACCTTGAGCGGCCGCTAAAGGCCTATTGTTTGGCAAGTCCTTTGTCAAGGTAAGCAAGGAAATGGAGGTTCATATGCCTGCCCTTTGGCCTGTCCTCAGCCCCATGGTGCTTCACGGAAGTCCTGAAACCAGTGGTGACCTTCCTGAGAATACACTGGATACGACTAATCATCTACTTAGATGATGTCCTTCTACTGTCACAAACACAGGAACAACTGACAGTCCATCTCACTTGGATCATACACCTCCTTAAGAACGTAGGTTTCTTGGTGAACTGTGAAAAGTCAGTTCTACAACAATCTCAACGTATGGAGTTCCTATGATTTCGGGTCGACTCCATCAAACAAGTTCTATGCCTCCCGGCAGAGAAAAATACAAACATCAAGAAGGAGATAAAACGATTAATGAACCGTCCAGACATATCCCTGCGGCAACTAGCGAGGGTCCTCGACCTGTTATCCGCCTCCATCCAGGCAATTTTCCCGGGCCCATTACACTACAGGGCTTTACAGAGACTGAAGGCATCCTATCTGAGAAGTGGCCATTCATACGAAACATGCATTTTGCTATACGAGGAATCCAGAGAAGAATTAACCTGGTGGCTGGCCCACATGGAAGCATGGAATGGGCGAGCAATTTTCAGATCCACTCCGGATCTTGTGATAGAATCAGATGCGAGCTTACAGGGCTGGGGCGCGTGTTGCGGTCCCATATCCACCAGAGGCAGATGGTCCACAGAAGAATCTTTTCTGCATATCAATTGCCTGAAACTGCTGGCAGCCTCGTTTGCCATTCGCAGTCTCTCTCCCAAGAACATCTCTTGCTTGATCCTACTCAAACTAGACCATGTTTCCACCCTCCGCTACATCAACCATCTGGGTTGAACTAAGTCACGAATGTTAGCAGTATTGGCCAGAGACTTTGGGCATTGTCAAAATATATCAGTAACAGCGGAACATATCCCATGTCTGGAGAATTACACCGCAGACTGGAACTCCAGTTACCTGAAGGACATGGGGGATTGGAAACTTCGGCCGTCTATATTCAGGGAGATTGCCCACCTCTGGGGGCCATTACAAGTGTACCTCTTTGCATCCAGACTGAACACTCAACTTCTGTGATTCTTCAGTTGGAGACCGGACCCAGAAGCTATGGCAGCGGATGCATTCCTCCAAGATTGGTCCACAAACCGGTCATATGCCTTTTCTCCGTTCAACCTGATTGCTCAGACTCTGGCATATCAACGACATTGCAGAGGTACTATAGTCCTGAAAACCCCATTTTGAAGGTCACAACCTTGGTTCCCACACCTATTGGAGATGCCGATAGATTACCCACTATTGTTACCGGATCTACCAATCTGGATGGGGAGTCACGGAGGAAGGACACACGGCTGCTATCCAGTTTACAGTTAGAATCAGTTTTGCGATTTAGATTTTCTGCTAGTCTTCGGATCACTACGGAAAGAGGAAGAGTGTTGGAGTGCTACACCTTATATACTAGTTGATGAAATGCACTGTTACTATGCAATGTTATGTTTATTTGTTTTCTCTTCTGTATACATCTCTCTCTTCGCTGCGGAGGTTAATTAAAGGAAAGAGAGCATAATACTCGGTGTCATTAATAAAATCATGACTTTACGTCATGTTAATAGTAAAATCTAGGAATTAAATGCAATGAACTACCGGCCAAAGAGAACTCTGGCAGGAAGTGAAAGGGTTACAGGGGTAGTAAAGGGCATAACCCTAAATATATAGAGAGAACAGAGCACGTAATGAGGAGAGCTCCTCGTGCAACCGGGATACTTCTCCTCACCGCTGCTACCCCCAGATGAATATCAAGTAATAGTAGTTTAAAAACTGCCAACCTTTATTGAAACAAAAAGTAATAATAATAATAATAGTTTAAACCTCCCACACACACACACACACACACACGAAAAAACACACACTTTCACCCTAAATAGTGAAGATTAAAACATAAAGACTAGAGACTACAGATCTAGCTGGTAAAGTATTCAGGCATATTCCTTGTATAGACAGATATATAACAATGTCTCAGAGCAGTGCAACTATTGTATAATTATATGAGACAGCTGAACACATTTACAAAAAGTATATACCAAGGAAATCCAGCCTGTTAATAGTTAATTGCAGTCAAACGAACAACAGGAGGCCTTCCCCTAATGAATCAAAATAGGGAAAAATAAACTTAAGTAACCTCTTCCAGAAAATCCCTGATTTAAGTATCAGCTTCCAACAGTGAAAAAAACTCCTTGTATTTAGTTAGTCTAGCAGAAGTTAAATCGAAAGGATAGAGAGATAAGAGGTAGAGGAAACAAATTTGTTAGAAAAAGTGCTGTCTAGACAGGGTCCAGTGTAGAGAAACGGACTCTGTCACCACACAGACATATATCGTAAATCCCTATAGTATATACACAGAGACCACAAAATAGAGGATCTCTCATTAGGGGATATCCTGCAGGCTGTAATCTCAGTCGATAGAAACCATGACCAAAATCATCAAGTCATAACTAGGTAATAGTTAGTATATGCACAAGTCGCCCAACGCGCGTTTCGGCGGTCTAACCGCCTTTCTCAAGGGCAGGCAAATGGCAATGCAGCTCCCTCCCTTCACTCCTTAAATATCATAGATCACTCCTACCAGCTAGATCTGTAGTCTCTAGTCTTTGTTTTAATCTTCACTATTTAGGGTGAAAGTGTGTGTTTTTTCGTGTGTGTGGGAGGTTTAAACTATTATTATTATTATTACTTTTTGTTTCAATAAAGGTTGTCAGTTTTTAAGCTACTATTACTTGATATTCATCTGGGGGTAGCAGTGGTGAGGAGAAGTATGCCGGTTGCACAAGGAGCTCTCCTCATTACTTTCTCTGTTAAATCTAGGAATTATTTCACAAAATATGACCAACAGTAAAACAAACTTCTACTTTTCTCACAACAAAATGGTTGCTAGTTTGTAAAACGGATAAAAGGATATTTTACACAATGATTCCAAATGGTTTTGCAAAATTTGTTGCATATCTTCAGCCTATACACATTTCTTTTTGTATTCTATTTATGTATTATGATAATCAAGTTGAGCTACTGCCTAGGTGCCAGAGAGGCTTTGATTGCTCTTAGTTTTTATGCAAGGAAGACCATATGGAGGCTACTCAAAGGCATGAAAACATAGAACTGACACAATGTAGCGAGGTTCTTAAATCAGAATAACACTACACTCTCTCCTCTTTCTTTTTTAGAACTTACAATTATGGTGGTGGCTTTCAGGACTGGGCAAGACATGAACCGCCACAAAAGAAGTGATCTGTATTTTGGATATTTTTGAGCTCCACTAGAACCATAGTATTTTGTCACTGCGCAGCATGATCAGAGAAGAAAAATAAGAAATGTTATTTGTACACAAGACACTTATCATTGTTATGACCGGTAAAGGAAAAGCTATATGTAGAATTTGAATAGCAGCATTGTATGTCATGTTTTACTGTTTGGGATCAAGTTTCATATAAACGTATTGGGGCCTATTTACTAAATCAGTATTAAGTTATACGCCAAAATAATGTAGCTGAAAAAAAAAAAGTTTTCTACAGTTTAAATGTTTGGGACAAAAAGATGCAATTCCCGTGGATAAACTGATGTAATTAATGCTGTTCTATGCATATACAATTATAGCAAAGAATGTATATTGACTGTTGGGGCAGTGCAGACTTTTCTTTTTTTTTGGGGGGGGGGGGGGGGGGGTTTATCAATGCAGTCCTCACAATGAACCTCTTTCTGATATTCTGATTAAATCTGATTTGGAATACTTTGGCAAGGAGTTTAGTTTCAATGTTGTGGAAGACCATGAGAAATTTGAAGGAAAAATTATCAAACTAGTTTTTGCATTAAAATTGTTTGTGGCCCATTTGGTATAAAATCAGAATTTTTTATCAGCACTCCAAACTTGTAATTTGTCTGTAGTCAATTTAATCTACATTTCTGAATTCATCAAAAATATCCATATATAATGGTTGAAATTCATATGGCACCAATGTGCGTTGTGAAGTGTTTAATAAAAAAATTCATACTGAACTCTGCTAGCTCCATAACGCACTGTAATAATAGTGCCATCGAGCCCACTCCCATTGTAAATAGTAAAGCCATTTTAGAACAGTTGACTACTTACCTGGTGTCTGTAAGGAACTCCACTGTATGTACTTTTATTAGCTCTCCTGAGCAAAGTCCTGTAGTACAGCCATGAGCTGACACTAAGCCTGCACCACTGGGCTTAGCTCAAAAAGAAAGCTTCTGGCTAGTAGTGGAGACAGACTCCAGTTAAGAAGTCAAACCATTCTAAAATTGTGTTTTTTTGTGTGTTTTTTTTTTTAACAAATATCCAAATGATGTACACGTTTTGTAACTACCTGTGGGAACTTGGCCTGGACCCTGACAAATTAGTATGTTATCGATAATGGGTGCTTAGTGGGATCCTATAGTGCCAGGAAAACAAAGCCATTTCCCAGGCACTATAGGGTTAAAACACCCCCCTCCCAATCCCTTCAGACACTTAGCTAAACCCAGCGCCGATGTCCCTCGTCGGTGGGTGAGACCTAATGCGCATGCAAGGCAATGGCCTCGCACACATTAGACCTCCCTATAGGAAAGCATTGAATAATGCTTTCCTATGGGGAAAATCTGAAGCTGGAGGTCCGTGAGGACGTCCAGCATCAGATAACTGACCAAAAGTCAGTTTGGATTCTGGAAGCCCTCTAGTGAGCCACTAAGGATGGACTAGAGCTGCAGTGCAATGTTTTACATTGCAGCACTAAGTGCAATAGGGAGACAGCACCCAGACCCCTTCAATGAGCTGAAGTGGTCTGGGTTCCTACAGTGTCCCTTTGATAGAAAAAAATAGTTTGAAGTGGTTCATCCGATCAAATTTCTTTTATTTCACACCCAAATTACCTATTCAATCAAGACTCCACAGATAAATACAGGACTGATCGATTTTGTTTGGGTGTGGATCTAAACAAGTTTTTAAACAAGTCTAGGGCTCGATGGAAGCAACATTGGGACCCTGGGGTTAAAAGTCATACATTTCAAAAACAAAAAAGGGGGGGGGGGGAGTTTAGGAGGGGAATTATGGAGAAATGCAAAACCATGTTTCAAAAGAGATTTATGTAAAAATAAAAGTGGAAAGCCACCTTCTTTGGTTGAGGATTTGTGCACTAGCCAGATCAAATAATTTAATAATGTGCATTAGTCAGACACCCATAAGTTTAACTGAACAAGTGATCTGCCACATACTGTAGTTTGATAACCACAACTATTGTTCTCAGTAATAAATTCCTTTTGGGCATCATCAATGAGCACAAAGGACTAACAAAACATTATGTACTTTTTATTTTAAATATTATTGAAAAAAAGTGGTTAAAATCTAGAAATTTGAAGACATGAGAATTTAATAATCCTTTTAAAATATGGAATAGACAATACTTCACACAAACATTCATTTACAAATCAGCCCTGCAAACAAGGTTTGAAAATTCATCCTAAATTCAGAAGACGCCTCGCTTCTAGACTTTCACTGTACAGATATTAATTCAGAAAGTGGGGATTAGGCAGTTGGTCCAGTCCTGGATATTTGGTCTATATCATGATTGGCTATAACTGGAGCTTTGGCTTCCATTTGGTCCCTGATCCCCTTCACTGCAAAATGAAAAAAAGTGTTACTTTCAATCACAAACACAATTTGAACGGTTTTAAGTCACTAGACAGACCAGGTCATATCACAGATACACCAGCTTGGGTCAATCCACCAATTTAGCAACTTCATTCGGGCTTTTATCTGTACATATAGGTCCTAAATTGTTTGTTCAGTAGCTAAAAAGGACTTTACTTTCAAAGTATTCCTTCTTGACCTTTAAACTAGTTATATATTGCATCACACCAATAAGTTATCACCACCTGCTTTTTCATAAAGTACAGGATGTAGCACAAACATAACCATTTCAGTCTCACACACCAGTACTGATGAAAGTCTCCTGTGCAAGACTGAAACATTGAAGTACAGGTGATACTCGAAAAATTAGAATATCGTGCAAAAGTTCATTTATTTCACTAATGCAACATAAAAGGGGAAACTAATATATGAGAGACGCATTACATGCAAAGCAAGATAGTTCAAGCCGTGATTTGTCGTAAGTGCAATGATTTATGGCTTACAGCTCATGAAAACCCCTAAATCCACAATCTCAGTAAATTAGATTACATGCAATCAATAAAACAAGGAGTGTACATAGAACAATATCGGACCTCTGAAAAGTATAAGCATGCATATGGACTCAGTACTTTGTTTGGGCCCCTTTTGCAGCAATTACTGCCTCAATGCGGCGTGACATGAAAGCCATCTGCCTGTAGCACTGCTGAGGTGTTATGGAAGACCAGGATGCTTAAATAGCGGCCTTCAGCTCTTCTGCATTGTTCGGTCTCATGTCTCTCATCTTTCTCTTGGCAATGCCCCATAGATTCTCTATGGGGTTCAGGTCAGGCGAGTTTGCTGGCCAATCAAGCACAGTAATCCCACGGTCATTGAACCAGGCTCTGGTGCTTTTGGCAGTGTGCTGGAAAATGGTCAGCATCCCCATAAAGCTCGTCTGCAGAAGGAAGCATGAAGTGCTCCAAAATCTCCTGGTAGATGGCTGCGTTGACCCTGGACTTAATGAAGCACAGTGGACCAACACCAGCAGATGACATGGCTCCCCAAATCAACACAGACTGTGGAAACTTCACACTGGACTTCAAGCATCTTGCAGTGTGTGCCTCGCCATTCATCCTCCAGTCTCCGGGTCCTTGGTTTCCAAATGAGATGCAAAAGTTGCTCATCAGAAAAATGGACTTTGGACCAGATCTGTTTTTGTTTAGCCCAGGTAAGACGCTTCTGACGTTGTTTGTTGTTCAGGAGCGGCTTGACAAGAGGAATACAACATCTGAAGCCCATGTCCAGGATCAGTCTGTGTGTGGTGGCTGTTGATGCACTGACTCCAGCCACAGTCCACTCCTTGTGAAAGTCCCCCAACACATTTGAATGGCCTTGTGCACCTTTTTCTTCCACACTTTTCCCTTCCACATAACTTTCTATTAATGTGCTTTGATACAGCACTTTGGGAACATCCAACTTCCTTCGCAATTACCTTTTGAGACTTTCCCTCCTTATGGAGGATGTCAATGATGGTTTTCTGCACAACTGTCAGGTCAGCAGTCTGCCCCATGATTGTGATTCCTACTGAACCAGACTGAGAGGCCATTTAAAGGCTCATAAACCCTTTGCATGTGTTATGGCTTACTTAGCTGATTAGAGTGGGACATTGTGAGCCTAGAATATTGCACCTTTTCACAATATTCTAATTTACTGAGATTGTGTATTTGGAGTTTTCATGAGCTGTAAGCCATAATCATCGCACTTATGGCAAATCACGTTTTGAACGATCTTGCTTTGCATGAAATGCGTCTATCATATATTAGTTTCCCCATTTACGTTGCATTAACTGAAATAAATGAACTTTTGCACGACATTCTAATTTTTCGAGTATCACCTGTATACTAGATCCTGCTTACTAAGAAAAAGCAGTAAAGATTTTCTACAGCAAAGCCAATGAACTTCTTAATTGTTGTGAAGACACACACACACACACACACACACAACATACATGATCCAGCGCACTTCCTCAGCTACTTCACAGCTCACAGATTTTAAGTGCCAAAACAAAATCACACACTCCTGAAACAGACAATTGAAATTATAGACAAAAAGTCTAAAGCTTCAGATTAATTTATTCCTTCACTGAGTTTTGCAAGTAAAACTAGCTATCTAACTGGATTTAAAAACGATCTAGGATACCTGGTGATTGCTGAAGTAGCTTAGTATAGTGCAGCTTGAAATCAAATAGATTAATCAATATTATTCCTGAGATCTAGGACATTTACAAGTGTAATACATTTTTATTATTATTTTTTTATAAAATACACAGTGTGAGAAATCCGATTGCCAGTCATGGGGAAAGAAAGAAAAAGACAAAGTGCTTTTTATAGGTGTTCTAGCTTTCCTGAAAAAATAAAAAATAAAAGCTAATCTACTTTTATTTTCCAAGTGATCCAAGAATTATACCTCTACAATTGTTGTTGTATAGCTCACAGCTAGAGTCCTTAGTTGACATTTCACAACAGCTCTGTATGTACCCCTACTACATTAGGGGTAGTTACATTTCTACAAGCAAAAAACAAAATGTTTCAATGGCAAACTTGTAAAATTATAATTTATACAATTATACATTTCTCTGCTCCCTAACCCATATTACATTAAAACTGATGTAATATGGATTAGTCACAGTGATTCTACTTTGTTTAACATTCTTTAGCCAGCACTAGTCACTTTAAAAAGGAGATTTTGACATATAAAACAGAAAAAATGGGCGTGATTGAACAGGTGGCGTCACTGAATCTCAGTAGTAGCATACGAATAGCAATTCTAGGAGCAAAATTCTAAAATTCCCTCCTCCTTTAGATGCTCACCCAGGCTCCACTTCAAAAAAAAAAAAAAATATCATTAAAAACCCACTTCTTCATAAAAGCGTATCAATTAAACTGTTAATAGCTCCCAACTGATTCCTCTTCTGCAACTGTCACTAGTCTAATACTATCCTTACCTTTTTGTGTCATTTTACCCAACTCCCTCTAGCATGTAAGCTCATTGAGCAGGGCTCGCAACCCCTCTGTTCCTGCGTGTCAAACTTGTCTGGTTACAACTACATGTCTGTTCCCATTGTAAAGCGCTGCGGAATTTGATGGCGCTATATAAATATCATAATAAAGATAGTATCAGTCCGCCTGAAATACCAACACAGCACCTGTTCCTTTTATAAAACCTAAAAATAGGATTTCTTTTAAAAAGGTCTGTACACAAATAACAACAACAACAACAAAAAAAACTAACAGAAATTGCACTGCTTTAAAATAGAGTGCATTTCTTGCTAAAGATTTGCTTTTACTCACAAAGGAGCAGTTAATTGCATGTAGTTCATAAACTGGTTTGTGATTAACCTGTTTGGTGGAGGCTTGGGTTTGGGCATTTTGCTAAGGATAGCAGCCATTTCCTTCCTCTCATCAAAGTTCTTCCACTGTTCATAAAGCTTCAGAATAACTCTTATGATTTCCAAGATCTTTAAATAGGAACAGAAAAAATAAATATATACATATGATAAAATGGATTATATTTCTGCATTTAAGCGATACAAATGTTTTCTTTATTTACAAAAAGCCTTTATTAGGTCTGCTAGAGAGAGATGGAGTAGACAGCCTTAAGTTGCATTTTAGGGACACCATAGTTACCCAGACTACTTAATCTCATCGAAGTCGTCTGGGTGCAGTGTCCCAGTCCCACTTAGTCCTGCAATGTAAATCATTGCAATTTTTGAGAAACTGCAGGACTAAAACTGCCTCTAGTGGCTGTCAGACAGCCACTAGAGACACTTCCTGGTAGCTAACCAAGCTTTGGTCTCCTAAGTGACGCTGGATGTCCTTACGCTCTGCATGAGGACAGCCAGCGTCAGTAGAATCTATATAGGAAAGCATTGAAGCAATTATCATGAGCATTAGCACCCCTCTCCCTCCAAATCAAATTACATTGGAAGAGATGGAGTGCAGACTCAGCAGTGAGGGAGATTGATGCTGGAATTGAAAAAGTACACAAATCATGCCGGTAGGGAGGGGGAGAGGGAACTATAATGTAAGGAATACAACTTTGTATTCTTTATACTATAGAAACCCTTTAAAGAAACACTCCAAGCACTAAACTACAGCATGCTAATGGAAGCTCCATATTATTATTGCTATAAAAGTGGATGTGATTAGTCCAGCAGAAAATAAGTCAAACCACTCCTTGTGTGTGTGTGTGTGGGGGGGGGGGGGGGGGGGGGGGTATATTCCTAGGACCATAACCATTACAGTTAGCTGTACTAAATATGGTGCTTGGAGTGTTCAGCCTTCATTTACACAAGGTTTGTCAGTCTTCATCCTTCCCTTGATATGCTGGGATTCAAGACTGTCAGGATCGTGACAGGGATCCAACACGCAGAATGCAAACAGGAGTAGGTACGTATATCGGACCTTAGAATGGCCAGACTAACGTAAGGAGTGGACAAAGAATGGTCAGAGACAATCCGAGGTCGAGGGAACGAGAGAACAGGTAAGCGAGAGACAAGCTGAGTCAAAAGGATAAGAGAAGTAAGCAGGGTCTAAAATACAAAGCCAAATCAATAACCAGATACACAAGAGAAGTAAGAGCACTGAGTGACCAGACTAGCTAGAACCACGACAGGGCAATGAATCATTGCAAATACATCTATTTTATACCTTGGTTCTTTAATTGTTGACCACGCCCCCAAAAAGTCCTGATTTGCGGTTTCTGGCGGGTCGTGACGTCATGACGTCAGCTATTGAGCGCCGCGTCATAAAAGGAGGCGGGGCTATCGCGGCCGGCGTGTAAACGGCCGGAAAGGCTGAAGTGATCGGGTGAAGCAGCCCTCTTTTGAGGAACCACGTCTAGGTGTACCACAGGTACCATGACAAAGACTATCACAAGCAACCTTCGGAATTCCAGATGTTTTGGACTACACCTCCCATGATGCTTTGCCAGCATTATGGGAGATGTAGTTCACAAGATCTGGAGTGCAAAAGGTTGCCTACCCCCTGCTCTATCATATAAATGCTATAGTTAAATAGTTTGTAAAGGAGTTCAGCAAATGCAACCAGTTACTATGGTGCAGTGGTATTAAAGTAAAATACATAGGAGAACACAGATCTATAGGAGGAATTACAGAAACTGTTAGAAATAAATACCTTTTCCATATCTACTGAAAGTTCAGCAAACCATTGTCTTGCATCCTTCTGTTGAACAACACATGCAACATGAAGACAAGCTAGAAAAGAACACACAAACATATATAAAAGCTTGGAGCACAATGATGTACAAGTCAATACTTTGTGCATGTGTATCATATTTACAGAACCTGGATTTCTATGAAATCATTTCAGATGCATGAATGCGGATCTCATTGCAATGCAAGCATTTAGAGCAGCTATGTGATAATGCCTGCATAAACAACCATTTGCATAATTTAAAGGAGAAGTTTGTTGTCTGATAAATGTCCATGCAGTAAAACCAGAACAAAATTAATTTTCATATACCAAGTGCTGATCTTGGTTTCTACGAAACATGAAGATGAATGCTAAAATGTTAAACTGATATTCTCTAGATTGAGTAGACTATGGCTACCCTATCTAAATACAGATATATATTACAAACTTACCTAGTGCAATCATAAAAGGAGGGTATAGCAGACAAAGATCTGTTCTGTAAGTGTCATTTACTATTCTCCTGGGGGGGGGAAAAAGGCATCATCATGCAGATCACAGCAATTTGTTTTCTTACATTTATAAGTGAAAACCTGTATTTCATTTAAATTTGACAATTCTAAGGATGGTACACTTTCAGGATAAGAATAATGGACATATTGTGCAGTTGAACCACTTATAACTTGCATTTACCCTTTTCCACGAGATAAGGAAATATGTTTAATTACATTTATAGTAAAAATATTTAAAGTGAACAATTACTTACCTTAACTTGCTTCCATATACATTGAATACACCATATATTATAAAGATGCATGGTGCATTCAATGTTAAAATAAAGATCGACTTACTTTTCCTCCATTCCAGCGCCGCTTTGTGGGCGTCACTCTTTGTGTAACACCTACCTCCTGTTAGTCCTCTGCCCAACTCTGTTCTTCTTTGATGCATCCCCAAGCAGGACAAATCTCGTCAGTGACGTTGGCACGCTGGCTACATTGCCAGCATTGGAACGAAGTGACCTCATGTCATTCCTATACTCCTTAGATGGCACTTGTATGCCGAGGCATTGACTGACAGCTAGGGTAAAAACCTAAATTTTTAAAATATCTTTTTCTCCTAATCAATATATTTGCTAGCAAAACCGCTAACACAATGTATAGATAAATGCTTATGCTCAATTTAATGAGCATAAGTGGTTTGGGGCATGACAGGTGCCCTATAAAGTAATACTTTAAGCACCACAACAACTAGCTGGATTCGACTCCCTGCCAGAGGGACAGAAGTTCTAAAGCAGGAACTCCCATTAGCTCTCCTAAGCCAATTCTGGCTATGCAGAGAAAGTTTCACATCTTAACTAGCTAAGCAGTCATGTTGACTCACTCTATTGTTATCTGACCAACTGTTGTTCATTTTAACTGGTCTGTGATTGCTCTGTATGGAAACTGCTGGTCAGACCGCAGTGTATGGCCCAATATGGCTGCTCAGCCAGATTTGAAAACAATATATAAATTAATAAATAAAAATGGGGGAGGGGGAATGACTATATATATAGTGAAATTTGATAACAGTTGTCTTTTAATCAAAGTGCATCTAGTCATGACAAATATCCCTTTCCCACAGGGTTTAATAATGGCAAATCCAACAGTGTCTTAAGTATCATAAATTAATCACTGAGATTCTAACTTTAGAGCAATTTAATCAGGAAGAGAGAGGCTAACGTGCTGTGCTAATGGATCGATGAGGTAGGTTGGAGATGACACTAGCACGGTTTTTCACTCAAGTGAGAATTCAAAGTAAATTTCACATTTAAGGTCAAAATAGCCAAGTCAGACATGCTTTCAGTTTTGGCCTTGAATTTGAAATTCACTTTGAATACTCATTTTAGTGAATAACCCTCTTCTCGTCAGTTCTAGATTTTGTAAATGCATCATACAACTCTTGTAACCAGACCTCAAACTAATCACTGATAGAAAATTACCATGCTAGTGGAAGCAGCATATCCTCCTGTCCCATGTCTTGTACATACTGGAGCAAGGGTCGATAAGGATGATACACTATCAAGCAACAATCCTGCATACAATTAGACAAAAGAAAAGTAAAACAATGAAATGTCATGCTGACTGGCCAAGGTCAATCACTGAAACAAAGGATGATCTTGCAGTCTAAATAGGAACACACAGTAGTATTAATTATTTTATAAAACAAAAATCAAAAACGTGAGTACTTACATTTTACGCTAAAACTACAAAAACATCAATTGACATATTCAATCTTAACAGCTCTGAGCTCCATCCATTACGTTTTACAGTGATATTTTTAACTATCAACCAGCAGACACCAAGTATGTTGTCAAACAGTTTGATTACTTACATTGGGGAGAGGGGAGGAGGAGAGGGGGGTCTTTAATCCGCACCACCACTGGATTAGAAGTAAGCAATAATTTTATTTTTGAGATTCAAGGAGCCCCAAAACTCAATTAAATAGAACTCACCAAGGTTACAAAATAAATGTATTTATATCTAATTCTGGAAAGATTCTCTAACCTTGTCAGTGCTAGATAGTTTAGCAGTCTCTGTGCCATTCCAAGAAGGATTTCCCTTCAGGCACTCTCAGTGACTGTTCTGGGCAAGAAATGAGAAAGTAGGAGGATGGTGCTTATCTGTTCTGAAAACTTACAGCTAGCAAATTCCCATGTGTAACTTCACTCATGATGGAATGCAGGTTTCAGTAGTACAGGGATCCTCACACACAGGGGTGGGAGGGGAGGAGGGGGGGCATAGCACAGTTATCACAGCTAAATTTCCACTGGTCAATGGACTTTTTACCATTATAAACAGCAATCCCAAGACTAGTACTATTCCCTTAAAACATATTGTATATTGCATGGTGGATATCAAAAGAAAGTGTCTGCTGCAATTTGGTAACAAGCAGTCACCTATTCTATGAACGAGATAGTTCTGACTACTGCAAGAGTCTTGTCTGGGCTTTTGAGGGATGGGGAGGGGGGATTAATAAATTCTAATTTGTACTATTGCTTGTTTAACTCTATACACTAAAATGTCTTGAAATAATTCGACCAAGAGAGAAAGGAACTTTGGCGAATAGGATTCATAACTCCCATGACACTGATAAAAATGTATACATATATTACCTACCATCAACTCTAACAAGTAGAATTCACATTCCAATATCTGCACAAAGAAAAAGAAATTACATTTTTACAAATGATATAGCTGCAAACAATTACTCCAACAAACACTGATGTTTATATTAAACTGACTAATTTTGAATTTGTGACATTACTAAATTTTGTGCCAACAGCTTGTTACCATGGTGATAACAAGATGTTGCTTTTAAACTGTGGTGGATTCACCTTAACTTTTAATTGTATGAAAATGATGAATTCATGCAGATGTTAGACAAAAATAGTTGAATTTGGAAAACAAAATCGTCAGTTAAGTTGATGTTTTGCCCTTAGATATGAATTCTGAACGTTCACAGTAGTAAATCTCTCTCAAAAATGTTTGGAATAAAAAGACATGGTAAAACTAGTAGAGGGAAGAACACAAGGAAGGCCTTCAATGTGTAAAATTATAGACTTACAATGTTATTTACTACATGAGAGAATTTAAAGTGGAATTTTCACTTTAGTAAATAATCCTTACAGACTTGTTATTTTAACTCTGTAGATTTAACATTTTGCTTCCTGTCCACAAGTGTATATTTATTTTTCTCTTAAAGGCAGTTGCTTACTAAAGGCCTTAAATTAAAACAAGAGCGGGCACGGAGCAGATTTTTAGATTTTAGAAATTCATTGGTTTCTGATTAGCCCCACAAAAAGGTATACAGTTACAGCCAGCATACTACATGTAAAACATCCCAGTAAGAAGATTTGATCATTTTTTTTGCCGTTAGAAGAGGAAAATGTCACTCCACAGTTGCAGCACCTATTTAGCTCCATTAAGTACTTAAGTGTAGCATTGTTAATAGTCTCAAAATGACTGATGAAGCATAACAATGACCTTCAATGGCAACAAGTACAATCATCAGGTGATGAAATCGCTCAATAGAAGGTAAATATGTTTGTGAAAAAGTAAATATGACAACGCTTTTGTAACTAACTTTTTTTTGTTGGTAAAATTAAACAGATACCCTAAGCTCCAAAACAACAACAACTTACTGATCAACACTGCCATTTAGGAGTTCAATCAGTTTTGTTAGGGTATATACAGCCCTAACCACACCTCCCCTGGCTGTGACTCACACATTCTACATGAAAATATAATTTAATTGTCATGTGACAGCACAGTGTTATCTCCTGCTCTGTTAATTAAACTCCAGCAATACACAGGAGGCTCTCACATGCTATTATCATTGCAGGAGAAATTCCCATAGGAAAGCATAGGGAGGCTATTGCGCATGCGCACTGCACCAATCAGCATCTTCTAAAATATGCATTGAATCAATGTTCAGCATCCTCTGAGCAGAGCGTGGAGAAACTGAACATCGGTGTTGCACAACCCAGGAAGCACCGCTAGTGGCTGTCTGAGTGTTTACATTCAAAAGCCTGTAGGGACAGGCTGTAGACAACAGAACAACTACGTTAAGCTGTACTTGTTCTGGTGACTATAGTGTCCCTTTAAGCTGAAGTTGTTTTGGTGCATATCCCTTTAACTTAAGAAGACTAATATTTTGTACTACCAACATGTAGCTGTAACAGTGATACTGCATGAAACTACAAGTGCTACAATAGAGGGTTTTTTTTGCTTTTGTGTTTTATTTATTTTTTAAGATCAACTAGACATGCTTTTATAGTGTTCACTTACATGGTTCATCCTATAAGGGAACTCCTTTGGAAACGCATGGGAAAACCTAGTCTTTACTAGAAAGTGGGTGAAAAAGAAAAAAAAGGGGGAAAACAGTTATAACAGCACATTATTACCATGACAGTACATATCACAAAGCCATAATGTGCAGTAGAAGTGAAAACCATGCTTGAACTACAAAAAGTAAAATTATATCACAACACATGGTTGATCCTTCAGTGCTTATTCTTATTTAAGCAAGTATAAGCTATACTTACATACAGATGTAGCAGCAGATATTAACCTTGTGTTGGACACAACACCAAACTCCTGAAAAGCAGAAAATGGAAACGCGGATTTACAATCCTGACCTTCTGCTGTATATTTGATTTGATATATCAATATAATAAAACCAGAGAAAAATAGGTAGCAAGAGGGGTGAGAACGGGCAACAGCTCAATTAGTCTGCCCTTCAATGGGTCCCCGCTCAGATCAGATGTGCCATTACAGACAGAACATCTCTGAAGCAAATCAGACTGGTCCCACCCATACGGGCAGATATATCAATATAATAAAAACATTTTTAAAATCGGAGAATGTTTTCTTTGTTTCAAGAATATTTAACTAGTTAACCACTAAGACACTGTATATCATATGTAAAGACTGTCAGAGATATTGATACACACCTTAAACTAAACACTTATTTGACAATTGTCACTTAACTCATTTACCTTACCACATCTACATACAGTCTGCATTAAGGTATACGAAAATATTGCACTCCTTCAAATCCAGGGTAACCTTTTCAGCCCTTAAAGGGACACTCCAGGCACCCAGACCACTTCTGCTCATTGGAGTGGTCTGGGTGCCAACTCCCACTACCCTTAACCCTGCAAGTGTAAATATTGCAGTTTTTCATAAACTGCAATATTTACATTGCAGGGTTAACTCCACCTCTAGTGGCTGTCTATTAGACAGCCACTAGAGGTCACTTCCTGGGTTCTAGCACAGGTTTCCTGTGCTAGAGCGTCGCTGGACGTCCTCACGCTGTGTGAGGACCTCCAGCGTCGCTCAAAACCCCATAGGAAAGCATTGAAATGATTTTTCAATGCTTTCCTATGGGGAGACGTAATGCGCATGCGCGGAATTTCCGCGCATGCGCATTAGGTCTCCTCGGCCGGTGAGCGAGATTAGTCTCGCCCACCGGCCGACGTAATCACCAGGAGGAGCGTCGCGGAGGCGGAGACAGCGGCGAGGGACATCGCCGCTGTCCCAGGTAAGTGACTGAAGGGGTTTTCACCCCTTCAGTAACCGGGGATTGGTGGGTGGGAGGGAGAGGGACCCTCCCGTGCCAGAAAAACGGATCGTTTTTCTGGCACTGGAGTTTCCCTTTAAGATTTCAAACATTGAAGGGGCACACATTTTACATTATTATTACTATTATTACTGGCATTTTTACAGGCCCAACAGACTCCGTAGCACTTAACAATATTATAAGAGGGGTTATTTAACTATGAATTGGACAATTACAAAATATAAATAAAAAAAATTACAGGAACGACAGGTTGAAGAGAACCCTGCTCAAACAAGCTTACAGTCTAGGGGATTAGTTCAGTATGTAGGTGACATTTATTTATGCTGGATGCAGTTTTTGTGTGTCTATATTCTATTATTATTATTATAGAATATAGACTATAATAGGCTGAATGCACTCCATAATTATAATAAATAAATACAAATAATAATAGTAATAATACTCAACATTGAATATAGCAATTAAAACTGGTTTGGCTAGGTTTCAAGTAAATGTGACATTCACAAAGTGCTAATGAAGTCATGACTAGGAAATGTATCTCTTACTAATGAGTGCCTTGATCCAAAGAGGGTTGGAAACCACAAGTCTACACTACTCTCAGGTTCTTTCCCTGACTTGCTACTACTATGTGCCACTTATTTATACCTCATTTATTTAAAAAAACATTACGTTTGACGTACCTCTACTTTAGATGCCAAAAACACACATGTAGGTGCCATTAAAACTGGATCTATACTTTTTAATGAATATCTAGGGGGAAAAGAAAGAGGGGGGAAAAAAAGCATAGATTCTTTAAAATTAAACCAATAAGTACACATAATTAAAGGCAGTGAGCTAATCAAACATACTGATGTGTTTTGATAAATTCCCTTATACAGAATGTAATTTCCATAACACAAACAATATCAGAGAGAGAAGAAAAACAACTCTCTGTACTTCTGTTATTGGTTAAAGTGAACCTTACGCACTCCATTTACCATAATGATAAATATTTTACTTGACTTGCAAAGTGTTCAATACAAAAGTAGATTTCTTAAAGTGATTAGCTCTAAAAAGTGATGTTAAAGTGTAAAAGGGAAGGACTCACAAACAGATTGTGCCTGTTGGTTCCACTGGTTTCCATTGCAATTGCCCCACCTTCAGTACCTTAGACTACAGCATTGTGAAATATCCCCCAATGTTTCATTTTTTCCACACAGTCACACATTATTTCTTCAATATAGTAGATAAGTAAATGTATATGAGAAATCACAGTTCTTCTTTAAATAGTATAATAGAACAAAGAAAGAAATAAAAACAAACAACTTCAACATTTCAAACATCTGTTTCTGCTGTAGATACAGACATTAATTATGTATCACCTCTCCAACAGTTTTTGCCATCAGGCACCATGGGTGTTACACCAATATAGTACCCAACACCACCCCCTCGAACACATATAGCTCTGCGAGGGAACCTTCTCCAAGGACACTGAATGCCAAGAGTTCAGTGACAGGTGAGGGTAGGTACCATATGTTTACACCTATACATTTGCTAGCATGTCTGCATTTTCTAACAAAATAAATGTTCACAGGAAGTGTTCTGCTGCAATGCATTTTAACACATAGTAAAACAATTCAACAACTCACCTTGCATAAAATCGTTTAAAGTAAACTGTGGCAGTGGCAATAACTTGTTGTCTTAATTTAAGGTGCTCTCCTAATGCTTGGATGACTACAAAAAAAATAAAAAATAAAAATTACAAGAGTGCAATTAGATGTTTTCTTAAAAAAAAAAAATGTAGCAATGTTGAAACTCAAATAGAAGAATGGAAAGAATACTATTAGGTCTGATGCACAGAATATGTTGAAACACTAACATGAAAACTACATATGTTTACATCGTTCTGCCTGAGATGAGGAGAAATAAAGGGACGTTCAAGCGAGTACTGCTACTATTTTACCACTCAAAACATAAGCAAGCATAATGCTATATTGGTTATTTCCATTGAGACAAAGCTCAGGAGACCTCTATGATGTTTAACCTGTACTCAAATGAAACCAAAGAACAAAAGTGTAAGGGGTGGATACTATTACTACTGTAAAATTTTGACAGAAAAGTAAAAAGCTCCAAATATGAACTGAGTTTATCTGCCATTGTCTTCTGTCATTAGAATTATAGAAAGTGATTCATAAACTATACAGAACACACTAGTTTAGAATATATCAGTTCAATAACTTGTTGCCCAGTGGATTTTGAGGTGTATGCACATAGATAGGGGAAAATCTGCTAGATGTAAATACAATAAAGAAACATAGCGTTTAACTGTGTGGGGACTGGCACTGATTAATAGTTACAATTGGTCACTCACAGATTTGCAGAATTAAAAAAGCCTTGAGTGGTATCTTTCAGTGTCCAATATGTTGTCCCTCCTCACATGTTCCTCACAGAGCAGAATGTATGTATCTCAAAAGAAAAAGATATATACACGAATGTAGTACACTTCCAGAGTTAGATAAAAAAGTATTTAATGACTTACATATAAGTATAAAACAAACGGCTTGTCACCATGCACGTCCTACGCGTTTCGTCCTCGATATGGACTTCCTCAGGGACTTGGTGCAGTAAAGTGCAAAAATATAGAAGTAGCATCAGTGCTACTTCTATATTTTTGCACTTTACTGCACCAAGTCCCTGAGGAAGTCCATATCGAGGACGAAACGCGTAGGACGTGCATGGTGACAAGCCGTTTGTTTTATACTTATATGTAAGTCATTAAATACTTTTTTATCTAACTCTGGAAGTGTACTACATTCGTGTATATATCTTTTTCTTTTGAGATACATACATTCTGCTCTGTGAGGAACATGTGAGGAGGGACAACATATTGGACACTGAAAGATACCACTCAAGGCTTTTTTAATTCTGCAAATCTGTGAGTGACCAATTGTAACTATTAATCAGTGCCAGTCCCCACACAGTTAAACGCTATGTTTCTTTATTGTATTTACATCTAGCAGATTTTCCCCTATCTATGTGCATATATCTATTGAAGACAAGAGGAAGTCTTCGGGGGGTTATCGGGATACTTCACCTGAAACATTAAGGGAAGTCCTGGTTTGCTTTGAATCATATATATATATATATATATATATATATATATATATATATATATATATATATATATATATATATATATATATATATATATATATATATATATAATCTTTTTCTCACTGGGTTGTGTTCACATATATTGTTGATTTTGAGGTGTAGTCTGTGTGTCCACTTCTGTATTATAGGAGTACACTATATACACACACAAACACAGAATAAATTCAGCCTCCCAAAAGTAATTACCATTTGTAAAAAATATCTGCAATTTCCAGTACTCTTCTTCTGACAGGAATTTCAAGTCCTTTTGGCGTTCTTTCAACAAATCTTGTTTATCCAAAATCCATTGTAAACTAATTGGGAAACAAAAAAAAAAGTTTGAATACAGCTAAAGTATATGATGGCAACCATAATCAATTGTAAAGCAAGCAAGCAAATGGTAATACAACGGGTCTAGTTTTTCGAAACAGAATAAAAATCCAAACTAGAAATGCTCAGACAAAATAGTGGGTATGATCAGGGAGGGACTAAAATGGGAAAGAAATACAATGAGTTGCAATACAATTTTTTTTTTATTTTTTACAAATAAAGCAGGAGTCTAACCTACAAGACAGTCTAAAAAAGGTGAATTGTCATCACTAAGATGAGCAAAATGTGGTTCTCAGAAACACTGACAATGCATTAAATGTTAGTGTGTGTGAAAACAGAACTGTATTTGTGTAGATTGTCAGTATTTAGATGTATGTGGGCTAATCTCACGATCACTGGCAGCAATTCTGTTTGACTCTACACAGTTCAGGATTTCAAACACAGGGAACAGGAATATGTGGTTAAGTATTACTTTGGCTCTAAAAAAGCAATATGAGAGACAAAATACCTGACTGTTCAACAGCCCTCATAAAGACATAAGAGCACCCGAATGCTTCTTTTCTTACAATGCAGCAGAGAAACAAACATCAGCCTGCAGCTAGTGTGGGCACACTGCCTAAAACAATTACTTGTCTTGCCTCTTGGTTACAGGGCAGGGGGACAGTAAGTACACTGTAAAAGAACGTGTTGTATTTTATTTTTATTCACTTTTTATTAAAATTTGCAATATGCAATAGAGGGATACAGAAGTTAAAAAAGAGGGGGTATGGAGCACAAGTCAAATGTAACATCCAGCATACAATGTACATTCAAAACAAGTATGCTCTTACCCATCAAATAGGGGTACCTATCAATTAGTGGTGGGAGAAGGGCACAGAAATAAGAAAGGAAGGGGAGGGGAATCTGGTTGTGTTGTATTTTATTGCTTAATAGTACACATTCCAACATCAACAAAAAGTCTCACAAATAAATTTTCTGAAAACAATGTAACACACACACACAAAAAAATCCTTACAAAAATATTTCATACTACACAGACATTATATATATATATATATATATATATACATACATACACATACATATATACACACATACATACACACACACACACACACACACACACACACACACACACACACACACACACACACACACACACACTCACTCCCCCACACAGTTAACATGTAGTTACATGCTGATTTATGTTGGTATTTTCTATACTACTCAATGCAGAGTTAACATTTCCAAAGGGTTTGAATACTATATTTAAAGGGCCATGGCTGTGGTTTCCAGCCATTGTTACCATTAAGAAGGGGGTTGGTCTCACCTTACAGCACAGGTCAAGCTCTGCGCCTACTCTGAGTGCTATGGGAAGACCCCCGGTCCATGCAGCGCTCTATCACTCTGTCCCTCCCAGCCTTATTAATAATAATAGTAATAATACTTACTAGTGTGAGCTTTGCCAGAAATTACCCGCCATCAATACAGCTGCTGCAGCACCGTAAATGGGGCAGTGACGTAATCAACAACGTCACGAGAAGTTCCAGACTTGGGTATTATTTAGACTACTGTGAAAAGGAAGAGAGCCGGCGTACGTCCTGAAATAGCGCCGATAGGGAAACAAGGCAGACCCGGAACTAATGTTCTTTATCCAGTCGCTTACTTAGTTGTAGTGTCTGGATGTAATAGTTTTGGTCTATTTATTTATTTTTATAAATTAACTGTGGATTGTTGCGATTGTACATGTAGCCTATATCAGTTTTTATACTTTATTTTAATTAATGCAGCCAAAAAACAAAACAAAACAGTTAACCCAAAGTGGTTTGAATAAAACAAACCCCTGGGTTAAGTAGTTCCAATACATGTTTAGCTCTCTTGAGTATGTTTGCAGCTAACTGTTCCAGCATTGTCTGTTTTTGGAGAATTGTTTTATTTCAAGGGTAAACTTCTAATAGCATTCCTTCCAAGTGTCCCTATTCACTCGAGGCAGTCACTATTTTTGAGATGAAATTCCTTATTCCCTCTTTTCTATCCTAATGTACCATTTTTGTAGAAGCTTAGTTTTCTTAGTGTGTTTGAATTTATACCAGAGCCCTGCAGCAATTATGCTCACAGTAATGTGTCTTTAAACTGCAATTAATGCAATTAGAAATCGGTATGCATAAATAATATACACTCTTGTTCTAAACTAGTTTAGTAGATTGTTATTGGTGTAGCCTCTTTTATCTCCAACCTGGGCAGTAGCCTTGGGAACTTTGGGACTACTACATTGGCTGGAACAGGCCAGGAGTCCTGAGCCTCAGCAGAGGTATTGGGAGAATGGGGCATTTTGAAATTCAAAAGTACCCTCACCTAGTGATCAACGTCAACTGATATCGACCTTGCTAACACTGGAACAAGGACGACTCAGAAGCTGGAATTAAACCAACAGAACTTTACTTGCAACTTGGTAGAACAATAATGGTGATTCAACATCCACTGGTGAGAGTACCACTCCCAGATAATACAGCACCCTATATTGTGGTGGAATCTCAGTAAAAATAAATTTACTAGGACAAGATTGCCATGTGGCATATGTGTAAATGTTGTATCAGTTAGTTAGTTTCACGTAGCTAAGATACAATCAACACCGTATTGAGCAAATGCAGGAATGCAGAAACTGAAAACACTTCCCCCCTCCTCCATTGTTCTGGGTGAGCCATGTGGTCTAACAAGTTAGGGAAGTTAGGCTTTGTTCAGCTGATTGTGTAAAGAATATATGTGGGTAGAGTTAACTATAGGAGGAGCTATATGTCTATATCATGCATTTACACAGTCAGTTCTGGGCTCAGATCTTGTTGTATTTTGGTGACATAAGTCCCTCTGAGCCCCGATCGGTGATCCAATAAAGAATCTCTTCCTTCCTGAAGAAACCTGTGTCCATCTCTCTGTGCTTGGCTTCCGTCAGTTTCTCCGGTATCATTTGGTGCATTGGGCCGGGAAGCTCATCGTTCAACGGTAGCTGAGAAGCAGAGGCGTGAGACGGTCTATCTTTGCCCACGTTCTCTACGGCTGCACCCCTGAACTTCTGCGTGGACCTCCCTTCGTCTCGGCGCCACTGGTCTTTTGTCCAGGAGATCATCGGCCTCTACGTAGTAAGTGCTGGGGTGTCCCCGTCGATGAGTGTGAACCCAGGTTCAGGAACGAGGAGGTAAGACAACTGCTGTTTTAGACGGCAGACCCACTAGGGGTATACCGATTGTGCGGTAGGCCCAAAAGGGGTTTAAATCTGTGTATGGAATCTGCCCCCTCTGTCGGAGGGAAGGAGCGAAGGCGCACCGCTCAATCGAACGCTCTTTAGTAAGACCGTTTGATTTGGTTAGTCAGGCGGGGTTCTGGTGTAAATAGCCCTAGCCGGACACCGGTGTCTTGTCTAGACTAGCGTTCTAGGGTGTATATTACGTTCGCTAGGTCGGAGGGACCGGGAGACTAAGCGGCGTCTGTGTAAATTCGGTTCGCTAGCTCTCAACCTATCTTGGCTAAGTGGGAAGGCGTGTAAATTTGGAACCCACTAGATTTTTGATAGTAATCGACTAAGAGGCGTCTGTGTAAATTCGGTCCTCTAGCTCGCTATATGTGGTGCTTGGGCAGTGTGGCTAACCAAAACGGGTGTATATAGTTTTAGGTAGTCCATTCAAGGTACTGGCCAATAGTTTAGTTGGGATTGTAAATGTGTTAAAGATTGTTTAGTAAAGTGTATATCTTGTTAGATAGCGCGAGCTCAGCCGTCTAGCGAGAGTGTTAATAGTGTGTTGCTGTATCATAGTGCACGGTACCATAACCCTGTATATTTACTGACACTGTATATAAGTACTAATCATTGTCGTCTAATGCATGTTTAACACCATAACCACTAATAATTGTATTGTGACCTTAAATTGTGCTTTGACTTATGCTAACCGTACTGTAACCGCTATTTGTAAAAGACGATGTTACTGGGGTGTGTTATAGACGGGTAATTCATATATAGAGAATTATAGCGTGGGTGACTGTATAGTTTCGCCAAAGGGCATAATATTAGTTACTTAGTGACTGGTGTAACAGCTGTGTGTGTACGGGAATTCCCTGTATGTTTTGTTGTATGAGTTTGACCTAGTAACTGTGCCACATGGCGCTGTTGCCAGGGAAACGAGTGTGACTGTTGGAGGTGTGTTTGTTGTGTTTCTTTGAATTAGACGCTCCGTTGCTAAGTATGGCAGCGCCGGAATTTAAAGATTGTTGATCCCTTAGAATGTATGCTAAATAACTTTAAAAAGGGATATAATGTGTGTGATTTTGGGGACTACCTTATGTAGTAGAGAATGACCAGTTTTTGACTGTTAACACAGTTTGTGTTACTAGATGGTTATCAAAACTGGTCTGTCCATCCCCAATGGAATCTGACCCATCTGACCATCCATCAACTAAATTCTTTAGCAAAAACTGGTGCAGCTGGTATGTCCCCCTGTGCTCTAATTGTCTCTGGCTCTCAGATGCCTGTCCCCTCCTTTTTCTGTGCCTACCTACCCCCCAACTGGTTCTTTGTATTCAGTTTTATTATTAGCAGTCAAAATTGTGAGGAGAATTCTTAACAGTAACTGAATCCACTGAAAACACCATAACCACTGATAATACCATAACCACTGAAAACACCATAACCACTGAAAACACCATAACCACTGAAAACACCATAACCACTGATAATACCATAACCACTGATAATACCATAACCACTGAAAACACCATAACCACTGAAAACACCATAACCACTGAAAACACCATAACCACTGATAATACCATAACCACTGATAATACCATAACCACTGAAAACACCATAACCACTGATAATACCATAACCACTGAAAACACCATAACCACTGATAATACCATAACCACTGAAAACACCATAACCACTGAAAACACCATAACCACTGAAAACACCATAACCACTGATAATACCATAACCACTGAAAACACCATAACTACTGAAAACACCATAACCACTGATAATACCATAATCACTGAAAACACCATAACCACTGATAATACCATAATCACTGAAAACACCATAACCACTGACATAACACTATAATTACTGAGCCTTGTGTGCCTTTAGTAACAGTAAATTAGTTTTGAAATACAACTGGATGAAATGGTCAATGGTATAGGACGCTGGAATACACTTTTACCATTTTTGGTTACTGGTCAGGCTCCTCCTAGCCCTGTCCGAAACATTTTGTTAACCAAGTTACTGACCAGTAAAATTAATTTATCCATTTCCACCTACCTCACCACTCCCCGACCGGAACCTATGACTAAACAACCCTATCTAAGTCCCACCCTAACCTGACAAATGACCGGTGCCCTCCAACTTTGACATTTACAAATGCCACTGCAGCTTACCCCTGGTCCACCACACATTGATATTAATGGTCAATTACAGTTGGCAGACCCTGTATTTGTTTATGTCCCGTTCACCATGACTGATCTGTTTAATTGGAAGACCCATAATTCCTTTACGAAAGCAGACGAGTAACCTAATGCTTTCTATGAGAGATTGCTGGAGTCATATAGTTTATATACTCCTTTTAATCCAGAGGCCCCTGAGAACTCTCGAATGAACAACTCAGCATTTGTCAGCCAGACCCAAGGTGATATCAAAAGAAAATTGCTAAAGTTAAAGGGATTTGTAGGAATGTCCATATCACAGTTCAGGTGTATATGAACAGGGAGATTGAAACAAAGCAGGAGGAAGAACGTAAAATGAGGATGAAGGCAGATATGCTAGCTGTAGCTATCATAAGTGTAGAGAGACAGGGAAGGGAGGTGAATAGAGGAGTTGAGAATAGCCTGAGTAAGGGAGGAAGTAGGAATCACTGTGCGTATTGTAGAGAGGAAGGATATTGGAAAAGTGACTGCCCACAGAGGGAATATAAAGCAAGTTATAGATAAGACAAGAGAGAAGGTTACGAGATGGTTACAGAGGTGGCTATAGAGAAAGTCTTGGAGGGAATGACAGTAGTATACTATTCCCCTACCTAGAGATTAAGGGATAGAGAAGATAGAGATTTTGTCAGTCTGGCTGACACTGTCATGGAAGACTATTGATACCGACTGGGCTCCATCCCCCTTTAGCCAAGTGCAGCCTATGGTCGATGTATCAATAGAGGGAAAGAGGAGCTTTTTCATGATTGACACTGGTGCTGAGTACTCTGTGGTAACTAACCTAGTTGCTCCTCCTTCAGGAAGACTATAATTATGATAGGAGCTACTGGGAAAAGCGCTGCTAGACCAATTCTCAGGAGTCATACTTGTATTCTAGGAGGCCATTTGGTTAAGCACCAGTTCCTATATATGCTGGAGTGTCCAGTTCAGCTTCTAGGACGAGATCTATTATTAAAGCTTCAAGCCCAGATAACTTTTAAACCCAACGGATCAACGTCTCTGAAGTTTAATAGATCACCAGGCATAATATCAGTATCGGTGCAAAGGGAAGAAGAATGGCACTTCTACTCTATAATAACAAATACAGACCCTAAGAGTGATGAATCCTTATTTGACATTTCAAGAATATGGACAGAGAATAATCCTCCAGGACTTGCTCGCAATATTCCACCAATACACATTGAATCAAAGCTTGGAGCATATCCTGTTAGCCTTAGTTAGTACCATATATTATAGAGGGCTAAGGAAAATATACAAACCTATGTGGATAAGTGTGCAAAGTATGACATCCTAAAATTCTGTACCTCCCCTTGGAACACTCCATTATTACCTGTTCAGAAGCCGGGATCAGATGAGTATCATCCTGTACAAGATCTAAACGCAGTTAATAATGCAGTAGTCAATATACACCCAGTGGTACCCATCCCCTATAATCTGCTTGCTTTAATACCAGGTGGGGCAACCTACTATACCTTCCTAGACCTCAAAGATGCTTTCTTTTGTTTCTGGGGTACTGCTGAAAAATTATGTATGGGCATCCACCTTCCATACTTGGTAACTTAACGGGGGATTTGAGTCAGTTGGGAGAAGGAATTACCCGGCAGCAGGTTGTAGAGTTGGGTAAAACTATGGAGGAGGTACAGAAATGGGTACAAGATAGATTACCTGTGAATATTTATCCACCTGTTCATTCTTACCATCCAGGGGATCAAGTGTGGATAAAAAAAAGGAACACTGTTCCATTAGGTTCCAAGTGGAGAGGTCCCTATGTTGTTCTTTTATCTACCCCAACAGTTGTAAAGGTTGTAGAAGTGACTCCGTGGATTCATCACTCTAGGGTAAAAAAACCAGCGGCAGATTCCTGACAAGCTACCATAGATCCAGAGAATCCTTGCAAGATCCAGTTGAAGCGTGTGACCGAGTTGGATTAAAAGTGTTTTTTTTTGCGAAGATAATATTGTTAAAAGGGAACATCAACAAAGATCTACAAGTGAGTGTCTTTGACGGCCATAATAATGCCTGTCCGCTCACCAATGTGTTATTAAAAGCCAGGAAAGTCTCGAAGGGACCCCTGTGAAGACGAGCAGAACTCCATTCCCTGCAGCCCTTACATCCTGGAAGCTGAGGTGCCATCGCACGGACGAAGACTGAGGATGAAGACGTCGAAAGAAGTGCTTTTGATAATGTATATTTTTGTGTCTTTTTATACTCAGGAAGGTAGAGGTACCGACACTCCTAGCTGTGAGGTTTGCATTAAGACTACTAAGACAGGTAATCATATTTCCCAGACCCTAATTTGGCATTCACAATATGAGTGTAAAGGTGATGTGTCTAGGTGTATATATCTAGGTATAGAATATAGTGTATGCCATTTAGGAGTAGGAGAACCTAGGTGCTTCAATCCGGAGTATCAACCCCGTACAATTTGGTTGACCCTCAGGAATGGAGATCCTCAGGGGACCCTAATAAATAAAACTGAGTTAGAAACCGTACATTCTTCGGGTGTTCTGCTATTTGATGCTTGTAAAGCAATATCAAGTGGTAGAAAGCCGTGGAATGTATGTGGGGATCTTAAGTGGGAGAGAACGTATGGGTCTAATGATAAATATATTTGTCCCAGTAGTAAAAACAAGTATGTAAGTCCGAGATGCCCAGATAGGGAATATAACTTTTGCCCATATTGGTCTTGTGTGGGGTGGGCAACTTGGGGACTGACAGTAGATAAGGATATGATTGTTACTAAGTTGCCTACAAAGCCATATTGTAAGTCTAGGGAATGTAACCCAGTCCATATACTCATAAATAATCCTGAACGATTCATAGATAGGTTCGGTAACTTATTTGGGTTCCAAATATATGGGACGGGTTTAGATCCTGGGACAATATTATTTATAGGGATAGAGACCGATACGGTAACCTCCCAAACTCATCAAGTATACCATTCTTTTTATGAAGAGATGAGTATAGATAATAAGATCCCCCATAATGCTAAAAACCTGTTCATAGATTTAGCCGAAAGTATTGCCGGTAGTCTTAATGTTACCAACTGCTATGTGTGTGGAGGTACTAACATGGGAGACCAATGGCCTTGGGAAGCAAAGGAGGTAATGTCCGGTTCTGAGGCAGTTGACCAATTAATATCTACACAAGCCAATTATCATATGAGTGTTAGAGGTAAATCTGAGTGGAGATTAAAGACCTCCATCATAGGTTATGTTTGCATAGCGAGGAAAGCAATGATGTATAATACTTCTGTAGGAGAATTAACTTGTCTAGGGCAAAAAGCTTATGATGATGATACAAAGAATACAACTTGGTGGTCGGCTTCAAATGTCTCAGAACCATCTAACCCGTTTGCTAGATACGCCAATTTAAAGGATGTGTGGTTTGACCTATCCATCACATCTACCTGGAGAGCCCCAGCAAATTTGTACTGGATCTGTGGTAAGAAAGTATATTCGGAGTTACCACAGGACTGGGAAGGGGCATGTGTATTAGGTATGCTCAAACCATCCTTCTTCTTGTTGCCAATTGAAACAGCAGAGACCTTGAGAGTTAAAGTTTATGATGTGAATCATAAAAAGAAGCTAGCATCCTTGAATGTAGGTAGCTGGGAAGATAATGAGTGGCACTGGCTACCTTAGCGCGCTTCATTGCCAATAGGAGGGATGTAATATGTGAGGGAACTGGTTAACAGCCAAACTGTATGCCCATGAAGTGTTATTGTATTCTAATACAGGGATTCAAGCCTCATTCTACCATTAGGCAATTATGGATTCCTCTGTAAAGCACATAGCCTTCTTACCAGGTAAACCAGTTGGGCTGTTGATAAAGTCCTCCATTCACTTCCAGTGCAAATAGAAGGAGGTGTATGTGGAAAGTTCAATCTCAGCAACTGTTGTCTGCACATAGATGATGAAGGGCAGGCAGTGGCTGATCTCACAAGCCACATGGCTAAACTGACGCATGTACCGACTTAAGCCTGGAACGGGTACAATTCTAGTAGTTGGTTTGGAAGTAGGTACGAGCAGCTTGGAGGGATCAAGACATTGGTAGGAGGAGTCATGTTGATTATAGTGTGTCTCTTTCTACCATGTTTGGTTCCATTGGTAATTAGGTCCATACAGAGTGTCATAGAGAGCACGACAGAAAGGAAACCAGCTGCGCATGTAATGGCTGTTTGCAAGTATGAACCCTTAGCCCAGAGAGAATCAGAATGAGGAGTGCTAAAGGAATTTGTAAGGATGCTAAGATGCTTACGAGGTCTGTTCTGATTCATGGCAACCTGAGGTGTAAGCAAACTATGGTTAAGTGATGCATCTGGAATTGTGAAATATCAGAAGCATCAAAGGGGGGAATGTGGTGGAATCTCAGTAAAAATAAATTTACTAGGACAAGATTGCCATGTGGCATATGTGTAAATGTTGTATCAGTTAGTTAGTTTCACGTAGCTAAGATACAATCAACACCGTATTGAGCAAATGCAGGAATGCAGAAACTGAAAACACTTCCCCCCTCCTCCATTGTTCTGGGTGAGCCATGTGGTCTAACAAGTTAGGGAAGTTAGGCTTTGTTCAGCTGATTGTGTAAAGAATATATGTGGGTAGAGTTAACTATAGGAGGAGCTATATGTCTATATCATGCATTTACACAGTCAGTTCTGGGCTCAGATCTTGTTGTATTTTGGTGACATAAGTCCCTCTGAGCCCCGATCGGTGATCCAATAAAGAATCTCTTCCTTCCTGAAGAAACCTGTGTCCATCTCTCTGTGCTTGGCTTCCGTCAGTTTCTCCGGTATCAATATCCCTTCACCCTAGATAATACAGCACCTTATATCCCTCCACTCCAGATAATACAGCACCCTATATCCCCCACCCCAGAAAGTCCAGCATGCGTCCCATGACTCTGTGGCTGTCTGACTGGATGAGATTCAATGTTGCTGCTTGTGTTCTGCTTCCTCTCTGTCTCTTTCACCTCAAAAACCCCTGCCAAAATAAGGGGCAGAGCTCCTTGTATACAAATGGGGTAGGGGTACTTGCGAGGGGAAGGGGTGGGACTATTTGTAAAATGGAGGAGCCGCTTCAGGCTAGCCATCTGGCTGCATCTTCTCCCTTGTAAAACAGGTTCTCTAATCCGAGACTGATAGAACTGGTCTTGAACTAACCCGAAAGTCTTGTCAACATTGATGGGACCATGGTAGTCATGCAGTGACATTACAGAGAGAGGACAACTTACTGTCTTCCGAGGTGGTCATGATACTGAATAAATCTATATAGGAGCCCACCTGCAATCTGAATCTACTCCATTCCTGCCGGAACAATCTCTGGATTTTTGGCGGCAATGCCTTTAGTAATTCTGAGTTCCTTGCCTTCACAGCCTTTACCAGGGATCCTACCGTCGGGTCTTGAAGCTGGGCTTGCAGTTTCTCAGAATGTTTAATCATAGACCGCTGAGGCAGATGGATTGGGTAACTAAGAGTGTTGGGTCTAGCCTCTGAGGTACAACCCATGGAGTCTATGTAGTTGGAGAAATGTACAGTGTTGGTCTCATCTACTACTGTTGTCTGACTTTAAATGTCTTTACACTCATCAACTTTGGAGACTGGAGATAGCCCAGGCCTTCTACATAAGGCATCTGCATCCACATTTATGGGTCCCACCTAATACTTCAGGGAGAAATTGTAATTAGACAAAACAGGGAGCCATCTATGTCCTATGAAATCTAGTTTGTTCATTGTCAAAATGTATGTGAGGGGATTATTGTCAGTTCTCACCTCAAATTGTACCCCATAGAGGTAATCATGTAGCTTGTCAACTATCGTCCATTCTCATGCCAAAAACTCCAACTTATGGACTGGATAATTTCTTTCACTTGTCATTAGACTTCGACTGATATATCATAGGCCTTAAACCTTATGGATTCTCTTGGTGAAGAACTCCACCCAGACTGCTCATACTAGCATCTATCTAGAGGATGTACTTCTGTTCTGGGTCAGTATAAGCCAACACTGGAGCCTTTTTTTTTAGAGACAGAAAAGCTGTCCAGAAGTGTCCACGTCTAACTGAAAAGTAACCCCCTACGAATAAAAAGCCACAGAACCCAAGAAAAAAGAATAATTTCTCCACATTAATTGTTTGAGGCCAGTAAACTACAAACTCAATCTTGACTGGGTCTTGGATATACCTTATGGAGAAGCAATGTGCCACACATAAGTGACTGAACTTTGGGCAAACTTGCATTTGTCTGGTGATAGCTTGAGTCCTTCATCTTTCAGCCTATCTAATACCTTTATCAGTCTCTCTTCCTGTTCTGCGGGAGTTTTTCCAAACACAATAAGGCCATTGAGGTAAACTAGGCATGTTTCAGGTGATAAGCCTCCCAACACCTTCTCCACAAGTCTCTGAAAGGTGGCTGGTGCCCCCGTGACACCTTGGGGTTGTCAAGTAAACTAAAAAAAACAGTGGACAAATAAAAGTAATCTTTTCTTGATCTTCTGCCTTTGTGGGAACTTTATATAGTCAGATCTTAAACCAGTGACTCCCTGTCAGAGCATTTAGACCTTCCATCCTGGGTAAAGTATACTCGTCAGGCACAGTTTTTATGTTCAAGGTCCTGTAATTGATGCACAGTCTCACAGAACCACTTTTTTTCTACCTACCACAATAGGTGAATCATATGGACTTCGGGACTCCTTAATAATCCCAGCCACTTCCATCTCCTGTAAGATGTTACATACATTCTTGGGGGGCTAGCATGCATGATCTTTCTCCGAACAGATTTTTGTAGACGATTCATTCCATTAATCCAGTAGTTCAGAACCTCCCAAGTTACAGTTCAATTCTTCAGGGGCTGTTGTTTCAGCCTGTAGGCTGGTGTAAGTGGTAACAGTTTCTAGAGGATAAACTACTCATTTGAAGCAACTACCACTGGTTAGGCGTTACATTCTGTATTAATACAGTCATTAAAGACGTCTTCTTCCTATGACAGTCCAACCTCTGACATGGTCCTGCTCAGGAAGAGACTCTACAGAGACCTGTGATTTCCCCTTTAATAGATGGATAGTCAGAGAGCCATTGACTTGAAGTCTTCTGGTCTCTCCAGGAGCAAGAAATATAGATCCTCCCCCTGGTAATATATAAAAGCTTGGGTGAGCTTTAAGGGACAATCTGTGGCATTCTTTCTGTAAGACATGGGGTAAATCCACCAAAAGGACTGATGAAGCCTCTCCAACCACTTTCAGATAACTCCGGAACACTTCACACATCGTGTGTTAGCGTTCAAAATATTAGGGGAAGATGGTATACCTTTGTCACAGCAGACCAGTGCTTCAATTTCCATACAGTGAATTTTCCCAATGTTCAACTGAGGAATTATGACTAGCCATGGGATCACTCTTTCCACAGGGTATTCACTAATGCAAGGGGCCCCAAAGCTTAACCTCAACAGCTGGTAGTATCTGTACATGTTTGTGGTGTGTCTCATAGAAGGAGCTAAATATAATATTCACTTGGGATCCTGTCACTTGTAAAGCTGTTGTGGGCACCCCTTCTACTATGACAGTAATTATAGATCATGAGCCTATCCTTGGATTCTCAAAGGACAATGATGGATACTCAGGTTTAGTACATTTTTTCTTACCCTTCCGAGATCTTTGTTGTTGCTCCTCTTCTACAGGCTCTGAGGTGTTGATAGGAAAATGTATCGCGAGCATCTCTACTGCCATGGTGTCACTTTCATTTGGGTAATTTTTTTCTGTAATGCCTCAGCTGTTTGCATCGATAAGCAGATAAAATCTCCTCTTCCTTTTGGATAGGATTATAATATTTTTTTCTTAGCAAAAACTTATTTTTCCCCCCAGCAAAAACTGTATTTAACAGCTGAAGATTTTCCTCAGCGGTAGCCTTGGCGGATCATGTGACCTGATGATATCTCACAAAGTCTAATGCAGGTGGTCTCAAACCTTCTAGTATCTGTCTTTTTTTTCGTCTCTTCTGTGCAACAGACTGAGACTTTAAAGACTGAGCGTCAATGTCTCTCCACACATGAAAACCCTCTTCTTTGTGTGGGTAGGTATACACCCTGAGAAACCTTTTAGCCATTTGTAGTATTTGTTATGGAAGATATGGCTCAATTCAGTAACTAAGTCATGGATGATCTGTAAAGCTGAAGGGCTCTCTCTCTCTCTCTCTATCCATGTGGAGAGCTGGATTAGTCGCCATGTCACTAGAGAAGGGATCTGCCACAAAAGTAATTTCTTGTTAAGTTGAGAGGTACCTGGCATATCGCTACTGCTTGGCAGGGCAAAACTCGCATAGGTTGGGCCTAATCTCTTCTCATGGTGTTGGAAGCAAAGACTTCATATTAAAAAAAAATTAAAGTCTTAATTTGTCTCAGCGGTGCCTCCATCTATAGCCCCTTTTTGCTCCAAACTGGGTAGTAGGGTTGGGAACTTAGGGACCACTGCATGGGCTGGAACAGATCAGTAGTCTTAAATCTCGACAGGTATAGGGAGATTGTAACATATTGATATTAAACAGTGCCTCCACCAAGTGGTCAACATAAACTGATATACACCTTCCTAGCACTGGGACAAGGAAGACTTAGGAGCTGGAAATAAATCAACAAAACTTTACTTGCAACTTGGTAGAACAACATTCAGAAGGTGAGAGTACCTTTACCAGATAATACAGCAGTCTATATCCTCCCGCACCAGACAGTCCAGTATGCTCACCCTTACTGTCTGACTGGAGGTGATGAATTGTTGCTGCTTTTGCGGGACTAAACACTTGCTGTCTTTCCACAGTATTATGCTGCTTGCTATCTCTCAACAAGGTTGAAACATTCGTCTGGGGTTGCTGTGTCTCTTGTGCAGAGGGAACTTGCTGGCATTTCAGATCTGGACTGCCCGTACAGTTGGGACCAGTCTGATATACTTCAGAGATGTTCTGTCTGTAATGGAACAAGATGAGCTAAAACCAGAGTCTCAGGGGAGCCATCTGGCTAAATCCTCCCCCTCGTAAAATCCTGCCTCCCACTGACAAGGTGAGCTGGGGTACATTAGTAAGTCACCTGAAGTTTGTCATAACAGTCCAACTCCTGACCACATACACTGAGGGAAAAAAGTATTTGATCCCCTGCTGATTTTGAACATTTGCCCACTGACAAAGAAATGATCAATCTATAATTTTAATGGTAGGTGTATTTTAACAATGAGAGACAGAATAACCCCCCAAAAATCCAGAAAAACACATGTCAAAAAAGTTATAAATTGATTTGCATGTCAAGGAGTGAAATAAGTATTAAACCCTTTCGACTTTGTACTTGGTGGCAAAACTCTTGTTGGCAATCACAGAGGTCAGACGTTTCTTGTAGTTGGCGACCAGGTTTTTACACATCTCAGAAGGGATTCTGTCCCACTCCTCCTTGCAGATACTCTCCAAGTCATTACGGTTTTGAGGCTGACGTTTGGCACTCAAACCGTCAGCTACTTCCACAGATTTTATATGGGATTAAGGTCTGAAGACTGGCTAGGCCACTCCAGGACCTTAATGTGCTCTTTCTTAAACCACTCCTTTGTTGCCTTGGTTGTGTTTTTTGGGTCATTATCATGCTGGAATACCCATCCACGACCCATTTTCAATCCCCTGGCTGAGGGAAGGAGGTTTTGACGGTACATGGCCCTGTCCATCGTCCCTTTGATGAGGTGCAGCTGTCCTGTCTGTTTAGCTAAAAAAACACCCCCAAAGCATAATGTTTCCACCTCCATGTTTGACGGTGGGGATGGTGTTCTTAGGTTCATAGGCATCATTCCTCATCCTCCAAACACAGCGAGTTGAGTTGATGCCAAAGTGCTCGATTTTGGTCTCACCTGACAACAACACTTTCAACCTGTTCTGCTCTGAATCATTTAGATGTTCATTGGCAAACTTCAGACTGGCCTGTACATGTGCTTTCTTGAGCAGTGGGACCTTGCAGACACTGCAGGATTTCAGTCCTTTATGGCGTAGTGTGTTACCAATTGTTTTCTTGATGACTATGGTCCCAGCTGCCTTGAGATCATTAACAAGATCCTCCTGCGTAGTTCCTCACCGTTCTCATGATCATTGAAACTCCACGAGGTGAGATCTTGCATGGAGCACCAGACCGAGGGAGACTGACAGTTATTTTGTGTTTCTTCCATTTGCGAATAATCGCACCAACTGTTGTCACCTTCTCACCACTGATAATTGCTTTGTCAGTGGACACATTCAAAATCAGCAGGGGATCAAATACTTTTTCCCCTACACTTTTTACCAACTAACACCCAGAAAATTAAAGCACCCTCTTTGTCTATCTGAAATGTTGAAAGGTGTGTAATAGCTAGCTAAGTAAGTTTTTTTTTCTACGTGATACCTTTTTTTTTTAAATTTAGATCAAATAAATGAAAGGCTCTGGGCACAAAGATCAACAATAAATAACACTACACCCCTGAAAACACCAGTGGAAATAAATGTACAGGGATATAATATAGAACGAACTCCTCTATGTCCTCAATATTAAACTAATACCTTAATGTTTAAACAACTGACAGACGCGATCTGGAGATTATGCTGCTTTTCCACAGAGCCAGTAAAATCCTTTTTCCTGAAGAAAGTTGAACAAAACGCGTAGGGTCGTGTTTTAATCTGGATGCTCTACACTGTGAATTTTTTCTTTCTTCTCCTGTCCTTGAAACATTGAGAGAATCTTGGTGATTTGGCTGCATATAATCCTGCTTGTTTATTGCTGTGGGGCTCAGTAATGTAATATTTATTGTATATAAATAAATTTAGGAGGGATAGTCAGTATTTTACAACCAAATCTCTTTGTCCCTCTTGTGTATCCGAATGTCCCTCTTTTGTAGGAGCTCCAAATTGTTGGTGTATCTGACTATATAACAGAGCTCCACTGCAATAATACTTATAGTAATGTGTCTTTAAACTACAATAAATGTGTTTAGACCAGTCTGTGCAATTAAGATACATCTTAGTTGCAAAAGTTGCTATTTGCAAATCAACTAAAATTTCTCAGAACAGTCTCGCCCCTGGCCAGACTCACCACTCACATCCTTAAATGTAAAGTGTCCCTCTTTGTCCATTTAAAATGTTGGGAGAGAAGATATCACAAAACAGCAATAAAACTACAGCACATTGCACCATGAATAATAAGAAAAACAAAGTATTTAACCAGGAATGGTACATTCAGATTACCTTGGTTTGCAATTATGCCCTGGGGATGTTATTATTACCAAATTTAATGATTTGGAGACATTCCACAACTCAGCTATAGACATGTAGGGTTATTTAATAAAGTGAGAATTTCCAGGACTCTAAGTGAATTGAAACAGAATTACAAATTTTAAATTTTAAATTCACTTTGAATTTCCGACAATTCTGAATTTAGTGAACAACCCTCATAGTTTGCCTTTTTTAGACAGAATTTAGCATTTCAGTTTTACTACCATTTGCTATTTAGTGCATAAAATCTTTATAAATAAACGCTGTATATATAGTAATTTATCCCCACTTCCTAACTGCAAGTATTCATTCTCATTGCAAAGATGATGCCTAGCTCTCTCTAGCAAGTCTGTTGCTTGGGATCCTATACTATATATGTTTTTATATAATTGGTTAAACAATAATTGAGCATTGTAATACTAGGTTAGTATCTGTAGACATAGTAAGACTGGGACCAGTACATCACTGGGCCTCCTCTCCATCTGTCTCTTTTATTTTCTCCCTCTGGCCCTTGACATCAGCTGTAGCATGCTTCTGAACATACCTTTAGCACATTTGTGATCCTGCAGGGACCATCCTTCATGAGTGAAGCCTCGAGACCCAATAATTCTACACTCTAAGGAATAGAAACCTCCACTTCGAGTCTTTATTCACTAAAGGTAATATATGCATTTTGTTACATAAAATGCATTTCCTGCTGTACTGAATTGAACAGGACAATTTTATTTGAACTATATTTCATTCTAGAGATACCAATGAACAACACAAATGTAAAAATTAGATCTACCCCTCCACTATATAACAAAACATATTTAAAGCAATATGCAAACATATAATTTGATGCCACTTTTTTATTGGCACAACGAGCATATTTTTTTTAAATATTGTGCAATTATATCATTACCTTTACAAAAGCCAATGAAATATCTCAGTGTTTAGTGCTGCATTTTCTATCCCTGGGTGACGGTTCATGGGTCAGTTGGTTAATAATAACATGAATACTATATTCCATATATAGAGACTATTTAAGTGTCTACTAACATAACAATTTATCCAGTAATGTCAATATACCTACCTATGTTCCACCGTTAAATCTATTGTACCATGCTTGGTGTCCCTTGTTTTTACCAGGGGCGCCACAGGTGTAAACTTTGTTATGGATGAAAAGTAAATCTGCCTAATCAGTTTAGAGATAAGTGATAATCCTCATCAAAGTAAAAATTACAGCTGTGCAATACAGGTTCATGCATTATGCATTTATTTGAAGAATATTTTCATAGACATCTTGAGTTGTCCTTTATAAGCATCTATGACTTGCTGCATTGCACTTTAGGCTCTTATATGTTAGTTGCCAAAGGAGCCAAATAAAGTTTGTCCTTATTACAGTTAATTTGTATTTGTGTTACACTGTAAGAAATTGAGTTTTGCATTTCAAAAATAGTGCTCTTATCAAACATTTCCACTATTATGGGATGGCTGTACTACTATTTGCAGGATGCTAAATAAATGAGGAAGACTTCGGAACCTCATAATTACCAATTTGAGCATTTAGAGTTATTGATAAATGAAAAATTATTAATTATGTATTATTGCAGTTATATTTAAACTTTGGAAATAAAAGTTTAATTTTATTATAAAAAGGGATATGAGAAAACATAATATGCATTGTTTAAAAAAAACTACAATAGGCAACATCGTAAGTAAAAAATTAACATTCAAGGATGGCTTGTTTGACTAAGGTGATATGCGTTCAGATGCAATCAGATTTTTCAAGTTAGTTTTGTTAAAAAAAATTATGTATTAAGATTTTAAATTCACTTTTGTTGGACTAAGATGTTTAATGTACATTGCTGTCCATATGCATTTTGCAGCTGAAATAGTCAGTTGTGAAATACCTCATATACATGTGTATTGAAATGTTGATGAATATATTGAAAAATACATTTCATATTGTACGAATAACTACATTGCATTCCTTCCATACTATCAATGCAAGATGATTAAATATGACCCATATATGTAATTTTCTTAATAAAATTACAACTTTTTAAAACATATTGCCTGGAAAAGACAAATGTTCTATGAAAGGAAGGATAAGCATGGACATAAAGCAAGAAAGATAAATGCTGTATTTTCCAGTAGTGAGCTGTCTAATATAATATACATTGTCAGTCTATGTTTTAATTCCCTGGCATGATTTTATCTTGCTTTTTTAGTTTCATCTATTCTCCTCTGTAATTTGGTGAGTGTATCGCAAGGCCTAGATCTGGTGGACATTGCCCCTTTCTATGTCCACAATCACCTCTGGGAAACGAACAGGTTATAGTGTGTTTTACAACCATATCTATGCTGATTACACACTATGTAAAAGGCACAATGCCCTCCATGGATGCTTAAAGACATCAAAGGGCACAGTACAATTATTTTAACTTCCCCTCCCACTTTTCTCTCTACCCCTCTACTCAGGGCCGGCCTTAGGCATTTAGACGCCCTGTGCGAAAAATCTTCACAGCGCCCCCCCCCCCGTCATCCATGTATGCTGTTATGTTTGTGTTGTCTGTGTATGTAATAGTACGTGTGATGACTGTGTGTGATATGTAGGCTATGTGTGATAATTGTAATGGGTATATTAACAGTGTGTGATATGCGTGTATTGGTTGTATGTGACACACACACACACAGACACACACACAGAGTCAGACGGCCATACACACACAGGAAGACATCCACACACACACAAGCAGACAGTCATACACACACACACAGACACACACAGGCAGGCAGTCACACACACACACAGACACACACAGGCAGACAGTCAGTCATACACACAGACACACACAGACAGTAATACACACAGAGGCAGACAGTCATATACACACACACACACACACACGCAGACAGTCATACACACAGACACACACAGGCAGACAGTCATACACACAGACACACACAGGCAGACAGTCATACACACAGAGGCAGACAGTCATACACACAGAGGCAGTCATACACAGTCACACACACAGAGGCAGACAGTAATACACACAGACAAACACACAGATGCAGACAGTAACACACACAGACACACAGTGGCAGACAGTCATATACACACACACACACACGCAGACAGTCATACACACAGACACACAGAGGCAGACAGTCATACACACAGACACACAGAGGCAGACAGTCATACACACAGAGGCAGACAGTCATACACACAGAGGCAGACAGTCATACACACAGAGGCAGTCATGCACAGTCACACACACAGAGGGCAGACAGTAATACACACAGACAAACACACAGAGGCAGACAGTAATACACACAGACACACAGTGGCAGACAGTCATATACACACACACACACACACAGACAGACACACAGAGGCAGACAGTCATACACACAGACACACACACAGAGGCAGACAGTAATACACACAGACACAGTGGCAGACAGTCATATACACACACATACAGTCATACACACACACACAGGCAGACAGTCATACATACACACACACACACAGAGACACACACAGGCAGACAGTCATACACACAGACATACAGAGGCAGACAGTCATATACACACACACACACACACACACACACACACATAGGCAGACAGTCATACACACAGGCAGAGAGTTACACTCACCTGACAATCACACAGTTACCTGTGGAGTTCATTGTTGAGGCAGTGCAGCTCCTGGTGACTGTTTGGTGGGGAAGCAGGGACTCCTTCCTGCTTCCCCTGCAGCCGTTTCCGGCGCTTTTAGCTCCGCCCCCGCCGCACGGTAAGCTCCGCCCCCGCTGCAAATTTTAAAAAAAAAAAAAAAAAAAATTTTTTTTTTTTTTTTAATCGGCTGTGCGGCCGCACGGCGCCCCCTGCTCCATGGCGCCCTGTGCGGCCGCACAGCTCGCACACCCCTAAGGCCGGCCCTGCCTCTACTGACCTATACCCCTACCTGATTTATTTCAGCTAACTAAGCTTAATATATATGCCAAATGTATATTCTAGCCTCCGTTCTCTGCGTAATAAATATTTTAGTCTTCTTCTCATAATTGTAAACCATACCCAAAATGTTTTTTTTTTTTTTTACACAATATAATAATTATTGAACATTTTATAATACATCAATTTATTGACACTGTGTAAATGCAAATTATTTTAATAGTCATATCAAGAAGGAAATATTTAAACCCCCAGCATGGCATTAAAGTGGTAAGTATTAACATTTGTAATAAAATAAGAAAGCATAACAGAAAACAATGTGAATCAAAACTGTTGCATACTTAAAATAAAAAGTTTATGGAAGATGATCCTGAATCTCTGCAAGACAAGATAATCAGTTTATTTGAGTTCCCCTTCTAACAAGGAATGTTAAAGTTGGTCCACGTGCCCAGGAAGCATTAGTTGCCCTTGTTTGCTTCTTTAGGGCTTGCAGAGGTGAAAATTGCCTAGTATGCCTACTTTTTGTTAAAGGTAGGCAGGGTATTGTTTCTACTGTGGGACATCTTTTCCCCAAGTGTCATTATCCCACAACATACCCACTACTAGTGACAAGGCTAGGACTAGTATCTAACGAACATCTTAGTGGCAAGAATGAGGTGATAGAGCAGTCACCTCTGAGCTCAATAGTGCAGAGAAAATGTGTAAAAGGATAGTTGGTCCACCAGGCAGTACTGCCATGTAACCCTAGAGGGTTTTTTGCCTAGATTAGGTGTTTTTAAAAAAAAAAAAAAACTAACAAAATCTGTCAGCACCAAAGTTGCTGTTTAGTGGAAAAGGGAGTGCACTGCATCTTCTTTTGTATTGTAACCCTAGACTAGAGGCTAAGAGGAACAGCTAATCCCAGAGTCTGCTATGGCTGGCACTCCCACCATGTATGGAGTCCCCTTTGTCCTTGTATTTACAGGATTAAAGGAGGTTGGTGATTGTAACAGAATGGAGAACTCCAAATACTTTCATTCACCCTTTTTGTTTGGCTGTTCGTATGCCCCATTTACCGAACCCCCACGCTGTGTTTACCGAACCCCCATGCTGTGTGGCCCTTTGTTCGCACCTTCATAATTACCGTCCACCCCTGGTGTTTTAAAAAAAATTGGTTATTAGTTCAAATGCTTTTCCTCTGTGGCCGCCGTTCATATAACCGCACGCACATGTTCAAACAATTCTGTCTTCCGAACGAGGGCAGCGGTACATGGTCATCGACTGCATGGAACTAATTTCGGATACGCAACCCTGTGAACGCCTGGGGAACTGGTACCGCTGTCCATGCAACTTCCTGAACAGCTAGGAGAAAGGTGTTTGGGAGGCATAAACAGGGGGAGCATTCGTATACTAACAGCCAGGGGTAGATTCATCAGTGTTCGTGTGAGAACCCCCAAAAGATGAACGGTTATCGCCTTGTTTTCTCTGGAACTGGTTTGGGGCATCACCTCGTGGCCAACCGGTCAAAACTTCATTCAAATGGCGTTCACAAACCACCGAAGGGATCTGAGTGATATTTTGGCAAAGTGTGCGCTCAAATCCAAGCTATTTGGTGATGTGACTTTTGTGGGGTTCTGGAACATTAAAATGTTATTTTGGGGTGTTTAAAGTATTTTAGATTTTTCTATACCTGAGAGATATTTGAGTTATAGTTTTTTCTCACGCAATTATCTCTCAGGCACAGAGGATCTTGTGAAGAAAAGCCCTGTAATTGTGACTAAGAAACCCCATGCTAGGGGCAATGTATAAAAGCCGTGTGTGGCAGGAATAAAACTAGTTGGACTCCCAGAACTGTGTGTCGTTCAGTTGCTGAGGAGGAGGGATATTTCTTTGGCGTTTTTCTTGTTCCTGATTGTACTTTTGCGGATCCAGCGGAGAGGAGTCCCTGCTAGGACTAGGGCCCTACTACATTGGTTATCAGCTTCAGGATCCAGAGCTCACAGAGGAACAAGAGCCACAGTTAATGGATAGTGGCAAGGAATAAGAGGAAGGCCATGCTCATTGCCGAACGGATGGCGGAAGACCGAACCACCGTCAATTCGGATCAGCGCAAACAGGAAAGAAATTAATTTCAAAGGGAATTACAATTTTGTTTGTCTTTCTATGGTGAGAACCCGTTGACAGAGATTCTGGCAAGAACCATAACGGAAGTCCAGGAGTTCATTCTAAAAAGAAGAACGACAAACTCCCGAAAGGACACCGACAGTAACTATAGTGCAAGAGGGTAAGCCCAAAATACCCTATGGAGTGTTTAAACACTTTGTGGAAGCAGAGGAGGATATTTATGCCTTCCTCCAAGACTTTGAAAGACAATGTACCTTAAATAGGATCAGTCTTGAAGACTGGGTTCCGCTTCTGGCTAGCAGACTGTCAGGGACAGCAGCCAAAGCCTACCGAACAGTCCCAGACAAGGAAATTCGGGTAAAATCTGTTATATTAGTAAGGTATGCCATCACTCCGGAGGCATACCGCAGGCAGTTTAGAGAGCTGAGGAAAAGTGAAAAAGACTCTCATGCCGAGCTACACAGAGCCACCCTGGGATGGGTCCAAGCACAGCAAGTTAGCAGCATAGAAGGACTTTTGCAGATGGTGGTACTGGAGCAATATTTCAATGGACTTTGGTGGGGTTATGGAATATTAAAATGTATTTTTTTTTTAAATATTGTAGATTTTTCTGTACCTGAGAGATAATTGAGTTATAGTTTTTTCTCACGCAATTATCTCTCAGGCACAGAGGATCTTGGGAAGAAAAGCCCTGTGATTGTGACTAAGAAACCCCATGCAAGGGGCAATGGATAAAAGCCATGTTAGCAGGAATAAAACCAGTTGTACTCCCAGAACGTTTTTTTGTCCAGTTGCTGGGGAGGGGTGGGATATTTCTTTGGCGTTTTTCTTGTTCCTTATTGTACTTTTGCGGATCCAGCAGAGAAGATAGTAGTCAGGCTGAAAGGAGAGGAGTGGGACATCAGTGTGAATGAGACACAGGAAGAGGGTCACAAGTGTTGAAATAGTAAAGGAGAAGATGGAGAGAGAGAGACAAGTGAGAGATAAGAGAGAGCAGATGGAGACACATACATGAATGGAAGGACTTGCAGACAGATACAATAGTATGGAGGGAAGTGGTAGGCACTGGATTGAGGGACCAAAAAGTACAAAAGAAAAACAGCAAAACAAAAAAAAGGTTAAATGAAAAACACACACATGTATTCACGTGCACACTTTATACATGCTTCATTCAGTGCTAAACCTCCACATGTATGCTTAATTCATGTGCTAATCCCCTACTTTTCACACACTGTCACTATGCTTCAATACATGCTGCTTTCACATGACAAGTCATTCTACATAGATACCCCTGTATTCACACATGCCAACCTTGCACAGTAATGCACACCTACATAGTCACATACTGGCACTGTACAATGTAATAGATAACGGTACTCACATAAACGTGTAAAACCCTGAAATACACCCTTTGACTTAGATTGGATTTGTTGTTTTACTATATACATGGGTATTAAAGGTATTTATGGTTTAGAATTTAAGTAAGTCAATCTGTGTTACTATAAATAGTTATGTGTCTCTTACTATGTGACTGTGTGTGCATCTGTGTGTCTTACTGACTAGTTGAAAGTAGTGATGTACCGAACTGTTCGCTGGCGAATAGTTCCTGGTGAACATAGCGTGTTCGCGTTCGCCATGGCGGGCGAACACATGCGCGGTTCAATCCGCCCCCTATTCGTCATCATTGAGTAAACTTTGACCCTGTGCCTCACGGTCAGCAGACACATTCTAGCAAATTAGCAGCAGACCCTCCCTTCCAGACCCTCCCACCTCCTGTACAGCATCCATTTTAGATTCATTCTGAAGCTGCATTCTTAGATAGAGGAGGGAAAGTGTAGCTGCTTCTCATTTGATAGGGAAATTGATAGCTAGGCTAGGGTGTTCAGTGTCCACTAAAGTCCTGAAGGACTCATCTGATCTCTGCTGTAAGGACAGCACCCCAAAAAGCCCTTTTTAGGGCTAGAACATCAGTCTGCTTTTTTTTTTCTGTGTAATGTATTTGCAGTTGCCTGCCTGCCAGCTTCTGTGTCAGGCTCACAGTGGATACTGTGCCCACTTGCCCAGTGCCACCACTCATATCTGGTGTCACAATAGCTTAAGCTTGCATTTAAAAACAAAACAAAAAATTTCACTGTATTAGATTGAATAGCAATTAGTTGTCTGCAAGCGTCTGGGTGTCAGGCCTTCAGCGTGTACTCTGCCAACCTCTGCCAGTGTACTTTGCCACTCATATCTGGTGTCACAATAGCGTGCCTTTAAAAAGAAAAAAAGTTGTTCACTGTAAGCTAATAGCAGTTAGTTGTCTGCAAGCGTTTGGGTGTCAGGCCTTCAGCGTGTACTCTGCCAACCTCTGCCAGTGCACTTTGCCACTCATATCTGGTGTCACTATAGCGTGCCTTTAAAAAGAAAAAAAGTTTTTCACTGTAAGCTAATAGCAGTCAGTGTCCTTAAAGCGGGTGTCAGGCCTTCAGCGTGTACTCTGCCAACCTCTGCAAGTGCACTTTGCCACTCATATCTGGTGTCTCTATAGCGTGCCTTTAAAAAGAAAAAAAGTGTTTCACTGTAAGCTAATAGCAGTTAGTTGTCTGCAAGCGTCTGGGTGTCAGGCCTTCAGCGTGTACTCTGCCAACCTCTGCCAGTGTACTTTGCCACTCATATCTGGTGTCACAATAGCGTGCCTTTAAAAAGAAAAAAAATATTTTTCACTGTAAGCTAATAGCAGTCAGTGTCCTTAAAGCGGGTGTCAGGCCTTCAGCGTGTACTCTGCCAACCTCTGCAAGTGCACTTTGCCACTCATATCTGGTGTCACTATAGCGTGCCTTTAAAAAGAAAAAAAGTTTTTCACTGTAAGCTAATAGCAGTCAGTGTCCTTAAAGCGGGTGTCAGGCCTTCAGCGTGTACTCTACCAACCTCTGCAAGTGCACTTTGCCATTCATATCTGGTGTCACTATAGCGTGCATTTAAAACCAAAAAACTTTTTCCACTGTTATAGATTGAATAGCAGTTAGTTTTCTTCAAGCGGTTGTCAGGCCTACAGCGTGTACTCTGCCAACCTCTGCCAGTGCACATTGCCACTCATATCTGGTCTCACAGTAGCTTGCACGCATAGTACCACTAATCCAAAAAAAAATGACAGGCAGAGGCAGACCACCCCGCAGGGGCCATCGTGGTCATGGTGGTGTGATTCCCTTTTGCCCTAGAATAATGCCCAGTTTTCAGAGGCCACGTACCCTGAACTTGAAAAGTTCTGAGGACATAGTTGACTGGCTAACACAGGACACCCAATCTTCTACAGCTTCCGCTCAGAACCTTGACGCACCATCCTCCTCCAGCTTAGCTTCGGGCACCTCTCAGGATACCACTCACCTGCCTGCCGCCACCACCAACACTAGCACCACAGCCCAGTGGCGTACATACCAGGGTCGCAGGGGTCGCGGCTGCGACCGGGCCCGGCCCACCAGGGGGCCCGGCCGCCCCTGCGACCCGGTATGTACGCACTGGGCCAGCCTCTTCTCCTGGGGGGCCCAGGAGCCGGCCACCTCCGAGCCCCCCGAGGCTGGCCCTGCTTACACCCGGCGGGCATTCAGGCTGGCAGGTGCGCGAGGGAGCACTCTCCCCTGAGTGCTTCCTCTTCAGCTCCCTCGCGCACTGCACTGATACCGGAGCCGGAAGATGACGTCATCTTCCGGCTCCGGTATCAGTATGCGGCGTGCGAGGGAGCTGAAGAGGAAGCACTCAGGGGAGAGTGCTCCCTCGCGCACCGGCCAGCCTGACTGCCCGCCGGGTGACCGGCCCCCCAGGAGCCCAGCAGCACCACTGGAGCCCAGGGAATCCCCTCAGCACTCTAAAAGGTAAGGAGGCTGGGGGGATTAAATAAAAAAAAGTGTTAGTGTGTGTGTGTTAGTGTTACTGTGAGTGTTAGTGTGTGTGTGTGGTAGTGTTACTCTGAGTGTTAGGGTGTGTTAGTGTTACTGTGAGTGTTAGTGTGTGTGTTAGTGTTACTGTGAGTGTTAGTGTGTGTGTGTGTGTGTGTGTGTTAGTGTTACTGTGAGTGTTAGTGTGTGTTAGTGTTACTGTGAGTGTTAGTGTTACTGTGTGTGTTAGTGTTACTGTGAGTGTTAGTGTGTGTGTTAGTGTTACTGTTAGTGTTAGTGTGTGTATTAGTGTTACTGTGTGTGTTAGTGTTACTGTGAGTGTTAGTGAGTGTGTTAGTGTTACTGTTAGTGTTAGTGTGTGTGTTAGTGTTAGTGTGTGTGTTAGTGTTACTGTGTGTGTTAGTGTGTGTGTTAGTGTGTGTGTTACTGTGAGTGTTATTGTGTGTGTTAGTGTTACTGTGAGTGTTAGTGTGTGTGTTAGTGTTACTGTGTGTGTTACTGTGTTGTTAGTGTGTGTTAGTGTTACTGTGAGTGTTAGTGTTACTGTGTGTGTTAGTGTTACTATGTGTGTTAGTGTGTGTGTTAGTGTTAGTGTGTGTGTTAGTGTTACTGTTAGTGTTAGTGTGTGTGTTAGTGTTATTGTGTGTGTTAGTGTTACTGTGTGTATTAGTGTTACTGTGAGTGTTAGTTTGTGTGTTAGTGTTACTGTTAGTGTTATTGTGTGTGTTAGTGTGTGTGTTAGTGTGTGTGTTACTGTGAGTGTTATTGTGTGTGTTAGTGTTACTGTGAGTGTTAGTGTGTGTGTTAGTGTTACTGTGTGTGTTACTGTTACTGTGAGTGTTAGTGTGTGTGTTACTGTGTGTGTTAGTGTTACTGTGAGTGTTAGTGTGTGTGTTAGTGTGAGTGTCAGTGAGTGTGTCTGTTGAGTGTGTGTCTGCTAGTGAGTGTCTGTGAGTGTGTTACTGTGTGTGTCTGTTACTGAGTGTGTTTGTGTTAGTGAGTCTGTTTGATGTTTATTAGTGAGTGTGTGTTTGTCAGTGAGTGTGTATGTATGTCTGTCGCTGAGTGTGTCTCTGTCAGTAAATGTGTGTGTCTGTTAGCTAGTGTGTATGCGTCTGTTCGTTAGAGTGTGTGTGTGTCTTCAGCACTTACCTTTCTCCAGCGCCGGACTCCCTTGGTGCTGGGGATCCCTCCGCCTCTCAGCTCCGAATGCGCATGCATGGCAAGAGCCGTGCGCACATTCAAACTGCCCATAGGAAAGCATTACTCAATGCTTTCCTATGGATGTTCAGTGTCTTAGAATCGCGAAAGCTCCTCTAGCGGATGTCAGTGATACAGCAACTAGAGGCTGGATTAACCCTCAGTGAAACATATCACTTTCAGCTGCAGGGTTAAAACTAGAGGGACCTGAAACCCAGACCACTTCATTAAGCTGATGTGATCTGGGTGTCTGTAGTGGTCCTTTAAGTGTGTGTGCATCTGCATGCACTGGTGTACATACCGCGGTCGCAGCCCTGCAACCCCTGCGACCAGGTGCCCGCCTCCATGTGTTGCGGCCCCGGCCTGCGCAGAGTAAGCGTGCGGGGGGGGGGGGCACAAATAAATTTTCGCACCGGGGCCCCATAGGTCATGTGTACGCCACTGCCACAGCCGCTTCACTTGGTATGTCAGAGGAGTTATTTACATATCCGTTTGATGAAATGAGTGATGCACAACCATTATTGCCAGAGGATGTAGATAACAGGGATATGTCTCAAGCATATCTGTACCTGAGAGATAATTGAGTTATAGTTTTTTCTCACGCAATTATCTCTCAGGCACAGAGGATCTTGGGAAGAAAAGCCCTGTGATTGTGACTAAGAAACCCCATGCAAGGGGCAATGGATAAAAGCCATGTTAGCAGGAATAAAACCAGTTGTACTCCCAGAACGTTTTTTTGTCCAGTTGCTGGGGAGGGGTGGGATATTTCTTTGGCGTTTTTCTTGTTCCTTATTGTACTTTTGCGGATCCAGCAGAGAAGATAGTAGTCAGGCTGAAAGGAGAGGAGTGGGACATCAGTGTGAATGAGACACAGGAAGAGGGTCACAAGTGTTGAAATAGTAAAGGAGAAGATGGAGAGAGAGAGACAAGTGAGAGATAAGAGAGAGCAGATGGAGACACATACATGAATGGAAGGACTTGCAGACAGATACAATAGTATGGAGGGAAGTGGTAGGCACTGGATTGAGGGACCAAAAAGTACAAAAGAAAAACAGCAAAACAAAAAAAAGGTTAAATGAAAAACACACACATGTATTCACGTGCACACTTTATACATGCTTCATTCAGTGCTAAACCTCCACATGTATGCTTAATTCATGTGCTAATCCCCTACTTTTCACACACTGTCACTATGCTTCAATACATGCTGCTTTCACATGACAAGTCATTCTACATAGATACCCCTGTATTCACACATGCCAACCTTGCACAGTAATGCACACCTACATAGTCACATACTGGCACTGTACAATGTAATAGATAACGGTACTCACATAAACGTGTAAAACCCTGAAATACACCCTTTGACTTAGATTGGATTTGTTGTTTTACTATATACATGGGTATTAAAGGTATTTATGGTTTAGAATTTAAGTAAGTCAATCTGTGTTACTATAAATAGTTATGTGTCTCTTACTATGTGACTGTGTGTGCATCTGTGTGTCTTACTGACTAGTTGAAAGTAGTGATGTACCGAACTGTTCGCTGGCGAATAGTTCCTGGTGAACATAGCGTGTTCGCGTTCGCCATGGCGGGCGAACACATGCGCGGTTCAATCCGCCCCCTATTCGTCATCATTGAGTAAACTTTGACCCTGTGCCTCACGGTCAGCAGACACATTCTAGCAAATTAGCAGCAGACCCTCCCTTCCAGACCCTCCCACCTCCTGTACAGCATCCATTTTAGATTCATTCTGAAGCTGCATTCTTAGATAGAGGAGGGAAAGTGTAGCTGCTTCTCATTTGATAGGGAAATTGATAGCTAGGCTAGGGTGTTCAGTGTCCACTAAAGTCCTGAAGGACTCATCTGATCTCTGCTGTAAGGACAGCACCCCAAAAAGCCCTTTTTAGGGCTAGAACATCAGTCTGCTTTTTTTTTTCTGTGTAATGTATTTGCAGTTGCCTGCCTGCCAGCTTCTGTGTCAGGCTCACAGTGGATACTGTGCCCACTTGCCCAGTGCCACCACTCATATCTGGTGTCACAATAGCTTAAGCTTGCATTTAAAAACAAAACAAAAAATTTCACTGTATTAGATTGAATAGCAATTAGTTGTCTGCAAGCGTCTGGGTGTCAGGCCTTCAGCGTGTACTCTGCCAACCTCTGCCAGTGTACTTTGCCACTCATATCTGGTGTCACAATAGCGTGCCTTTAAAAAGAAAAAAAGTTGTTCACTGTAAGCTAATAGCAGTTAGTTGTCTGCAAGCGTTTGGGTGTCAGGCCTTCAGCGTGTACTCTGCCAACCTCTGCCAGTGCACTTTGCCACTCATATCTGGTGTCACTATAGCGTGCCTTTAAAAAGAAAAAAAGTTTTTCACTGTAAGCTAATAGCAGTCAGTGTCCTTAAAGCGGGTGTCAGGCCTTCAGCGTGTACTCTGCCAACCTCTGCAAGTGCACTTTGCCACTCATATCTGGTGTCTCTATAGCGTGCCTTTAAAAAGAAAAAAAGTGTTTCACTGTAAGCTAATAGCAGTTAGTTGTCTGCAAGCGTCTGGGTGTCAGGCCTTCAGCGTGTACTCTGCCAACCTCTGCCAGTGTACTTTGCCACTCATATCTGGTGTCACAATAGCGTGCCTTTAAAAAGAAAAAAAATATTTTTCACTGTAAGCTAATAGCAGTCAGTGTCCTTAAAGCGGGTGTCAGGCCTTCAGCGTGTACTCTGCCAACCTCTGCAAGTGCACTTTGCCACTCATATCTGGTGTCACTATAGCGTGCCTTTAAAAAGAAAAAAAGTTTTTCACTGTAAGCTAATAGCAGTCAGTGTCCTTAAAGCGGGTGTCAGGCCTTCAGCGTGTACTCTACCAACCTCTGCAAGTGCACTTTGCCATTCATATCTGGTGTCACTATAGCGTGCATTTAAAACCAAAAAACTTTTTCCACTGTTATAGATTGAATAGCAGTTAGTTTTCTTCAAGCGGTTGTCAGGCCTACAGCGTGTACTCTGCCAACCTCTGCCAGTGCACATTGCCACTCATATCTGGTCTCACAGTAGCTTGCACGCATAGTACCACTAATCCAAAAAAAAATGACAGGCAGAGGCAGACCACCCCGCAGGGGCCATCGTGGTCATGGTGGTGTGATTCCCTTTTGCCCTAGAATAATGCCCAGTTTTCAGAGGCCACGTACCCTGAACTTGAAAAGTTCTGAGGACATAGTTGACTGGCTAACACAGGACACCCAATCTTCTACAGCTTCCGCTCAGAACCTTGACGCACCATCCTCCTCCAGCTTAGCTTCGGGCACCTCTCAGGATACCACTCACCTGCCTGCCGCCACCACCAACACTAGCACCACAGCCCAGTGGCGTACATACCAGGGTCGCAGGGGTCGCGGCTGCGACCGGGCCCGGCCCACCAGGGGGCCCGGCCGCCCCTGCGACCCGGTATGTACGCACTGGGCCAGCCTCTTCTCCTGGGGGGCCCAGGAGCCGGCCACCTCCGAGCCCCCCGAGGCTGGCCCTGCTTACACCCGGCGGGCATTCAGGCTGGCAGGTGCGCGAGGGAGCACTCTCCCCTGAGTGCTTCCTCTTCAGCTCCCTCGCGCACTGCACTGATACCGGAGCCGGAAGATGACGTCATCTTCCGGCTCCGGTATCAGTATGCGGCGTGCGAGGGAGCTGAAGAGGAAGCACTCAGGGGAGAGTGCTCCCTCGCGCACCGGCCAGCCTGACTGCCCGCCGGGTGACCGGCCCCCCAGGAGCCCAGCAGCACCACTGGAGCCCAGGGAATCCCCTCAGCACTCTAAAAGGTAAGGAGGCTGGGGGGATTAAATAAAAAAAAGTGTTAGTGTGTGTGTGTTAGTGTTACTGTGAGTGTTAGTGTGTGTGTGTGGTAGTGTTACTCTGAGTGTTAGGGTGTGTTAGTGTTACTGTGAGTGTTAGTGTGTGTGTTAGTGTTACTGTGAGTGTTAGTGTGTGTGTGTGTGTGTGTTAGTGTTACTGTGAGTGTTAGTGTGTGTTAGTGTTACTGTGAGTGTTAGTGTTACTGTGTGTGTTAGTGTTACTGTGAGTGTTAGTGTGTGTGTTAGTGTTACTGTTAGTGTTAGTGTGTGTATTAGTGTTACTGTGTGTGTTAGTGTTACTGTGAGTGTTAGTGAGTGTGTTAGTGTTACTGTTAGTGTTAGTGTGTGTGTTAGTGTTAGTGTGTGTGTTAGTGTTACTGTGTGTGTTAGTGTGTGTGTTAGTGTGTGTGTTACTGTGAGTGTTATTGTGTGTGTTAGTGTTACTGTGAGTGTTAGTGTGTGTGTTAGTGTTACTGTGTGTGTTACTGTGTTGTTAGTGTGTGTTAGTGTTACTGTGAGTGTTAGTGTTACTGTGTGTGTTAGTGTTACTATGTGTGTTAGTGTGTGTGTTAGTGTTAGTGTGTGTGTTAGTGTTACTGTTAGTGTTAGTGTGTGTGTTAGTGTTATTGTGTGTGTTAGTGTTACTGTGTGTATTAGTGTTACTGTGAGTGTTAGTTTGTGTGTTAGTGTTACTGTTAGTGTTATTGTGTGTGTTAGTGTGTGTGTTAGTGTGTGTGTTACTGTGAGTGTTATTGTGTGTGTTAGTGTTACTGTGAGTGTTAGTGTGTGTGTTAGTGTTACTGTGTGTGTTACTGTTACTGTGAGTGTTAGTGTGTGTGTTACTGTGTGTGTTAGTGTTACTGTGAGTGTTAGTGTGTGTGTTAGTGTGAGTGTCAGTGAGTGTGTCTGTTGAGTGTGTGTCTGCTAGTGAGTGTCTGTGAGTGTGTTACTGTGTGTGTCTGTTACTGAGTGTGTTTGTGTTAGTGAGTCTGTTTGATGTTTATTAGTGAGTGTGTGTTTGTCAGTGAGTGTGTATGTATGTCTGTCGCTGAGTGTGTCTCTGTCAGTAAATGTGTGTGTCTGTTAGCTAGTGTGTATGCGTCTGTTCGTTAGAGTGTGTGTGTGTCTTCAGCACTTACCTTTCTCCAGCGCCGGACTCCCTTGGTGCTGGGGATCCCTCCGCCTCTCAGCTCCGAATGCGCATGCATGGCAAGAGCCGTGCGCACATTCAAACTGCCCATAGGAAAGCATTACTCAATGCTTTCCTATGGATGTTCAGTGTCTTAGAATCGCGAAAGCTCCTCTAGCGGATGTCAGTGATACAGCAACTAGAGGCTGGATTAACCCTCAGTGAAACATATCACTTTCAGCTGCAGGGTTAAAACTAGAGGGACCTGAAACCCAGACCACTTCATTAAGCTGATGTGATCTGGGTGTCTGTAGTGGTCCTTTAAGTGTGTGTGCATCTGCATGCACTGGTGTACATACCGCGGTCGCAGCCCTGCAACCCCTGCGACCAGGTGCCCGCCTCCATGTGTTGCGGCCCCGGCCTGCGCAGAGTAAGCGTGCGGGGGGGGGGGGCACAAATAAATTTTCGCACCGGGGCCCCATAGGTCATGTGTACGCCACTGCCACAGCCGCTTCACTTGGTATGTCAGAGGAGTTATTTACATATCCGTTTGATGAAATGAGTGATGCACAACCATTATTGCCAGAGGATGTAGATAACAGGGATATGTCTCAAGCAGGCAGCATTACACACATGGACGTACGGTGTGATGATGATGATGTTGTACCCGCTGCTGCTTCATTTGCTGAGTTGTCAGATACAAGTGAAGCGGTTGATGATGACGATGCGTCCCTGGATGTCACGTGGTTGCCCGCTCGGCAAGAAGAAGAACAGGGCGAAAGTTCAGATGGGGAGACAGAGAGGAGGAGGAGGAGACGAGTTGGAAGCAGGGGGAGGTTGTCGCAAGGAGCTAGTGGCACAGTCAAACAGCATGAATCGGCACCCGGGGTCAGCCCGACAGCACGCCAATCTGGTGTGTCCACCACCAGAATGCCGTCATTGCAGAGCTCAGCAGTGTGGCATTTTTTTGTGTGTCTGCCTCTGATAACAGCGATGCCATTTGCAACCTGTGCCAAAAGAAACTGAGTCGTGGGAAGTCCAACACCCACCTAGGTACAACTGCTTTGCGTAGGCACATGATCGCACATCACAAACGCCTATGGGATCAACACATGAGTACAAGCAGCACACAAACTCAAAGCCGCCATCCTCCTCCTGGTCCAGCATCTTCAGCCACGTCAACCACTGCTGTCCTCCTTGCCCCCTCTCAACCATCCGCCACTCCGTCTCTCGCCTTGAGCAGTTCCCGCTCATCTGCCCACAGTCAGGTGTCTGTCAAGGACATGTTTGAGCGTAAGAAGCCAATGTCAGAAAGTCACCCCCTTGCCCAGCGTCTGACAGCTGGCTTGTCTGAACTATTAGCCCGCCAGCTTTTACTATACAAGCTGGTGGAGTATGAGGCGTTCAAAAAATTTGTGGCTATTGGGATACCGCAGTGGAAGGTACCCGGACGAAATTTCTTTGCACAAAAGGCAATCCCCAACCTGTACTCGATTGTGCAAAAGGAAGTACAGGTTGGGGATTGCCTTTTGTGTTGGGGCAAGGGTCCATCTGACCACTGATACCTGGTCTGCAAAGCATGGTCAGGGCAGGTATATCACCTACACTGCGCATTGGGTAAACCTGCTGACGGCTGCCAAGCATGGAATGCGTGGCTCTGCAGAGGAGTTGGTGACTCCTCTACTCATCCTACTCCATCCTCTTCCATAACCTCCTCGGCTGAGTCCTCTTCTGCTGCTGCGTCTTGCTCCACATAAACGGCACCCCCCCAGCTCCCCAGGTACTATTCCACAGACCGGATACGGCAGTGTCACGCCGTCTTGGGTTTGACTTGCTTGAAAGCAGAGAGTCACACCGGACAAGCACTCCTGTCCGCCCTGAACGCACAGGTGGAAAAGTGGCTGACTCCGCAGCAACTGGATATCGGCAAAGTGGTTTGTGACAACGGAACAAATTTGTTGGCGGCATTGAAGTTGGGTAAGTTGACACATGTGCCGTGCATGGCACATGTGTGTAATCTGATCGTACAATGCTTTGTGCATAAGTACACAGGCTTACAGGATGTCCTGAGCAGGCCAGGAAGGTGTGTGGCCATTTCAGGTGTTCCTACACGGCCATAGCACACTTTGCAGATATCAGAAACAGAAACAACATGCCAGTGAGGCGCTTGATTTGCGACAGCCCGACACGTTGGAATTCAACACTCCTAATGTTCGACCGCCTGCTCCAACAAGAAAAAGCTGTTAATGATAATGAATATTTGTATGACCGGGGTGCTAAGACAGCCTCTGGAGAGCTGGGAATTTTTTTACCACGTTATTGGACGCTCATGCGCAATGCCTGTAGGCTCATGCGTCCTTTTGAGGAGGTGACAAACCTAGTCAGTCGCACCGAAGGCACCATCAGCGACATCATACCATTTGTTTTCTTCCTGGAGCGTGCCCTGTGAAGAGTGCTGGATCAGGTCGTAGATGAGCGTGAAGAGGAAGAGTTGTGGTCACCATCACCACCAGAAACAGCCTTATCAGCATCGCTTGCTAGACCTGCGGCAACGCTGGAAGAGGATTGTGAGGAAGAGGAGTCAGAGGAGGAATGTGGCTTTGAGGAGGAGGAGGAGGAGGAGGAGGAAGACCAACCACAACAGGCATCCCAGGGTGCTCGATGTCACCTATCTGGTACCCGTGGTGTTGTACTGGCTGGGGGGAAGAACATACCTTCATTGAGATCACTGAGGAGGAGGAATGGGAAATGAGTAGCTCGGCATCCAACCTTGTGCAAATGGGGTCTTTCATGCTGTCGTGCCTGTTGAGGGACCCTCGTATAAAAAGGCTGAATGAGAACGACCTGTACTGGATGTCCACGCTACTAGACCCCCGGTATAAGCAGAAAGTGGCGGAAATGTTACCAAATTACAACAAGTCGGAAATGATGCAGCATTTGCAAAATAAATTAAAAGGTATGCTTTACACAGCGTATAAGGGTGATGTCACAGCACAATGGGAATCTAACAGGGAAAGAGGTGAAAGTCATCCTCCTCCTCCCACGACCACGCCGGCAAGGACAGGACGCTTTAAAGATGTGTTGTTGATGGAGGGCATGCAGAGCTTTTTAAGTCCTACGCATCGCCACAGCCCTTCGGGATCCACCCTCAGAGAACGACTCGACCGACAGTTAGCAGACTACTTCGCCTTAACTGCAGATATCGACTCTCTGAGGAGCGATGAACCCCTTGACTACTGGGTGTGCAGGCTTGACCTGTGGCCTGAGCTATCCCAATTTGCGATAGAACTTCTGGCCTGCCCCGCTTCAAGTGTCCTGTCAGAAAGGACCTTCAGTGCAGCAGGAGGTATTGTCACTGAGAAGAGAAGTCGCCTAGGTCAAAAAAGTCTAGATTACCTCACCTTTATTAAAATGAATGAGGGATGGATCCCGAAGGGACTGACAGTGGGCGATACATTCGACTAAAAAAGGCCTGATGAGATGAGCTGCCTTGGGCTAAAAATGGTCCACACGCTGTTGTATTTTAGCTCTGAATGCCGGTTGACTTGCGTGACTTATCTGCCACCAACTAGGGTTCAAGCCGCAATGTTTTAGGGCACTTTCTGCCTGGGAAACAAGCATCAATACCTAATTTTTCAGGCATGTGTATATGCCTAATTTTTCAAGCCTCTGGTGCTGCACTGTGGCTTCAAAAACCAAACCAAAAAAAAGGCACATAACAGGGATTAAACTGATAGGAATAGTACTACTTAACACACCACTCCTATCTGGTGGCACATTAGAGTGCACGCGCAGTGCCCCAAATTTGAAGTAGGAGGACCGACCAAGCATCTTTTTCCATCTCCCGCTTCCTAAAATCGATGCCATATACACGTCCCCTGATAGGGCGCCAGCTCGTTATTCTCTTGGGCACCAGCTCGTTATTCTCTTTTTCACTTCACTAGGGACACTTTACTGCACTATGGGCACTTAGACCCACTCTTTGTCTTGCACAGTGTTATTCCTAGCCAGCATCTGTGATGGGAAATCAGGAAGTCATCTAAACGTTTAGATTGAGCTTTAGCTTAGAACACCCTTGAAGGTGTTTAAGGAGATTAGGGCTAGTTTAGAGGATTCTTCTTAGACCTCTCTGAGTCTTTATAGCCCTTCTACCTATCCAGCATTTCTGGAAACTAGCTAAGAGAAAGGGTGGCTGTGTGTCTGTGATACATTTAACTTTATATCACCTTATTGACACTTTATCACTCCGGTCTCCATACTCTCTGCCTATACCCATCTATTTAGAGGGAATTTCCTTGCCCCTGTCAATATTATATAATAGGTAATAGTATTACCATTATTACACAATTAGCCACTATAGGGGGATGAGTATAGTATCCCTTTGTTATTTATAAATGATTCAATAAAGACTTTTGTCCATTACTCAATTTACTTTAACAAAGGGTACTAACCACGGTATTAGGGAGCATTACTCTGCTTTCCCTTTCTCCCTCTATTATACACCTATGCTCACTAGGATTTGTAGGTATCACTTTATTATAGTTGTCTAACCTTTTCCTATGCCAGTTTTAGATCTCCTTCTTGGGAGATTTATTATTTTTTCAGTTTATTAGCATACTTTCGGGGACCCTTGGTGTTGTACGTGGCTGGGTGGAGGAAGAGACCTTCAAGTAGGTCCCCCCCCCATTGTGATTTATGGCCCCCACCCACCGCGCAGGGGTGGGGGCCGGGGGGGGAGGACAGTAGCCCCCCCCCCCCCTTATCCTTATTTACTGAATATTCCCCTGTATAACAATGTTTGGCATTTAGTGAATATTCCCTATTCTGCTCTGTGTCAGTGTGTATCAGGGGCTCTGAAGACAGGTGTCAATCCATATCTGCCAAGTGACCCTATGTAGGGGGAACAGTCTCTATTCTGCTCTGTGTCAGTGTGTATCATTGTCTCTGAGGACAGGTGTCAATCCATATCTGCCAAGTGACCCTATGTAGGGGGAACAGTCTCTATTCTGCTCTGTGTCAGTGTGTATCATGGTCTCTGAGGACAGGTGTCAATCCATTTCTGCCAAGTGACCCTATGTAGGGGGAACAGTCCCTATTCTGCTCTGTGTCAGTGTGTATCAGGGACTCTGAGGACAGGTGTCAATCCATATCTGCCAAGTGACCCTATGTAGGGGGAACAGTCCCTATTCTGCTCTGTGTCAGTGTGTATCAGGGTCTCTGAGGACAGGTGTCAATCCATATGTCAAGGTGTCAATATGTCATATGTCAGGTGTCAATCCATATCCATTGTGATTTAGGAATGTTAGGTGATTTATGCCCTTTATAGATTAAAACCAGACTCTGCATCAACTGTGTAATTTTCCATGGGAGTTTTGCCATGGATCCCCCTCCGGCATGCCACAGTCCAGGTGTTAGTCCCCTTGAAACAACTTTTCCATCACTAATGTGGCCAGAAAGAGTCCCTGTGGGTTTTAAAATTCGCCTGCCCATTGAAGTCAATGGCGGTTCGCCCGGTTCGCCGGTTCGCGAACGTTTGCGGAAGTTCGCGTCCGCCGTTCGCGAACTGAAAATGTTGTGTTCGCGACATCACTAGTTGAAAGTATGCATTTGGATTTTTGGAGTAAATGAGATTGAGTAACTCAAATCTGTCATCATATCTGGGCATACACAAAGCAACACAGTATGATGAAGTAAATACCATAAGTGTCCTGTGAATAATATGATTTAGATTAGACAGTTTAGAATTCAGAGATGTCTACCTTTTTGTATTTTAGAATACTAAATGACTCACTGGAAGCTGGTGAATTCTCTCCCTGGAATTAGATATACATATTTTAAATTGTTATAATTTTAGCAAGCATTTACTATCTCCCAGTGTGGGCCATCACTGTCAATAGATTCTAGCTCATCTTTCTTCTAGATAATGTCTAAACCCTATCTCCACCACCCCCATCCTATCCTAATTTCCCTCCATCTACATTCCAAGACTAAGATGGAATTCCACTAATTGTAATTTGCATGACATACTTTAATATCTCCTACGAGTGAGGCACTAATGCAGAGTAATGCCAGCTAACAGAGGGGTTAACTATTCAGGAATAATTGTCATTTTTATGCAGCTGATGGCCGCAGACTTCCAATTACATCTCATTAGATGAGAAGATGCATATGCTGTTTGGTTCATTTTTTCCATTATTTTCAAGCGTTGTACGCCTGGGCTGTTAGATCAGCTTGAATGCATTGCAAGATGCCAGGCACCCATCCCTTCTCTGCCTGGGAATTTCTCCTCTCCCCGTGATTTTGACACCCAGGAGTGAATGAAGGGTGTGTGAGCTCCCCTTAGCAGGCACATTCCTGCGGAGCTCTGTACTCTATAAGAAGGACCAGGGAAGGTCCTGACTCCAGCGACCTAGACCTTCAGCACCAAGAACAGCTCCCAGCTCCCAGCCAGCATGTGTATCAGCCCGGACAGGATCTCCTCTTACCGCCGCTACTTCGATGAGTCCAGCAGCATTTCGGAGGTGAGGGTGAGGGTAAGCAGCCCTTCCCCTCCCAGGAACAGGAGGTCAGCCAGCTACAGCAGGGGGGCACGTGAGGAGCACACTGTCATATCCAAGAGGACAGCCTCAGCCACACGTAGACCCCGCAGGTAAAAGAGAGAGAGAGAGAGAGAGAGAGAGAGAGAGAGAGAGAGAGAGAGTGTGCTCCTATCATACTCAGCCAGAAGTAATTGGAGGTGTAGTCCATGCAGAACGTTGAGCTTCAGAATGTACGCAACTCCTATCACACTCAGCCAGAAGTTGGAGAACTGGCCGTGATGGGAGTTGTAGTCCATGCAGAAAGTTGAGCATCAGAATGTGTCGATTCACCTACATCACGTGTTCTACATAATGTAGTGTGGAGTAGTGTTGAGAAATAAATTATAAGGGTGATATGAAGATAGTATAGCACCTGGAGACTGAATTTGATGATTTATAGATAGACAGACAAGCCTATTGTAGGTAGATAGGTAGGGTGACAATCTGGGATGTATTCTGTTTGATACAGTGATCAGCTTGCACAATGCAGTGGTGGTATACAGGTATATAATATTCACTTGAGAAACCTGTGAGTGAGTTGGACTTTGCTAATCAATGTATGTGTGCAAGTAACTTTGAGAGGAGGCACTGGCATTCATAAGCAAATGGTCCTGTCGGCTCATACACCAAGTTTATGGAAATATCTGGGGTTTAATCACTAAGCAGTAAGTTGTAGATGTGTAAAAAAATATTTGCAAAATTTAGAACTAAAAAAAAAGGTGGAGTAAAACTTTTCAAAACTTGCTTAACCCCTTAAGGACCAAACTTCTGGAATAAAAGGTGATCATGACATGTCACACATGTCATGTGTCCTTAAGGGGTTAACATGGAGGGCACAGTGTCAGAGCTGAAACTGAACCAGCATAAATAAAACCAAAGAAATACAACAGGGAGCTCACCCAAAAACCCTAATCCCTTCAGAGTCTTAAACCATAAAGCACAACAAATAATGAGGAACACAGCCTATAAAATAGGTAATATGTATTACATACGTACTACAATAAACACAATGCCAATTTCCAAATGCAAAGCAACTTAGCCACTTACAAAGTAACCATATTAAAAAAAAATACTTATGAAGTAAAAGAAGAACAAAGTAAGACAATTATAAACATGCAACAAAATATATAACAGTCAAAAATAACAAACCTCATGAAAAGAGAAAAGAAAAGGGCAGATTACATACCAAGAATAGATGGACAAAACGACGTGAGAAGGAGAGGATATCACATGTTGTTGTATGTCTATATGAGTTGTATTCCTCATTACTTGTCTCTAATATTGTCTGTTCAGGAATTACCGAATAGGAAACTTTAAGAGTTATGAGAGTTACGCAAAGTTGAGGAATCGTCATGGCATGTCATGGTTTCCATGGTGATTGCTCCACTATTAGAACGTTTGCCCATAATTGCACTTTATAGATAATCCTCTTACAAACTGCTAAACTGCCTGGTAGCCGTAATAGAGCATGTCAATGGGATATAGTGTTAAACTAGAGAATTATAGATTACGTCGGTTTGGTTGAAGAGGGATTACTTTTACTTAAAGTGTGTTAATGACGATTGTGGTTTGGCAGCAATATTGGGATGGTGTGTGTATCACACGGGGGTTGTATCACATGGAGGGGTGGGAGAGATTAATTATGAATTAATTATTTTGTAACACCAATAATATTTACAATAAATGATTTTAATAATAAGTGTTTAATTTGATGATACCTTGCTTTCCTTTCTTTCTTTCTATCTATCACAGTCTACTTCCAGTAGATTGTAAAGTAGATTTGTTCATGTTTTCTTAATCTGTTTCAAAGATCAAATAAGAAAAGTGCTGTTTCCTGTTTAATTAAAACATACCTGGACTGATATGTTATTCTTTTGACTTTTTGGGTATTTCATTTTTTATTAGGCTCCAGATGTCATACCTTTAGACTATATTAGTCATTGGATGTATGGTTAGTTATGGTAATCTAAATTCTACAAGTCTGTTATGAGTTAAAAAACAAAAAAAACAAACAAACACAGTGTCAATATAAAGTTATTGGATTTATTATTAAGACCTGTCATGCCATAGAAATGAAGGGAGATTTACTTCTAACTAGTGTATGAGTCTGGGCCTACAAACCATGCTTCATATTTTATTGTCTCATTTTAGACTGCACTTCTTGTTACTTGGGATTTATTTACTAAAAAAGTGATGTGTTGGCACCCACAGCAAAAACAGGCCTTGCACAGCCAATGGCTGTGTAGACACACACACAGACACACACATACACACACACATACTCTCTCTCTCTCTCTCTCTCTCTCTCTCTCTCTCTCTCTCTCTCTCTCTCTCTCTCTCTCTCTCTGTCTCTCATAAATGGGTTCTCATTTGATCCTGGTCAGTGAGAATCTGGCTGAGGATAGTTGGAGTTAAAATATACACTTGATGGAATGGCACGATGAGGCAACAACTTGCTAAACAGCTTATGTAGAATTTAGTACAATCAAATTCAACCTGTGATTGGCTGAGCCTAATAAGAATTTTAGTTTAATGAGGTTTATATAACAAGTTACAATTTTAATGGACACATAAATATCAATACTTAAAAAAACACTATAACTAGTGCAGCCCTAAAATATATATATATATATATATATTTGTTCAACGCAAATCCATAGATCTCAATAAAATCACCCATCATATGAGAAGCTTGTGTCTAGACAATGCCCAGTACTAACAATATAGTACGTGCATCTAACTAAGTGCCAGTTATGTAGCCAATAAAAGGCTAATAAAAGATTTTAGAAATAATTGTGCAACTTTAAATATATGTGTGTTTTTTTTGTGGAGGGGCTGGGGGTGGGGGTTCCTTGCTGCAATTAATTCTTCATTAAATATGTGTATGGATTTATTGATATAGCGTTTCCCTTTAAGTTGAAAAAAAAATTCAAATTAGTCAAAAACTTTTTTACCATTTCACACAACTAAAGAGATTAGGGCAGATCATATATAAAATGCAGAAGTATGATATTTCTCATGGCTTATTGTCACAACATGCTAGGCTTAATCTCATTAACATTACTTCAGTGGTAGAGATCTTGGTGCTTAATGTAATAATCACTCATTCTCCTGGATTTTAAGCTCCTTAGAACAGGGCCTTATCACTTATTTTCTTTGTCAACATTATTTTTTTTAAGTCAGTTACTTATTGTATGATTGTAAACTGCTCAGAAAAAAATGTTGACGTTATATGAAAATAATAATAATAATAATAATTATTATTATTATTATTATTATTATTATTATATTAAAAATAATCTTGAAGGTAGTTAACGTTTCGGCATAATTATCCAAGATCATTAGCAGTGAACAACTATATGATTATGCATTAACCAGTTATGTGTGGTAAAGTAAATGGCAACATTTAGACTAAAATAACAAACTGAGACTGTAGCTGAGTTTGTATAAATTTTCTAAATTAGCTATTTTATCCTAAAGTTTGCTCTATTGTTTTTGCTACCATACCATGTAATGTTAAGCACACAATTCTGTCCTTTTATCATTTACACATGCTTACAAGAAATATTGTATTTAAATTTCAATTATTTCACATAAAACCACTTGAAGCACATTAATTCCTGAATGAAGATAATGTATCATTTAAAACTCAAAGAATGTGTTTATAGAGTGGTCTGATTTACTATATACTGAAAATATTGCACATCGCTACAAGTTACACCATATACCAAAAAAAAACAAACAAAAAAAAACTCCCAGGCATCTCATATCTAAACATTTTCATCTGTAATAATGTGTTATCTGTGATTGATATAATAATATATTTTGTGTAGTATTATTTAGGATATACCATATATGTAATATATTTGGTATTGAATTATCTCGGAATAGTTTAATATATAGTATAATCGTATAATATTTTATAGGCTACTGTATTATCTGATATATATATATATATATATATATATATATATATAATTTTTTTTTCTCTAATAAATAGATATTTTGGAATATTATATTATCTTTGATAATTTGCTACACCTGACATATACGGTGTGTGTGTATGTGACGATATTTCATAGCCCAACTTACATGTTACATGTGTCGTATTATATATCTGTACTATAAACCATCTATTCTATATCTGTGACGTAGTGTCACCTGTGACGTGGTAGTTACATGTTATGTGTAAAGTAGTGTTTTCGGTGTTACAGTTACATCTTGTGTATATTATATTATATTATGTAGTTTTGATATGGCTCACCTCTTATCTGTGATTTCTTTACGTGGTGTATGTAATAAAGTATTAATGCTGATACACCTTTATGTTGTATGTGACAGATGAGTTATCTGTAATATAGCCTAACTCTTAGCTGCGATACACTTACTGTCTCTTTAATTCAGTATATTTCCAGAATATTACCAAATGGACAATGCTTGCAGCCTATCTCTCCCCATTCTGGAGTGACAATAGAAGGCATTTTTTAGGACAATGTATATAGAATTCAACCTATTTCTTCATATTGTTAATTCCGTGTTTAAAGACATAATGTCACAATATGGATAATAAATTGTGTCATTCCTAGGGTCTCTCATAGTCTTTCAGTCGGTAACGTTTGCAGATAATGTTCTCTCTTAGGGATTTATTCACTAAACAGAGAAATGTGTCTAATTAATATATAGTCCCATTTTGCTTATCAGAACAAATTTTACACCATGCAAAAAAAATAAAAAAATGAAACAACTTAATCTCAGCCTATGATTCTTTGTATTTTGACAATTGGAATCTAAGGTGTACAGGTCCCTTGTGAGTTATTCTTAATTCCCAGTTAATAATTTAGTTAATATATTTCAACTGCAACATCTATATAATATGATTTTAATTCATGTGGTTTTCAACAGATGTCAATGTTCACTCTTGAAGAGATAGCTAATAATGTATTCATGGTATGAGAAATATAAGCTCTTAAAATACCCGAATGACAAAAGCTGATAACATAAAAATATAGATTTATTTACACACACACACACACACACCTAAGCCCTTTTCCCCCAAATATATTCTCAATTCGCTTTTGTAGTGAATGGGGTTTAATTGACGTTACTTATAAGAGTGATTTAACAATAGTTGTTAATTTATACCTTATTCAAACAATGAAATCTCTGTGATTGATGATAACAACTAGTAAAGGTTTATTATCATCGCAGATTGAACAAGTACAAATTGCATTTTATTTATGTTTGCATTTATTTTTTTATTATGTTATTTTCATGTTTGTGAACTGTGAAGTTTTAATGACTAAGGAATTTCCTTTTTTATTTATAGATATATTTAATACCATTTATTTTTATTGCGATATTTGATGTGGAATTTAGTATCAACTTCTTAGAATCAGTTACTAGCAATCGATAACATTCTGGTCGCACGGTACAATTGATCCTTAGGTTTGTAGCGAACGAGCAAAACGAATCCGACGATTTTTCGTGGTCACGCAGATAAATAATAACAATTTATTTACAATTTATTTTGTAACTGCAAGGCAGTTTAATGGGATATTTTTAATGTCTGTCTGAGATGTCGCCTTTATCTCGAACATACATTTTCTTAGAATAACAAGAGACAAAATATGAAACAATTTCTGCTTTATTCATTTTATTTTAAATATATATTTCGTTTATTAAACACGACTATTCATTTAATTAAAAAGAAAAATAATAGAAAAATGGAACTGATAAAGTGGTATACACTAGATAAAACCTAAAATGTACCCATTTCGAATTTCTTTTTTTTATATAGTTATTTTCACCGGGTTGGTTTTAGCGTTAGTTCATAAAATGTAATTAAAACCTAAATATTTGCATTCACGTTTCTGTCAATGTGCATGTGCATTTTTATTTTTTAAACATTTTTTTATTTTTTGAACATTTTTTTATTTTTTGAGCATTTTTTTATTTTTTGAACATTTTTTTATTTTTTGTAAGCGATCTATGCTTTCATATTTAAAAAAAAACATGTAAATATAGCAGGTTATTAACGCAAATGCTACATATTTAACTATTTAACTGTCATTTAATCATTTAACTCCTTAAGGACCAAACTTCTGGAATAAAAGGGAATCATGACATGTCACACATGCCATGTGTCCTTAAGGGGTTAAATATCTGACGTTCCATCACTGTGTGTATATATATAAAAATATATATAAATGGGACTATATAGTATATATATATATATATATATATATATATATATATATATATTGTGCCACTTACTATTTACGCAAATATATATATATATATATATTTGCGTAAGTAGTAAGTGGCACAATAGATAGATAGATAGATAGATAGTCCCATTTTGCTTATCAGATATAATAGAATATAGCTCCCAATGCACTCTCCACATCAACTGATTTGGTTAGGACCATATACCTGACAGAGTGAGCTGAACATAACAAAAAGGTCACACTGTCTGGAAACAATATCTTTGAGGCCTTAACCTTGTCAGTATCTCAAGCCAATACCTGATAGGCTACCAAAGCATCCATCATTATTATACATCGACATATATCCCATTCATATGCTACATGTGCAGTTACCAGGAATAGAAATTACTTGGCCAGTATTTTCACCCCGTGACCTAAATAATGTAAAGAAAAGTATAAACACTGTTTGGTTTATTTTTTAATTTTATAAAATAGAACAGATCTTTTTAATGAAATATTACTGGACTGGAATATATCCACCAATACAGTCATCTGTCACTGTGGTGAGAATGTACCCAACCCTTCATTAGGTGAGGGACCTATTTTAAAAACAGAGACTAGAACTGGTTAACCCTCTTGGTGCCAGAGACTTTCACGTTCAATGTCCCAGGACCCGATGAGTTAACAGAAACTCCTTTAGGTTAACGATAATACTGCTGGGCTAGATCGTGTAAGTACATAGCTACTAATGACTTTAGTACAATGATCAAGGTTTATACTGCATATTATTACTGTTACCATAGTAAGGATTCTATCTCTCCCCCTGTCCCCAGTATGGTGGCTTCGGGTTTTGCGCTCCCTGCGGTGGATCTAGAGACAGCCAGTGCAGCCAATCAGGAGTTCCTCAGCTCCAGGTGCAGCGAGAAAAAGGAGATGGTGGTCCTAAACGACAGGTTAACTAAGTACATCGAGAGGGTTAGTATTCACAGCGTGTTCTTAGTGTTAACTCTTTAACTGCCCATGGATATATTACATTAATGTTATGGAATTGTTTCATACATGGTAAGGTACATTCTAACCTTTATCTATGGCTAGTATTGGTTTTCAGTAACCCTATAAGGGCTAGTTAAATATGGAATGTGTTTTCCCACCCAGCTGAAATATCAAGAGATAAGATTTGTTTCCTGGCACAGACTATTAAATACAATGCTAGACAATTCTATTATAGTCCCAGTCAAGCTGATGGAGAGTGGGTTTTCCAGGTGAGAGATCTGGAGCAGGAGAATGCCACCGTGCAGGTGGAGCTAGAAGCTCTTCGCAGTCGAAGCGTTGGGCCTTCCGCGCTCAGGGCCTTGTATGAGGAGCAACTGCGGGACCTGCGCAGAGAGGCGGAACAAGCCAAATTTCAAAGGGTAAAGTAATGATCTATCTATCTATCTATCTATCTATCTATCTATCTATCTATCTATCTATCTATCACTCTCTCTATCTATCTCGCTATCATCTATCTATCTATATATCTATCTATTTATCTATCTATCTATCCATCCATCCATCCATCTATCTGTCTGTCTGTCTGTCTGTCTGTCTGTCTGTCTATTTATATATCTACCTAATCACACAGCTACCCATCTTGTCACACCCCATAGTCACCCTGCAGTCAGTCACATAACACCTCCAAACCAATAAGAATTTCCAACCCAGCCACCCACTATCTCATTTATCTCTCTAGGCACATTCACCCAGGGCTGCACACACATACCACACATTGTAGCTGGAGTATATGCGATACTAGCTGTACATTAATATATAATATAAGGTGTGTGGACTAAATTACGCACAACCACAAGGGTCCCCTTTTGAAATATGGCACCTGTGTTCTGAAAAACTCAGCTTTATTGTTGCCTTTCTATAAAGTATCTGGATCTCTTCATATCCCACCCCCATCCACCATTATTTCCCCCCCACCCCAATCTTGTCTATTAACCTTCCACCGTATAGATCTGTTACAGAAGAGTGTTAGCCTTTTAACCTTCATTCTGTCCAGGGTGAAGATCCAGATATTATTTAGGTGTTAAAAGCCTGCGTGAAGTCGGTTTATATGATTGTTGGACCACATGTCACTGAATATCTCCTCAAATGCCCGCACAGTTTAGTACATGAGCACAATGCACATGGAAGGCAAGCTGGGTAACGCTTTGTTTGCTATACAGGGTCCAGTCTGTTATTAAGGAACAGATGTTCACAGAGAAACAGTATTTCACCAAGTCTTCTAACTGTCATGGTGCTCAGAGTCCCTGGGCGGTCTCTTGACATTAATAAATGGGAATCCAATGTCCCTACTATGGGCTGATTGCTGGTACCATGTTTATGGACTGTGGCGGGTTAGTAGTTTAGCACTCTTACTGCAGACATTATTAGTGAATGTTTGTATCAGGCTATGCTATAGTTACATTTGTATCTCAGTCTTAAATTGGAACGAATCATTAAACATCCAATGAATATCAGCTCAAAATAAGAAGTGTTATTACATTTGCTAATTTAAATAATTTAATGAAAACATACAGCATACAAATCGACATTTGTTTATACGAGTTAACTCATGTGTTCTAAATGTGAGTGTAAGTATCCAGTCTCCTAATTTCGTTCCATTTAATGCACTGTACAGATAGGTGAATAGTTAACGTGATCACATGATCTCTCCATCCTTCTCACTCTCTAGAGATCTATCGATGTGTATATGTCAGTCTGAATCCCCAGTTCAGATATTTATTCATTTAATTATTTTATTTATTTATGCACATACATATATGTTATATACAGATATCCATTCATAGAACTTTCTCTCTCTCTCTCTCTCTCTCTCTCTCTCTCTCCCCCTCTCTCCCTGTCCCTCTCTCTGTCTCTCTGTGTGTGTCTCTCTCCTTTCAGTATTTCTGTATCTCCTGCATGTCTATGAATATTAAAGTGAAATGTATTTTCTTTATCTCTTCAGTACTTTCCCTCCCTCCATTTTCCATGTTTCATCCTTGTTTTCTCCTTTTCAGCTCTCCTTCCCCTCTCTCCGCCACCCCTTACATGCTGGATGTCTCTCTCTGTAACCTATCTCTCTCTCCCATGTTCCTTGCTCCCCCTCCCCCCAGTAGTTGTGGTGTGTGTTGGAGGGGCGCTGTGTGCAGTTGACCAGGCTGTTTATTTAACAGGATGTAGCAGTAGCTGCCAAAACATCAGCGTCTGACCAGCTCAGCTCCATAAAGAAACGCTATGAAGAGGCTGTGGAAGGCAGGAAAAAGGCTGAAGGGGACGTTGAAGCTTTCCGCCCTGTAAGGAGCTTTGTATATAATGCCCGGGCACATTGTCTGCAGTCTGACTCTGTATATCACAGACCATGTGTATTAACTCTCTGAGTGCCGGCAGTCTGACTCTGTATATCACAGTGCCATGTGTATTAACCCTCTGAGTGCCGGCAGTCTGACTCTGTATATCACAGACCATGTGTATTGACCCTCTGAGTGCCGGCTGTCTGACTGTATATCACAGTGCCATGTGTATTAACCCTCTGAGTGCCGGCAGTCTGACTCTGTATATCACAGACCATGTGTATTAACCCTCTGAGTGCCGGCAGTCTGACTGTATATCACAGTGCCATGTGTATTAACTCTCTGAGTGCCGGCAGTCTGACTGTACATCACAGTGCCATGTACATTAACCCTCTGAGTGCCGGCAGTCTGACTCTGTATATCACAGACCATGTAACTCTCTGAGTGCCGGCAGTCTGACTCTGTATATCACAGTGCCATGTGTATTAACCCTCTGAGTGCCGGCAGTCTGACTCTGTATATCACAGACCATGTGTATTAACCCTCTGAGTGCCGGCAGTCTGACTGTATATCACAGTGCCATGTGTATTAACTCTCTGAGTGCCGGCAGTCTGACTGTACATCACAGTGCCATGTACATTAACCCTCTGAGTGCCGGCAGTCTGACTCTGTATATCACAGACCATGTAACTCTCTGAGTGCCGGAAGTCTGACTCTGTATATCACAGTGCCATGTGTATTAACTCTCTGAGTGCCGGCAGTCTGACTCTGTATATCACAGTGCCATGTGTATTAACTCTCTGAGGGCCGGCAGTCTGACTCTGTATATCACAGACAATGTTGTGTATTGACTCTTCGAGTGCCGGCAGTCATATCACAGTGCCACATATAATAGCTCTCTGAGTGCCAGACCATGCCATTCTAGCCTTAACGGGGCCATCCTCTCAATTCACTGCATTGCACTCTTATATGAGATCTGATATAGCAATGCAATTAAAGATTGCAGGAGTTTATCATTTAGGAAATATTTCATTACTGCCATTCACGTCCAGGGTTAATTGGACCCTAGTAACCCCAGGCTATAACTGCATGGCTTTCTTCAAAAATAATACACAGTGCAGATAAATGTTTAGTGATAATTAGTTAGCACCTTCCTGCTCTTTTCACACTGAGCTGCCTCCGAGACACATGCCATAGGCATATTTTAACAGGGCAGTATTTGGATCCCTCCTAAAATTGTTAAAGGATGTCACAGAACAATAAGGGCTCCAGGAACCATTCCCTATAATCAGATTAGAGTGAAGAACTATAGCTCACTTTGTCAGGGTTTGATAACTTCACTTTGTAGCCAAAATAGTTACGTTCTACATTGTATCAATAGGGCACAGAACCCTAAAATTATCTGGTACATGGGCTTTTATGCAGTTACACTGTTACTTTGGTAATGGGGAATAGGAGGAGGGAGCAATATTAATGTATACATATCTGGATTCTACCAATCCGAGTTTGAGTCAAAATTCTGAATTATTTAAGTGTATCACTGTTCAAACTGATTGGGTTACCAATACAACTTTAGCTTAATGAAGCAGTTTTTGTGTATAGATCATGTCACTGCATTCTCACTGCTCAATCCTCTGCCATTTAGGAGTTAAATCACTTTGTTTATGAACCCTAGTCACACCTCCCTCCTTCGTAAAGAGTCATCTACAGTTTATCCTTCTTTTATTGGGAGTTCTGTTTAATTGAGATTTCCTTACCCCCTGCAAGAGCCTCTTAGTTAAATCACTTTGTTTCTGTTTATGCAGCCCTAGCCACACCTCCCCTGGCTATGATTGACAGAGCCTGCACGAAAAAAAACTGGTTTCACTTTCAAACAGATGTAATTTACCTTAAAGGACCACTCTAGTGCCAGGAAAGCATACTCGTTTTCCTGGCACTAGAGTGCCCTGAGAGTGCCCCCACCCTCAGGGACCCCCTCCCGCCCGGCTCTGGAAAGGGGAAAGGGGTTAAATCTTACCTTTTTCCAGCGCTGGGCGGAGAGATCTCCTCCTGCTCTCCTCCTCCGATCCTCCTCTTCTACTCCCCGTCGGCTGAATGCGCACGCGCGGCAAGAGCTGCGCGCGCATTCAGCCGGTCACATAGGAAAGCATTCATAATGCTTTCCTATGGACGCTGGCGTGCTCTCACTGTGAAAATCACAGTGAGAAGCATGCAAGCGCCTCTAGCGGCTGTCAATGAGACAGCCACTAGAGGACATAGGGGGAAGGCTTAACCCATTCATAAACATAGCAGTTTCTCTGAAACTGCTATGTTTATGAAAAAATGGGTTAACCCTAGAAGGACCTGGCACCCAGACCACCTCATTAAGCTGAAGTGGTCTGGGTGCCTAGAGTGGTCCTTTAACCCCTTAAGGACACATGACATGTGTGACATGTCATGATTCCCTTTTATTCCAGAAGTTTGGTCCTTAAGGGGTTAAATAATTGTATCTCAATCTCTAAATTGAACTTTAATCACATACAGGAGGCTCTTGCAGGGTCCAGTAAGCTATTAACATAGCAGGGGATTAGAAAATCTTAATTAAACAGAACTTGCAATAAAGAAAGCCTAAATAGGGCTCTCTTTACAGGAAGTGTTTATGGAAGGCTGTGTAAGTCACATGCAGGGAGGTGTGACTAGGGTTTATAAACAACTCCTAAATGGCAGAGGATTGAGCAGTGAGGCTGCAGGGGCATGTTCTATACACCAAAACTGCTTCATTAAGCTAAAGTTGTTCAGGTGACTATAGTGTCCCTTTAAGTTGATTTTACAGAAAAAGAGATACAATTGTTTAAGGTAAATTACATCTAATTGAAAATGAAATAATTTTTTTTCATGCAGGCTATGTTAATCAGAGCCAGGGTAGGTGACTTAATGCCTAAATTTCAGATAATTAAGCAGTAAAACTTGAGAAGCATGACCTATACACTAAAACGGCTTCATTAAGCTAAAGTGTTTAGGTGACAATAGTGTTCATTTAATACTTACGTTATTATAATATCCATTAGAAAATATGGCTAGTATATGGTAAATTATGGTTAAACAGTACACCGTTTGTTGATACTTACTATGTCTACCTATGCAGATGAACTATTGTAAATGACCATATTTTTATTGTTAAGGTGACTGGCATTAATTTTGCACACAAACTGCACATGCATCAGGTGTCAGTCAACAGGACTTTGAAAAGTCTAATCTACACTAATTTAACACCTTCACGACCGTTGACATGCTTGAACTGTAAACCCTGGTAGCAAGGGATTTACCTAACCCTGACCCAGAAGGGGTTAAATTGTTATTCTTATCATGGCAGAACAATGGTAATAATAAAAATAACTAAGATTAAGAAGGAATCATAATGGTATACATGCATGGTATGTCTTAAAAACAAAATGCTAGTTTGTCAATATATGCGATATATGTGTCTATACAGTGATAACTCCTCCCCCTGCTAGCTGTTGTTCACTGTAACTCCTACCAAGCTCAGCCAGGGTCTGGCTAGCTAACCTTTGTAGGATTTACAGTGGGCAGCAACCATTTTTGCCCAGCAGACTTTGAGTGGCACTGACTTGCTGTGTTGTTTGCAGGATGTGGATAATGTCACAGCAGGACGAATATCGCTGGAGAAAAGACTGGAGACCCTGGAAGCAGAGATTGCCTTCCTACAGAGGGTTCATGGTGAGGTAAAGTGAGCATTCATCGCCTGCTCAGTGTACCAAACATCTCCCATGTGGCTGGCTGGCTGGCTAACTGCATGCAGTGTGCTTCCCACTATATACCCTGTGCATCTTGTATCTGTCAATTCAGGAGATTGAAGAACTGATGAAGCAGATCTACAGTATGAGCGCATCCTGTGATCTCTCCTTCTCCATCCCAGACTTTGCTGCTGCTCTAAGGGACATACAGACAGAATATGAAGAAATTGCAGCCAAAAACCTGCAGGTTAAAATTAGAGCTCATCCTGTTTGGGGAACATTGAATTAGATGTCAGTTGCTGCTACTTAACAAATATTCCTGGCAACATATAAAAAGAAAAAGCCTTGTTTATTATACATATATATGCTAAATCAGAATGTTGCCATTGGACATCTGTGACAATTCACATAGCCTGATGCCTACAGAAAAGGGATTACTTAAAACATAGACTGATTTTAACCCTTCCAGTGCCAGCCTAGGGAAAGAGAGTGGCTATGTTGGCACCTGCAGGGCTAATTGCCCTGGTTCTAGCAGTCAAGTCATATGCTCAACTTGGGGTAGGGTTCATTAATTAGTTTGGTGTTCTACATACCTTAATGAACCTTGGTTTTAAGAGATCTGACATTCATCATTTGCATTCCACTTCTTACCCCCTTAGGAGATGCAGGAATGGTACAGCAGCAAATTTGTTGACTTCAATCAGGCATCTACACAGCAAGCAGAACACGTGAGACATTACCGAGCAGACATGGCCAACTACAAGAGAAATGTAAGTTGGTTTGTGATGAGCCCCCAGAGCCCCTCTCTGTCACTTTGCATGGAGCCAGAGCTGGGATTACACTAACACAGGGGATGTGACTGGCGTCTGGGCTGCTCTGTGCTCAGAGTCTCGGGGCTAAAGTTGGGATGTCTTATGTTTGGGGTATAAATGCATGATAAGGATGGTCGTACCTCGCTGTGTAGAAGAGGGCTGTACAGTACTGCATTTTACAGCTTTTGGCTGTTTGTCATTGGGGTTGTAGTAGCTAGCAGAAGAGACAGGCCTTCCTGTTTTGTTTAGTTTATCAACATGTAAAAACTACAGAATGCTATTATCTTTTAGACTTATGTCCATGATAATTTCACCTGAACTTCAACAGGCTAAGTAAATCCATTTTAGCAGCTTTTTATTAAGTGTTTCCAAAACATAGCAAAAAAAAAAAACATTATACCAAACAACATACACTGATCAGCAACAACATTAAAACCAATGACAGGTCAAGTGAATAACTTTGATTATATTGTTTCCATGGCACATGTTAACAATATAACATTTGGCAGCAACTGAATAGTCAGTTCTTGAATTTCATATGTTAGATGCAGGAAAAATGGGCAAGCGAAAAGATCTCAGTGACTTTGATAAGGGCTAAGTAGTGTTAGCTAGAGAATATAAAAAATGGCAAGTCTTGTGGGGTGTTCCTGATATTCAGTAGTAAGTACCGACCAAAGTGGTGCAAGGAAGGCTCATTGATGCAGGTGGAGTAAATGCTAGCCCATCTGGTCCAATCACACAGAAGAGCTACTGTAGCAGAAATTGCCGAAAAACTTAATTGTTATTATTATACAGTGCATCAGTCTGGGCATCGCAGTTTGATGTGTAGCCACAGACTAGCCAGAGTGCCCATGAATACCGTTGTCCACTGCTGAAAGCGTATTTATTGGGGATATGGGCAATAGAACTAGACCATAAAGCAATAGTAGAAAGCTGCCTGGGCTGATGAATCCCTTTTTCTTTTAAATCAGGTGGATGATAGGGGGCATGTGCATAATTTACCCGGGGAAGAGATGGTAACAGGATGCACTGTGGGAAGAAGGCAGGCTGGCGGAGACAATGTTGTGCTCTGGGCAATGCTTTGAAACCTTGGGTCCTGACATTCATGTGGATGTCACTTTGACACGTACCACCTACCTAGACATTGTTCAGGACCAAACACACCCGTTCATTGCAATAGCAGTGGGCTCTTTAAGCAGCATAATGCACCCTGCCACATTGCAGAAATTATTCAGGAATGGTTTGAGGAACATGACAAAGCGTTCCAGGTGTTGCTTTGGCCGCAAAAAAATCCCCAGATCACCATCCAATTGAGCATCATTTCCCGAGGGCTGCACTGTTCCTGTGGATCTCGCTTCCCTCCTCCATTAGATGCTCACCCAGTCTCCACTCCTTCAAAAAATCATTAAAAACCCACTTCTTCATAAAATCACTTAAACTGTTAATAGCTCCCGACTGATTCCTCTTCTGCAACTGTCACTAGTCTAATACTATCCTTCCCTTTTGTGTCATTTTACCCCACTCACTCTAGCATGTAAGCTCATTGAGCAGGGCCCTCAACCCCTCTGTTCCTGTGTGTCCAACTTGTCTGGTTACAACTAGATGTCTGTTTGTCCACCCATTGTAAAGCGCTGCGGAATTTGATGGTGCTATATAAAAACCATAATAATAATAATAATAAAAACAATAATCTGTGGGATGTGCTGGAACAACAAATCTGATCCATGGACGCCCCACCTTGCAACTTGCAGTACTTAAAGTACCTGCTGATAATGTCTTGGTGCCAAATACCACGGTACATGTTGGGTTGTGGTGTCAATGCCTGGACACATCAGCGCTGTTTGGACACCATGAGCGAAATCAACATGATATTAAGCAGGTGGTTTTAATGTTGTGTATGATCACCCAAAAGAGTTATTGACAAGTCATATGAGACTGTTCACGAAGCTAAAAAGTTGGGTGAATTGACAAGAAATTTGGACGGTTTAGGCTAAAACACTTGAATTGGAATGTAGATGAGCTAATTAATTTTTCCGACTTGAAAATTTTGGTTTAACATTTTTAATTTCCTTTTCCGTTTTCATTTCTTTACTATTCATTGCACATTATTACGATGAAGTAATTCAGCAATTCAGTCAATCTTTTTATATAGTGCTAGGTTCTATTACAAGAGCTACAGTTAACCATGATAACTGAAATCACAGTTCTCCCATTGACAAATATGGGAAAACTAAGCACAAATCTTTTAATTACTTTTCATACCAACATTTTATTATTTTTCCATAATAAACTCATCAATCAATATTAATATCCCAAAGTGCCTTATTGGGTTTCAATGTATAAGGGACTGTGACTAACTCAAAAGGTTAAAACAGTAGGGAAGTTATATATGAATAAACTTTGGTAAAAAAAAAAAAGTTCCATTGCATAGGTTTCCAAATGGACTGCTGACCTCCAATTAGTTCCCAATACTAACTGGACTGGTGTAAAGTAAGAGTTTATTTGTATTGTATTGTATTGTTTTGTAGATTAAATGCAAAGAATGTGAGCTTGAATCAATGAAGAACAGAAATGCAGCATTGGAAGCACAGGTTAAGGAAATGCAAGAAAAGTACAGAAATGAGATAAATGAGTTACATGTAAGTAAATATACTTTCAGATTCCTCTGCTAGTTTCCTCTGCTAGTTTGTAATATCCATTATTGTTAGAACTATCTGCTATGTTTACATTTAGTATTGTCTCCACTAGATCTCTTGATAGTAATAATGTATACAGGTACTCCTCACTTACCGACCAGGTTACGTTCCTACGTTCCTCGGTAAGTGAGGAGTTAAAGGGAAAATTTCCCCGAACATAGATGAACGCACCAGAGCAGTTAATCCCTTTAATCCATGTTCAGGGAAATTTCCAAGAACATAGACAAACGCAGCACAGCAGGGAATCCCTCTAATTCCCACGACGGCTCGCACTTACCACCGAGCCGTCGTAAAACAGGTAGGTCTCAAAACGAGGAACACCTATATATCAGACCATATGCAGTTATAAACAAAATTACTTTTATTTAGGACAAATGATTGATTCTGCAATGTTTCCACCCGTATTTTTGACCCTTCATATGCTTTTTTTTATGCTGAGATTCTTGTAATAAACAAGCTTTAGAATTTTGTCAGTTTACTTTACATCTATTACTTGTCCTAGAAGTCTGGGGAAAAACATTCCCGATATGTTGGTTTTTTTTTGCCTCCCATGGTCAGTTAAAGAAACACGCCAAACGCTATAGCCAATACAAAATGCTGTTGTGATTATGGTGCCAGGAGTTCCCTGGCGGCCTCCAATATAAATCTTATCAATATAAACAGTTAAGAACAGTTTGACCTCTTCCTGGATTATATAATAAACAATGATGTTTTCTAACTTTGCAGGAAAGAATACGTGAACTGGAAGAGAAGCTAAAAGCATTTAAGGAGAAAATTGCTCTTCATCTAAGAGAATATCAGGACTTACTAAGTGTGAAGATGGCTTTGGATATTGAGATAGTCACATACAGGTTTGAGCTGGGGGTTGTCATATCTCTGTACTTTCAGGGTTCATTGACAAATGTCTGATTTTTTACTGAAGTCTAAGGTTCAAAGGGGGAATGGGTAGGCAATCTCTAAGATTTGCACAGGGTCTATCCAGAAAGATCTCACTTGGTACCATCTTGAAATATTCAATATGGCTATTAACTGAAAGCAAGCTGGCAATTCAGCTTCAGATTTACTTGATTCCAACTGAGTAGGATGCCCAGCTTGTTCAATATTCCTGATGACCATGATCTGACCAACTATATATAATCAAAACATCTGCTAATACCACTAAGAGAAATAATATAGGGTTTGTATAAAATATCCAACAGAATTTTCTAAAAACCGGGAGATAGGACTCAGTATATTTCCTATGTGCTTTAGGTTGTATGTTAATATTAATATCCCCCATTCCTCTTGTTAAACTGGATAATTACCTGGGCTTCCTCCTATTCTCTCACTTATGAGGGAAAGTACAAGTGTAATAAATGGAACCGGTTAAAGGAACACTGTAGGCAGCTTCATCTCATTGAAGTGGTTATAGTGTCTTGATTCCCCTGGTGCTGTCCTTCCATTCAGCATTAAATAGTTTTTAATGATTTAATGTTGAAGAAGAGTCCACAGCAAACCATCCCCTCTGTGCTGCTTGGGCTGAGCAGCAATGGGCAGCTGTGATTAGCAGATGGTGTCAGCTGTCCACATTCAGCCTATCACATTGCCATTGCAGGTATGAATCAGTATGGCTACAAAGAAGTGTCAAATCTCTCCCTTCATTCAGGCTAAAACTGCTTGAAAATGGTTTAACACTGAATGGAGGGACAGTGCCAGAGACTACAGGCACTATAACAATTAAATAAGATGAAATGGTTAAAGTGCCTACAGCATCTCTTCAAATTTTGTAGGAATCTCCAGAACAGTTTTCAACCAGACAGTAATGTTTTGAACATAAATTAACGTAGGGCTAAACCGATGCCGTCTGGCCCAACTTTACCTAATGAACAGTGGAATGGGAAGGTCTTACATAAGAATGCCTAAGTTCCCCGCTATTCATTCAACCTCAAGTTTAGGTACACAAAACACATTCCTGTCCTCATATATAGGCTGGTGAGATCGGCCCATTCAATAATACAGAGTCCCCAAGCATCACTTTTTAAAGGGAGTCTACACTATTGTCTAAATACCAAAATGCATAGTTTCAGAGGTATGACCAACCACACCTGCACTCATATTGGCAATGATAAGTCAGGTGTTAGCGTAGTCCATCATTTTGTGTTAAAAGAGAAACAAGAGCTGTTACTTAAAAAAAGATATGCAATTTGATGACAACACTTTTCATGGTTGAATGTGCTTTTTGTTTTAAGAAATTCTTAATTTTACTATTTTCTTTGAAATGCAGAGCAATAAAATCCAAAAAGTTTGCTGATTTTGTACATAAACATTTCCATTTGACAGTGATTCTCTTTGGAAGCTATTATAATCCATGTCCATATGATTTATTTTTTTTATGTGTTTGCAGGAAACTCATAGAAGGGGAAGACTCTAGAATTGGTACATCTGTATGTGGAATAAATTCACAGAGTGCATTGGTGACAGGAATGCAAGTGAGCTCTACAGAAAGCATCTCTACTCGCCAACAGAAGACAACTGTCCACCTTAGGTATAAATCTTTAACAGTGAACTTGTAGTTTTAGAATGGTGTCTAATAGTTGAGTTTCTATGTATCAGCCCTAATTGTTAATTCCTTTTATACTACAAAATACTTTTTCATTCCAAAAGCAGATAATCTGGTGAAGAGGACATACCTGGGGACTGTATGAGTCTCTCTAAGTGATGTGGGCTGTTTGCTTCGAAAGTGAGCTAGATGACCGGTCTAGGAAAGATCCTGATCATTGGCTGCGCAATTGCTAGCTGGGGAGCCCACAGAACGTAAAATGGATCCAAATATCGCTTTGCGTAATCATATATTAACATAATCATAGCTTGCTGAATAAAGTTTTTGAGCATTAATGTTTGTTACAGTTATTACTTATTAATTCTTCATTTACTTGAGTAAGCTATAAAATTGTATTAAAGGGACACTCTTGACACATCACCTCACTGAATTTGTTATAGAGTCTGAAGTCTTCTGGTGCTGCCCCTCTATTCAGTGTTAAACCATTTTTGAACAGTTAATCACTGAATAATGGTCCCTTGCCACAGCCCCGAACTTTACCGGAGGTAGTCAAGGATTACATATTTTTATCTAGCCATACCAAGTCATACCAGCAACGGGCACTGTGATAGGCTGAAAGCTTGCACTTTCACCAAAATTAAATGGAGTTTCACCTAAAGTGGCCATTGGTGGCCCATAGGTCCATAACAATGGAAAAATTTTATTTTTGTCCAAAGTACAACAAACAGTTAGGACACACCATTGACGTGTTTCATACTGCTCATGAAGTAATGGTGAGGTATGTAAGTCATCAGAACAAAAGAAATACAAATTATTAACACAACATTTGGATATTTTTCAAAGTGCTATGTAATAGTTAATTCTAGACTTTGGAATGGTGGAATAAATATCTTTTATTAGGGGCCTTGACAGGATTTGCATGCCCACTGCCCTTTATTAATTCTGAACCAGGAAGTATGACCTGCGGGGGGGAGAAAGGAGGGGTCATCTGTAACGCTCTAAGACAATCATTAAGACAAGCTTTACATACATGAAAAAAGGTACTGATCGCCTTAGAGTGTCACCTGACCACTCTAAGCCAATCCATGGTTCCCCTGACCGTCAGCAACCATGCTTCCTGGATCGGAATAAGAGAAAACCATTCACAAAATGATTTAAAGGAAGTACCAGGGGGCTCCTGGCACCATAACAACTTTATTTTGATTATGTTATTATGGTGCCCGTCATGTTCTTTTAAATCCAGCAAAATCCACTATTAGATTTAAATATTTATGTGTGAAAATATTATAAATAAAATTTACCAAGATCTGCAAAGTGAGAGGATTAAAAAATGTCCAAAATGTCCCTTCGTTTGTAAACAGTATGCATGATGAATGTGATAGGGGCTGTTATTTTAGTTTCAAAAGGGGCATGGGCACAGTACATCAATGACTCATACTAGCAAGTCCAGGCCGTGGAACTGGCAAGTCTGCAGGAGGCAGGGGTGGAATACAAATCTTTGGTCATTTTAGAAGTGGGATACAGTTCACTGATTGTAAAATTCACCACAAAAATGAAATGAGTGTAAAAAAAATGCAAAACATTAAATATAATAAAAACTTTTGACAGGGGTTGGTTAAAGGAAAATTGGTAAATGTCATGCGGGGTGGGGGTGAGAGGGTCTAGTTTCTACCAAAAATATATACTAGATGGCTCATATACGTTTATACTTGTTGACTGATACAGGCTTTTGCACATATTTAATTTTACACTAATATTCCTTATTTTTATCCTAGATATGCAAGACTTATGAGATATGCAAATCTTTATATTGGACATCAGAAGAAAGTCGTATCTGTATATTAAATATGAATGCACTTAAAGAGAAAGCAGCATATCTCAAACACATAGCAAAAGTGCCAAAAAAGCCTCTGTCAGGAAGACACAGAATCTCAAAAAAACCTCAGCCAACCCCAAGGGCTTACGAGATACAACTTGCTCAGGTGTAAACTTTCAAGTAATCTCAAAGGTTACTTGCTACAACTCAGTTTACATTACGTTCTATTAGTACGTTGTTTAATACTTTACTGCTATAATTACTAGCAATCTTGAGGCACCTTACTTTAACTATTAATTTTTTTTATATTTTTACAATGTCTTAAGGGGAACAAAATAAGAATGAATACTTCAGAAGCATCTATTGCCATGGTTATAGTCAAAACACACTCGACACAATGCAAGACAAAGGTCACTAATCTCTTCAGACAAGCCGAGGCTATAACAAAAGTCACAAAAAGCTTTGTGACTACCAGTTTTCACTATACCGATCATGACAAAACAAAGTTAACTCATTCAGCACTAAGGTCAAAAAATCTATTGTTATAATGATGCTCCTGGCATGTCTTGATTGATTATTACGACTAAAGGCAACTACACAGTTTCAGATCAATGCAAGAAAGTAAAAAGAAAAAAAAAAGGATGTCGAAAATTGTACTAAAACTTGTGTAAAAAATGTTCAGGTATAAAAATTTTAAATTTGTATGTCGCCTTCATTGTCTGCCAATAATTGGAGTTATTGTATTAAAATCACGATTATGGTAGTAGACTTGTCTAAACTTGCTAAAGAGGCTCTCTCTACTTTCCAAATACAAATAAATAAATATCCCTATTTAATAGATATACCCCCAATTAAAACATGCATACTTTTAATTTTGCATTTTTAATTTTGGGTATATCTAAAAACAACTTGCAAAAAACGCAGATATGCCTTTGCAAGTCCTCCCTTCTACAGGCTAAACATTCTGTGACTGCCCAATCACAGTCTTTTCAATGCAGCTCATTGAGAATTATTGGCAGGCAGGTGCTCTGGGCCATTACCTGCCTCTTGAGTTTAGCTCCACTGAGCTAAACTACCAGGAAGCAACCTTTTCTAAAATGAAATAAGAAGACACACTTCACACATAAAGCACTTCAGCCCCCTCTCCCTCTCAATGACCAGTTCCAATTTACTAGCTTCTAAAGTGCAATTGTAAACCAGGAACTGTCAAATGTTCAACATTTTCTCAATATATTAACCACGACTTATTCATATTTTAGAGGTGACTACAAGATATCAGTGCAAAATCAGTTATTTCAGTGTAGCCAAATATCTAGGAACACATGACACTGAGACTTCTGTAGCAATATTTAATTTATTAATAAGAATGTTTTTTGTAAGAAAACCCAACATTTCCAATACTTTTTCTAACAATATTTCGCATGTTTTCCCAGTTTCGTTAATTTGTTCGGTAGTTTCAAAACCACCGAACCACTGACCACCCCGCTGGCACATTATCACCAAAGGAAACCATCAATTAAGCGCTCTCCCTTGTTTGCACGAAAGGAGGCAGCGGGACTTGGTCACTCGACTTCCCGGACACCGGTCAAACTATAAGAACGCCTGCTTCCTTTTCCCGTACAGCTAGGAGAACGCTGTTCGGTAGTTTGGTTCACATGAACCAGGGGAACAATCGCTACTATGAGCCAGGGGGTTTCATTCATGCATTAGTTTGGTTTTGTGATTTGTCGAAATAGACCGACCACACAGCCTAAACTCATGGAACTGTTTCTGGGCAGGAGCCTTGTGTGCAGTCGGTCCAATTTGGACTTTCATAAAATTCTAAAACCCCTGAACTGATCTGGGTGATTTTTTGATATGTTGGTCACCCAGATCAGGGCTATCAGGGGATCTTGTATGTTTTGGGGTACTTTTCAAGTTTTGTGAAAATAATGTTTTTTCTGCCTGGAGATAATCTGACTCAATTATCTCCAGGTAGAGAGGAGGGAATTGCTTGTTTGTATTGGGAGTGTCACAGTTTGTCACTGCATTGATATTGGCTGTACTCTTTATGTCCCTGTTCCCCACAAGGTCCACGGGGGAGAGCACCTTGCATGGAAAATTGTATAAAAGCCAGTGTGGCACCAATAAAGCTTCAGTCTTGTTACACCCTTCAACAAGTTTTGGCTGATGTTTGGGTACCAATTCACTACATTTTGAGAATCTGCTGGGAAAGCTGTATCTGATCGGGAGAAAGAGACGAACGGACACCCGAACTGCGAGCTATAATCACTCATGCTCATAGCAGTTCGGGTAGGAAACAAACGAACCGATAGCTACCACATCAGGGTTCGTTACAGTTTTCAAGCATGTGATTTGTTAGAGACATCATTATTATAATGTATTGGCCTTAAGTGATAAAAGGCTAGGCTTACTGAGGTAGAAATCAGGGGAGGGCTGGCAAGTTACAGATTAAGGAACAGCATTCACACAAATAAATACAGTTTTACAAGGTTATTTAAAAACCTATATAAGCAAGCAAATGCAGGGATTCCATTACAATATATGGCTTTATTATGTTAAGCCCACCACTAAATCAGAGTACCCCAATATCGGTGGGTTCTACACTAATCTTAACATGGGTGACAAACATGTTAATTGCAATTACTGCTTCCACAGACTCTCCTCAAATAAATGTTTTTATGTGGTCACCTCCAAAGGGGCACCTGTAATGGACGGGTGGGGTGGCACGGTAGACAGAGGGGAAATCACCCTTCGTTCCACTAGCATACAGAGATTACATGCAGTAGCTTCACAACCCCACTCTTTTGCTGATTAAAAGACCACTAAAGTCACCCACAACACTTCATCTCAATGAAGAGGTCTTGTATGTCTAACTCTCCATTGCTGTTTTGTACACATGCCAATTTTTACCTTGGCACATGTTTTACTCAGTCACATGACACAACAGCTCATAGGAAAGCATTGGACTCAATGCTTTCCTATGAGAAGCATTGGATGTGCACATGGTGCTTGCTGCACATGCTCTTTATGTCCCTAATGCTTCTCTATGAGGCCATGCCTCCACGATGATATCATAAGAGGTAGAGAGATGAGCAGCGCCAAGGGAATATCGATACTGATAAAAGGTTTGGAAAACCTTTCTTTTCTTTATTTTATTTTATAAGGGAGGGGATGCTATAGCATTAGGGACTCAGCAAGAGTGAGGCAGTTACATTGGTGTGCCTTTTTCTATCCCAGTACTATGTATATTTGTTCTTGGGCTTGGAAACCTTCTGTGCACTTCAATCGTGGACTGGCCCACTGCAGCGTATTCCAGTAGAATACAGTTTCTGTGAGAAATAGTTGCAGGGATATATGATGTCACAACTTGCAACTCCAGAAGTTTTCAACTGTTGTTTGATCAATGTAGGCAGATTGAACTGCACAGAGTTCCATGAGTTTTGTAAGGAAAAAAAAAATTGTACCTTCCAGCAGACTAGACGTAGCCAGCCCTCCTCTGCCACAAATTAACCTACAATTCAAAGGTTTAAATGGGTTGTAGAGATTTTACAGTTTGAGCACAAACCACAGAGCTACTACACAACCCATCAATGACTTAATTGTTTTAGATTTGAGAAGATGTCCAACAGGTGCCAACCAAAATAATCACTGGGGCATTTTGGGATACTCTGAAAGTAACATTTCAGACATAGTTCACTAAATGTTGTATGCTCTGAAAATTATAAATATAGCATATGGCACTTTCATAATGATTAAAAAGATAACTGAATAGTCTTCAAACTGATACTGCCAGAGTAAATTACAGATATTTTTTATCTGACTACTGTAGGTCAATAAGCAAAAATCTGCACTGTTTGCACAGCTTTGAACTCAAATGACACTTTTTTTTTCTGTGACCTGTGCTACAGCAGAAAGCTGACAATTCAATTACAGCTCCTACAAATCTTTTCTGTGCTAAGAAAATCCTACATGTGGGAAATATATATTTTTTTAAATTATTTTGTTGTTGTTGTTGTGCACGAGGTAACAGACAGCCTTGCAATACCACGTCGGTATATGCAAGCAATTCAAAAACATTTATAGTAAAACAATGGCATGGTATCAGATATATTTACACATTTTTTGTATAATAAGGCTGCACAATTTTATAATAAACATATTAATGCAGAGTGTGGAGTTTTCTTGCTTTTTCTTGCCTCCATATATACAACGCATACCTGCATTACATTTGGAGAACCGGCACCGCCTATACCCACATACATCCTTAGATGGGGATTATGCCGTCCACGCAAAATACAGCAGAGCTCTTAGATAGCTCATTCAAATGTGAGTGGTTCTCATATAGCTGATATTTGTATAATCTGCACCTTATCATATTGACTGTACCATTATTGTCTTTTCTATTATTCTGAGATCTAAAGTATTGAACCCCCTGAAGATCTATGTACGTATAAATTTTAGGCGCAGTATACGCCATACACTTTTTTTCATCTTATTTCACAAGGTTTTGGGAATCCTTATATTGTGTACCGCAGCCCTCACCAAAACATCTATTGTACTATAGTGAGCGCCTATTATCCTTGTTTTCTTCTATCAGGGGATGTAACTTTTATGGGGTTTTATGTGTTTTTAAGGTACTTTTTGGGGTTTCATAAAATTGTAAGTTTTTCTGTACTTGGAGATAATTGGGTTAGTGTGAGAAAACCAGCTTTCTCTATCTTTATTCGCATAATATTTAGGATATTTTTTATCATTTTATCATTTCGTTTCTTTGTTCGGTAGTTTTCAAACTACCGAACGACCGACCACCCCTCTGGCTCATTGTTGATAAAGGAATTGTTCAATTAAGTGCTTTCTATGTGTGGCCGCCATTCATATAGCCGAACGCCACGTGGCAGAGAAAACGGCGGGCATCTTGTTTGGATGAAAGGAGACAACAGGACTTGGTCATCGAGTGTCTGGAACTAAAACTGGACACACAACTTCCTGAAACACCGGTCAAACTGATGAACGCCTGGTTCCTTTTCCCGAACAGCTAGGAGGGCGCTGATCGGTAGTTTTCTTCCCACGAATGAGGGGAACAATCACTGCTATGAGCCAGAGGGATCCATTCGTGCATTAGTTAGTTTATTTGGATTTTACGAAATAGTCCGACCGCACAGTCTGAAATCATGGAACGGTTCTGGGCAGGAGCCTCGTGTGGGTTCGGTCAACTGGGACTGGGAAAATCGAAAACCCCTGAACTGTTCTGGGTGATTTTTGGATATGTTGGTCACCCAGATCGGGGCAATCAAGGGATGTGACATTTGTGGGGGTCCTGTAAGTTTTGGGGTGTTTTCCAGATATTGTGAAAATTGTGTTCCCTCGGCCCAGAGATAATTAAGTTATTACTTTATCTGGCCCAATTATCTCTAGGCAGAGAGGAGGAGATTTACTGTTTGTACTAGGAGTGTCATTGCAGAAATTGGGGAAGAAAGTCCACCCGTATAGATGGATCCAGAGAATAGGATCCGTCACACTGGTGGAGATACACCTTCCTGGACACTCCAGGGGTGTCCAGGGGAATAACCCCTATTCGAAATTGAAAAAGAGAAATACTCCAATAAGTGTGGAAAAAATCCAGACTTGTAGAGTATGAACTGGAAAATATAGAAGATAAATAGATAGTAGAGATAAGTAAAATAATGTAATAATATAAATGGAGGATAGTAATGAGTCTATGTGGTGCAATCAAGCCTGAATTGGCTCACCTCTTAAAAATCCTAGTCTAATAATGCTAGATACTACAGTGCATAGGTGGCTACCGAGTCTGGGTCTGGTTCTGTACGACCCGGGGGTACTTCACTCTGTACAGGGTGTGTAGGAAAGTATAGCTACCTTGGTAATGTACAGTTAATGCACTTAGTAGGGATCAGTGTGTCCCCTTCACTTGCAGTGCTACTGTTGTACCTTTATAATGAGATTTGGATGCAGGTAGCTGAAATGTTAGATACCATTCTGAACAGAGAAAGAATTAGTACCCTGACGAAGGTGCATCACAGGAAGCACCGAAACGCGCGTCGGGCTCGTTCTCTCTCCCCCCTATCTTTCTCACTTGGGCTATCTATCACTATGTGCAGGCAACCAACATTCTAAGTATGGTTCTGCACATAGACTCACCATAATTCTTAACCCTCATTCACCTCTTATCAGGTCACTTTATACTTAGTTGTACTAATTCTTTCTCTGTTCAGAATGGTATCTAACATTTCAGCTACCTGCATCCAAATCTCATTATAAAGGTACAACAGTAGCACTGCAAGTGAAGGGGACACACTGATCCCTACTAAGTGCATTAACTGTACATTACCAAGGTAGCTATACTTTCCTACACACCCTGTACAGAGTGAAGTACCCCCGGGTCGTACAGAACCAGACCCAGGGATTAACAAGCTCAGTATTTAGAAACTTAGTACCATACAGGCTCTGTATAGTGACCTGTCTCCTAGTTACTTGTTCTAGTAATGCTATAACCCTACATATATATGCTATTTAAAAGCTACCAGACTTGACCATATATTGATTAATAAAGTCTGTAGTCAGTAGCCACCTATGCACTGTAGTATCTAGCATTATTAGACTAGGATTTTTAAGAGGTGAGCCAATTCAGGCTTGATTGCACCACATAGACTCATTACTATCCTCCATTTATATTATTACATTATTTTTCTTATCTCTACTATCTATTTATCTTCTATATTTTCCAGTACATACTCTACAAGTCTGGATTTTTTCCACACTTATTGGAGTATTTCTCTCTTTCGTAATCTAATTGCAGTTGCCTGCCTGCCAGCGTGTGTGTCAGGCTCACAGCATATACTGTGCCCTCTTGCCCAGTGCCCCCACTCACTCACTGGTGTCACAATAGCTTGCATTGAAAAAAAAACAACTTTTTTGACTGTAATATAATAGCAGTCAGTTTCCTTCACACGTGTGCGTTTCAGGGCCTGCCCAGTGCCACCACTCACTCACTGGTGTCACAATAGCTTGCATTTAAAAAAACAACACTTTTTTCACTGTAATATAATAGCAGTCAGTTTCCTTCACACGTGTGCGTTTCAGGGCCTGCCCAGTGCCACCACGCACTCACTGGTGTCACAATAGCTTGCATTTAAAAAAACAAAAAACTTTTTTGACTGTAATATAATAGCAGTCAGTTTCCTTCACACGTCTGCGTTTCAGTGCCTGCCCAGTGCCACCACTCACTCACTGGTGTCACAATAGCTTGCATTTAAAAAAAAATAAATGTTTTTGACTGTAATATAATTGCAGTCAGTTTCCTTCACACGTGTGCATTTCAGGGCCTGCCCAGTGCCACCACTCACTCACTGGTGTCACAATAGCTTGCATTTAAAAAAAAAATGCGTTTCAGGGCCTGCCAGTGCACAGTGTCACACCAGTGCAACTCATATCTGGTGTAACAGTAGTGTACTTAAAAAAAAAAAACTAGAAATTTGACTGTGAAATAATAGCAGTCAGTTTCCTTCACACGTGTGCGTTTCAGGGCCTGCCAGGGCACAGTGTCACACCAGTGCAACTCATATCTGGTGTAACAGTAGTGTACATTTTAAAAAAAAAATACAGGGGGCTTGTTGTCACCTTTCGGGGACCCTTGGTGTTGTACGTGGCTGGGTGGAGGAAGAGACCTTTAATGACATCAGTGAGGACAAGGAACGGGACATGGCTAGCTTGGTATCCAACCTTGTGCAAATTGGGAGTTTGTGGTTGTGCAAATGGACTGTTTGCGGTTGTTTGCGGTGCGTTAAACGGGGAGTTTGGTCTGTCACTGTGAAGCGGACGTAACCCTTACACTACCTGATCGATACAACATCATACCTGATGTTTTAAAGCAGTTATTCCAAACAATTTAGGAATGTTAGGTGATTTATGCCTTTTATGGATTAAAACCAGACTCTGCATCAACTATGTAATTTTCCATGGGAGTTTTGCCATGGATCCCCCTCCGGCATGCCACAGTCCAGGTGTTAGTCCCCTTGAAACAACTTTTCCATTACTATTGTGGCCAGAAAGAGTCCCTGTGGGTTTTAAAATTCACCTGCCCATTCAAGTCTATGGCGGTTCGCCCGGTTCGCCCGTTCGCGAACATTTTCGGAAGTTAGCGTTCGGCATTCGCGAACCGAAAATTTTATGTCCGCGACATCACTAATAGCGGTCCTTGGCAGAGGTACCCAGCCAGGGGTACAGGGTGCTCCATTACAGAATGTGGCAGCTTGCAGGGGAGGGAGAGAGGACCTGGGTGCTGTAACCTCAAATCTGCCCCCCTAATCTACACACACACAACACTGCACCCCTCACTCACATTGAATTCCTCACATACACACACACTGCACTCGCTTCTTAAACGGTTTGACTACTTACTCGGTGGAGACGCCACGACACTCCTGGCACCATAAACACTACAGAGAACTGTAGTGGCTATGGTGCTTGGATTGTTCCTTTAAAAATAATCTACCAGTGACCCCCTGAGATTAGGTTCTGGATCCACCACTGGTTGTATGGGTATCTCTGCAGTCTAACCAGCTCTGTGTATGGTAGAGGAATCTTTGTATTGTGCCCAGCGCTGTGCATTTTATCTCTATTTTTTCTCAGCTCTATTTGTGGTATAGTAATCTCTGTATTGTACTCAGCTCAAGGTATTTGACAGACATCTTTATGTTATGCCCAGCTTGTCTTATTGTATGAGCATCTCTGTATTGTGCTCAGCTCTCTGTATTGTGTGAGTATCTATGTATAGGGTGGAGAAAATTCTGGGTGAAGAGCCTGGCGTACCACCATCCTTAAAACTTCACCAACCCCACTGCTTGTAGTTTGCCTTTAATCGTGGTCAGCAGGATCAATGCCGCTGATGCAGCTGTTGCAGCTGCACGGGGCCCACATGCTTTGTGGCCCATACACTTATGGCCACCAAATAGCTACTGCTGAACAGAGACTTGGTCAGGCACTGCAGCCTCTAAGAGCACAACCAGACACTGTGGTATCAACAGTAGTAGGAGGAAGTGGGTGCCTGTCACTATCTCCCTGCTATATGCAGATATCTGTGTGTCAATGTTTGCATATGTGTATGTGTGTGCATCTGTGTATGTGTGTATATGTTAGTGTGTGCATCTATTTGTCAGGGTTTGCATCTGTGTGTCAGGGTTTTCATCTGTGTATGTGTGTGTGAATCTGTGTGTCAGGGTGTGCATCTGATTGTGTTTATCTATGTGTCAGTGTGTGCATCTGTGTGTCAGGGTTTTCATCTATATATGTGTGTGTGTATCTGTCTGTCAAGGTGTGCATCTGTGTGTGTGTGTGTGTGTGTGTGTGTGTGTATATGTCAATGTGTGCATCTCTGTGCCAGTGTGTATATCTCTCTGTGTGTATGTGTTGATGTGTTGTATGTAAGTTTGTATATAAATTTGTGTGTATGTGTCAGTATGTATATATGTATGTATCTGTGTGTTAATGAGTATGCATATCTGTGTAGGTAGATATGTGGCAGTGAATGTGCACATATCAAAGCAATCAAGCATCAACACAACATGCAATCACACTCCTTCAATCTTACACAAATATTACATAGAAACACACCCTTGCATTCAAACTCCAAAATTATATATAAACACACTCCTCCACTCAAACAGCAATACTATAAACACATACAAACACACCCATGTATTAAAAAACTAAAATTATATACAAACACCCCTTCATTCAAACACCAACACTACACACAAAAGCACACCTGCATTTAAAAGTCAACACTACATACAAACACACTCCTGCATTCAAACGCAAACACCACACACAGGTACACCATTGCATTCCAAAGACAACATTACAAACAAACACATATACTTCATACAAAAAGATGCTTACATTCAAATGCACAAACACTGCTCACAAACACAACCCTGCAAGAATGGGCGAATGGTAGATCCCCAGCTGGTTTAGCATTATGGGAGTTCTCCGACAGATGGGGGATCTACCTTTTGGCCACTATTGCACTAGAGGGGGTCCCAAAAATGTTCTTGCGCCAGGGTCCGCTCTACATTATTTCTAGCACTGATCGTGGTTTCGAACCTTAAAGTAGAATTGTGTCATGTTTAACATGCTGTGTTGCAAGAGGATTTAAACAGAGCATTTAGAAAGTGCTTTAATTCCTTTTTTCACTGAGTAATTCATGGAACCTTGTTTAACATGCTCTGTCAGAGAAAGGCCTTTTTTAATGCGTCTTCCTTCCTCTGGCACCCAGCGAGTTAAAGCACATGCTCCATTTCCCTGATTCACAAGAGGCAGATGTAGATGTGGATTTTTCTGGAGTCTTTTACCCTGATGTTTATTAGCTGGGAATTCACACGCACATAACAGACCAGGCTGGAAACATAATCCCTGATCCTGCTACCCTAGCCAGTCAATATGTTCTAGCTTACATAAACCAATTAAACAAGGGCACCAGAATAATTCCTTTTATTTGAGAAAGTCCTTATAAGACTTATTATAAGCTCAATAGGGAATGGTAATAAAGCATTTTAACACATTTTCTTGTTTTCCTTACCCAAATAACTTTCAAGTAACAATATTTAATTTAAACTACATACAGTTAATGGATCTGTTTATCTTTATAATAATTACAAGATAGCTACTTACCTGTGATCTCTTCTCCCTAGCAGTATATGTCTTGTATCTACAGACACATTATTGTTTTTGTTTTTTTCTAATAAACAATATGTTGTGGTTCAGTTAGTTGCTTATCTTCATTCACAAAAAAAACTGAAAAAAATTAGATATTTAAAAAATTTATTTGCCAAAGTTATCATGGGGACTGTGACCAACATTGCTTTTAATGTTGATAGAATTTCAGATAATACATTTTAATATTACTTCATAGGGTGGACTCACTTATCCAGAAAATCTTACTTTCACTGGACAAAATCCTCCTTGTTACAGATATTTCTAGAAAGAATATACTTAATGATAATATACTTGGGAATACTAAAATGTAGAGATTTTAACTGAATAAAAGCTTTATAAAAAAAATTAAAAGTATATTATTCATGTACTATGTAACTACTGTGATACATGGTTGCTCAAATCTACAGTGTAATGTGAGACAGCACATTTCATTACAATTTTCTCTCACAGTAACTTTCAAAACATAGAAAAATGCAAACATAAATGAGAAGATAAATTCATTAGGATTATCCCACTCATTCCACCTGTAGGAAGTTGTTTTTTACTGGACAAGCATCGTGAGAATGGACCATCACAACTGGACTGTCAAAGGTTATCCATCATTCCCCTGATCCATGACATTGAACCTTGCAGGGGATAATGAAGAGTTAAAACATTCACTCCAAACCACTTTAAAGCCTAGTAATCCTATTATCCCTATGTTAAACTTTTTCCAAGTTAAAGGGCCTTTGACCTAATAACCAGGTGATTGACTGTGTGCCCCAGTGGTGGCAGTCTGTTTATGTGAGACCCCAGATAGACACCTGCAGTGAGTGTGTGTGAATGGTCATTATTCAGAGTGCATGGAGCTGTCAGTGGTGCTGGTGAATGCCTGAATGAGGGATCGTAACAGATCTGCGAGCTTTACAATAACACTTCAATGTGTCCATTCAACAAGTGCAGCCGCATTTACTCCAGCGTGTCTTTAAATGCACTAGGCTTCCCACTTTCATCAATAAGCATTCATGGGCTGTCCTCGGAGCTCCATATCCCGGGTAACTCTGTCACTGTCACCAGCAGGATGTGATTTAAGGCAATCGCTTTCATGTGAGAACCCAGCTTTGCAGGCTGGTAACAGACCACAAACTTCAAACTACAGCCCAGCCAGGGGAGACATGAAAAGGGCTGGCAATTATTTACAGAATATGCTTTATAAAGAGGCTTCTGATTGTCACTAGCCTCAATGGCTATAATGCAGAAGATAGATAGTTAATTAGATAGATAGATAGATAGATAGATAGATAGATAGATAGATAGATAGATAGATAGATAGATAGATAGTTAGATAGATAGATAGATAGATAGATAGATAGATAGATAGATAGATATACAGACAGATAGATCGATAGACAGAGGAACAGACAGACAGACAGACAGACAGACAGACAGATAGATAGATAGATAGATTTAAGATAGGTAGATAGACAGAGGGATAGATAGATAGATAGATACATAGATAGACAGACAGATAGATCGATAGACAGAGGAACAGACAGACAGACAGACAGACAGACAGACAGACAGACAGACAGACAGACAGACAGACAGACAGACAGATAGATAGATAGATAGATAGATAGATAGATAGATAGATAGATAGATAGATAGATAGATAGATAGATAGATAGATAGAGGTTTAAGATAGGTTGATCATAGATAGATAGACAGACGGATAGATAGATTTGATATAGCTAGACAGAGGAACAGACATACAGAAATACAAAGACAGATAGACAGACAGATCGATATATAGATAGACAGGCAGACAAATACTGCATTTCTGAATATTATATCACCTTTAAGATTGTGGCCAAATTAGAAAATTTCTGGTTTACATTTAAAATGCACTTTAATGTAAAGTTAATGTAGCCCGACTAGGATTAACTCTGCATTTTGGTTTTGGTTAATGAATGACATCATCATTAACATGAGTTTAACCCACCAAGTACCAGACAGCTATGGGCCTATTGTGCTAAAACCAGATGTATCAGAAATAGTGTTAAAGCATAAACATTGACTGTAATAAACATAAATAATGGATATGTATTGGGAATATGTGACTTACTGAGCTGAACTCGACCTTTTACAATTCTGTATTTTTAACTTTTAACACTGAGAGGAGGATGTAACTATTTGGCATAGAAATACTCTGGGAAAAGTTTTGACAGTGAACTTTCGATTGGTTTCCATGGTGACTGCTCCACTTTCAGATCTTTGCCCCAGAATTGCCCTTTATACATCCCTCTCTTTTATTGTAATGTATGTGGCAGAGATTGATACATTTCCTTCCCAGATCATGGGGGAAATTACAAGGTTAGTTCTGGTGTCTGGATCTGAGGAGAAGGCAGTCAGGACATTTATGGGTTTTGATTGTGTCTAGAATCCTATTATTAACAGTGAGAAGTGCCCACTTACTGTCTTTCAATGTAGGCCAATGGGAGCCAGTGCCTTCTGAGACTGAATATGGGGTGAGATTTAATGATCCAGATATGTACATTGATTCCTTGAATGTAAAGCTGTCAAGAGGAGCAGAATGCAGAATGCAAATCACATCTGTTGTCTTCCCAGGGAAATAGAAAGTGGCATTATGCTTTAGCAGACTGAAAAGTGGCTCAGATCAACGCGAATCCAGTGCCCTCTCGAATTTGTGAAAATTAATTGCTAACATGGAAAGGGCTTCTGGAGTCCTTGGTCCTTGTGATTGTTATATGTTGTTGATACCAGACCTGGGCTGGCCTGGATGTAGCCGGTAGGGAGAAAGGGGAAAGAGGGGGTGGGGATTTGGGGGGGATTCTATCTTTTAAGCATCACACAATATGTTTATTGATCATGGTGAATGTTGCAACTTTTTAATATTTTATTATATAGTTCTGAAGCAAACAGACTTTAGGATGTTTGTGTAACAAAAACAAAAAAACAAAAGTCCCATTAAGTTGAGATAACACATACATTTATTTTAATTAATCAGTACAATTAATGCTCAATGCAAATGAAAATAACCTCTATGTCTGTTCACTCCATACTTGTACACTGATTACAAATAATAGTTATCCATAACTTACTTTAAAATGATGCTTCTGGCAGTCACACCTGTCACTTTGAAGGTTGGATGTTAGATTGCAGTTATTTATGTTGAGTAAGTTTTTAATACTATTTTTTACTTAGAATTTGTTTTTTTTGTTTAGAATTAATTTATTTATTAGAATGAGTTTTTGTCTAAAACCCACCATTCCTGCCCTCTCTCCCAACCTGCAGTTTTCCTTCGTGGTATGCTGCACATGAAGTCAGAGTTCTAACGAGATTTTTACAACTAAACTACAATTTACTGAAACCCTTTTTGCCCCCATCAGTGCTGTAGAAATTTAAGCCATGATTATGTTGATTGGCTGAATCACCTCCTTACCTGGTGACAACTTCCGGCAAAAGTACAAATCTTGGGTATTTAAATCAAGTTGATGAACTTAAAAGTAAATATTTCATTTTCAGTTCATTGCTTTTTGAATGCATTTTTAAAACATAATTTCAATGTTTTATATGAAACGAGCGTGCATCTCCCTCTTGGAGAGTTCATTTGCCAGTAATTCAAGTAATATCCTATTTCTACTTTCAGTCAAAACACACTTACACAGACATGCTTAGGAAATACAACGACACAAGCACACAAAAGGACACAAGCACCCAAAAGGACACAAACACACATAAACACACAACACACTGTAATAAACACACAACACACTGTCTAGGAAGGGCAGAATCCTGAAACATAGACCAAGAGGCCATAAACATCTTACACACTTGCAAAAAGTAAGAGACACGTTAAGTAGACAAATACAAAGACAAACATACATAAACACACACACATGTAATAAACAGGTTGCTCTAAAAAAAACTTGGGCAGGCACTATTCGTAATCTGACAATTGTGTATTTGTAGGAATTGAAGAGCCAAGATCTCTTTCCTTTAAGTTGAGAAGAAGTAGTTGAGATGCTTCTTGAAACTGGTTTCCAATGAATCGTTTCCATCCTTCTTTGTAGCGCCTGTTCTGGGAAATTTGTCAGGGGTCCTTGCTATAGGCTGGCAATCCCATAGAGAGACATTAGCCTGCTCATTTTCTCTTCTTCCTTTCTTAACAGTGTTACCCAATACAAGCCTTTTTTTCCAAGTCTCCCTTCTAGGAGTGTCCAAGCGGGTGGAAACCCAGGACAAAGCAATCTGAGAATTTCTGTCATCCTCTGCATATGCTTCTAAGTGCTTTAATCCCAATTAGGGTCGGCTGACACACGGTCCCATTCATCCCAATCAGGTCTTGAATGCATTTGCCTAGAAATGAACTTCACAAATAGAGTCTCCCTTTAAATGTGCCTAGGAGCAAGGAAAATCGAATTGAGTGAGTGGCTCATTCTATGAGCATGTGGGGAGAAAAGGTATGAATTTATAAGATACACCGAAACATATCAATTCAGCTACCAACCCTGACTTTTCTTTGAATCATGTCAAGCGAGAGAACTCAGTTAAAAAGGGACTTTTCAATAGAACTTACAAGTCTATTTTTTTATTTTCTTCCAAATTTAACCTTTTGAATCCCTCTTGAGATAGAATCTCCCTGCACTTTATCCCCCTATGTGATCTCACATGTGTCTTGTAATTAATAATAAACATATCCAAATTGCAGTCATGTCATCTGCTGGGTTTCCCATAGAATTTTAATTAGTATTCAAAGGCCAGCTTCTTTTCCCACCCGCCACCCCTCATACCCTGCACAGTTGATTAGGATGTGCTCCCTGTTGAAAACCCATCACCTCACAGGCCCCCAAGCCCCCTCCTCTGGCATGCCAACGAGGAGAACTGCTGGTTTCAAATCAACATGGAGGAAATGAACTATTTCCTAATATAATTAAAGTTTATTTGAATTGAATATATTATCACAAAGCTGATTAAAATCAATGTTATTGTGAAAAACATAGCTGGGAAGATGTCACATTTAATTTTTTTTTTTTTAAATATAGACTTTTGCTAAACAGTATATAAAAACAAAGGTTATTATATGAAATGGAAAATTCTTCAATAAAACTACAACTAGTGGATAGCTGGTCAAACATGCTTGAGGAATAACGAGGTACAAGCACAATTATTATTATTTTTTATAATGTATTTTGATTGTATTTTTCCTTGAGGGGTATATTCACTAAACAGTGAATGTTGGCGAGTTCAGAACTGAAATACAAAATATAGTCCAAAATAGCCCAAATGTGAACAAAAATATCCAAGTGGGACATGTTTTTCTATCAACCCATGTTTTGGGTGAACTCGCCACAATCTGCTGTTTAGTTAATTAACCCCTAAGCACTGAATCCTAGTGGACTGGGATCCAATTGTAATACATAGGGTGCACTCTGGTAAAATGATCTAAACCATATACAGTCACACCGTAGCTATTTTACAGGGTTATTCAATAAAGTGAATTCAAAGAGAATTTCAAATTTAAGGCCAGAGTAGTCAAACTTAAAGCACTGCTGACTTGGAGAATTTTTCCAGTTCGTCTAGTTTGGCCTTACATTTGAAAATCACGTTGAATTCTCCCTTCAGTGATTAAGCCTGATTGTCTGCAGTTTAGTTTTCAATTTACTACAATTCGAAGTTTAATGAATAAACCACTAAACGCTGTATGGGCTAACTGCTTTGGGGAGACATGCCCCTTGACTTGTTTGCAAGTATTGCAAGTCAATCGCTGTGTTGTAGAAATGGGAAGATGTCAATAGGTCCTCTCGGCGGCTCATTTCTTTAAGCAACTGTTCTTTTCTAAACAACTGCTGTTCTTTAAAATTCATGCCCCATTATTGAGCAACCTGTTAAAAAAAAAAAAAAAAAAAAAAAAAGCACATTGTGCCACAGTGTTATTTAGGGCCATGGGCAGTTCAGTTGTGGTTGCCAAAAAAAAAAGAGAAAAGACAAGAAGAATAAAAAAAAAAAACCAAGAAGAAAAACTGGTCTCAAGCAATAAAATATCTCTCCTCAAAGTTATCTTTGTGCACAAGTTTAGCTCTGTTAACGAGTCTTCCATAAAGCTGGTTGGAGTTTATAAAACGTATAGTGGAATGTTTTGAATTGTCTTTAGATAAAGCTGAATCCATGTAATTAATGTGTCTTTTTAGCCAGGGACAATACGGTCGTTCAAGCTATTTAATTTCATTTAATTTTCCATCCCATTTCCCCCAAACACTGCTTTTGCTTTTAACACCAAGGCTTTCATGCTGAATCCTGCTCCACTTGGCACATTAGATGGGTTTCAACCCTTTTTTTTTTTTAATTTATTTTTAAAGGAAGAAAAAAAAAAATAATGAAAGAAAATGTGTTTCTTTTCCCCTTTTGTGGACAATTTATTTCACTTGGGGAACTTCAACTCCGAGCCACAGGACAGAATAAAAATTGGGTAGCTGGTGTGAATGCTTCTAGATAAGTCTCATTCTTTTCATTGACGATGGGAAACAACCACAATTGGCCATATTAATAAATAACTTTCCATGCAGTCCCCCTTTACATGATCCTATTGAGAAAATTGTTCGCGTGTCGTTCACGCCTTTTTGACTCTTTAGGGACTGATAAGGACTCTCCCCAAATTAAGCAGTGGGAAACCTTAAGCCAGTCAATACATTTACCTCTCTTCTTTACAGATTGTGTAATGTGAGAGTCACCAGGCCAGGGGTTAGAATAACTTATCCATGTTTTAACCCTATTCTGTATCTCTTTTTAAATACCATTCATGGCATTCTTCAAGTGGAGTATCAGATCTTTAACCCCTTAAGGACCAAACTTCTGGAATAAAAGGGAATCGTGACATGTCACACATGTCAAGTGTCCTTAAGGGGTTAAACTCCATGATTTGGGGTGTAGATTCATTCAATTAACTCCTTTTCAGCCTGTTCCCCTAACTTGTAGCTCAAAAATAAAGTCTGTCAAGTGGTGATATACAGTTTTATTAAAGTGTGGTGCATTAGTGGTCCATATTAATTTCTGCTCAATTGTGAAATATTTGGAATGTAAAACATGATGAAGTGCTAAAGGGAGAATTGTCGGGGATTCAAATTGAATAAGGAAGGGGATATCACATCTAAGACTAAAATAAGTGAATTGGAAAAATTGTTTTGCATTTTTAAATTGTAAGCGACAAAAAGTCTATAAGTGACTGAGAATTTTTCTAATCTGTACATTGTGTCCTTGAAATGGAATTTGAAATCCTGACAATTCACACTTTAGTGAACCTGCGGAAGTGATTTTTTTTTTTTAAATCTAACTCAATTACTATAGCTTATAAACTACGTTGGCAAATAGCCATATCTCATTATTTACTAAGTCATTCCTCTTTTAAAATGAAAGGTCTTCCTAATTATTAAAACACAGAGTCTTCATTGAATTACCTGTGCCTCGTGATTTCACAAAGATTCACTGACGAATTCATAATCTCTCTCAGAGCAGGAAGGTAAAACAATAACATTGAAATATAATTTGTAACACTTAAAAGTATCAAACTACAAACTAAAAAAAGATCATTGTTCTTTCATAGTTGCAATATGTATCAATTATTTCCACCCTGTCACTGTACTTTAAATAACCCTATCAGCATTTCATTATACGTGTAGATCTGAATGATCTGACAACCTGTATATTATGAAAAAATGTAATACAATCTAAAAATATAACAGGTTATTATATATTAATTAGTGCATAGTATGCATTATCATTATCATCAGCAAAATAGCTTAGAAATTGTGCTGTAATTTAACAATACTGACTAGGATTGTGCTATATCTTTAAACAAAACAGAAATGAAATGTCAAATCTATCTATCTATCTATCTATCTATCTATCATCTATCTATCTATCTATCTATCTATCTATCTATCTATCTATCTATCATCTATCTATCTATCTATCTATCATCTATCTATCTATCTATCTATATATATATCTATCTATCTATCTATCTATCTATCTATCTATCATCTATCTATCATCTATCTATCTATCTATCTATCTATCTATCATCTATCTATCTATCTATCTATCTATCTATCTATCTATCTATCTATCTATCTATCTATCTATCTATCTATCTATCTGTCTATCTATCTATCTTTCTGTCTGTCGGTCTGATTGGATATTCCCTAAAATAAATGAGTATTTTACACGTTATATTGCATTATTTTTATTTGCCCTCAAAGAGAATCACTCTACACCACATACAATACCATATCTCTTGCTTTAAGATTTATTTTATTGTGGGAGTTTAGCTTCTTGTGCAAAATGATGTGCATACCTACATCCTAAAATAATTCACTTGAAGCATATAGCATAACTATTCTACATGTGTAAAATGCCATGCTTGTAAAAATCAGATAAATGTCTTTCCCTATAACTTAATACGCGCTAAAGCCCCACATCAGCCCCTGTGTCAAAGAGCATCTTAATAAATACCTGCTTCCATATTACACCTCAACTTCATAAATCGCCTTTTAAAATAGTGGATTGCTCATTTTACTTATTGTATTTTTTTCTCAATATTTGACTACAACTCCCATCAGGCGTCCCAAGGATGAAGGGGATTGTTGTCAGGCAACAATATGTCCAGTTATGTCCAGAGTAGTACTATTTACTGCACTCTTGTGCTTGGGTAGAGTGTGTTTTATTAGAAGATAACATATACACTAAAGTGATAGCATATCAAAAGGCTGGTTAGCTAATGGCCCTATTTGACAATTAAAGCTATTTTAAATGTTGTGGGTCTTTCCTGGTGTTTTGTGTTTAGTACCTGCCTAGTGTTGTCTTTTTGTGGCACACGCCAGGAATCAAAGAGAATTTAACAAGTCCACAAACATTCCTGGTCACATTGTTAAACAGTCCTTTGCTATAAAGCCATGGAAGAGAATTAAAAATCTTTGAAGTATATTAAACCTGAAAAGGCTCAGCCAAGTAGACTTAAAACAGTCACTTATTTTGCAAAACTGGTTTGTCTGCGGACAATAAGGAGAAGCAAAATTTATGGAGAAATTATACTGTGGATTTGTCACTTAAAATATCGTAACTGTCTAGGGGACAATACCCCATGCTGAGGATTAATGGTCCCCCCAGACCTTTGATTCACCACAGCCTTTTCTTTGCCCTTGACAAATTGGATTTTTTAGGAATGGGAAGGTCGCTTGGACTATTGTCTGTTTACCATTCATGGGAGCTGATTATGCAGGCAGGGTTAGGGAAAGTCTCCATGTGACCCCCTTGGATGAATCTAGGCAGCTGCTGAAACAGCTCAACTCTCTCACCAAAATCAGAGCCCAAGGGGTAGCACTCCCCAGCCTATAGAAAAGCCAGTGCGCAGAGGGCAGCGCGTCACAGTGCGGGAGGAGATAAGCCTGAGTGGTTGTGGTGGTGGTCCTGGTGTCCTCCCTGACTGTCACTTCAGCGCAGTGCAGGACTTGCTCTCTCCCTGACTGCAACATGCACTCCAACAGACCCACAGCCATCAGTGTCACCGCAGACACCAGCATCCCAGCCGGCCTGCGCCTTGGTCCCCTAGTGGGCATCTTCAAACTGGGGAAGTACCTCTCAGACCGCAGGGAGCCTGGACCAAAGAAAAAGGTATTAGTACTTTTTTTTTTAATTTATTTTTTTCCCCATTATTTGGATGACTTTTCTGCTTGGTGGCAATGCAGGTGGTAATGGAACGTTCTAAGGAGGATTGCAAGCTTTTTTAACATTGCTACATTATAACCTGGGCTGCAATGACCCCACTCTTACCTGACTCTCACCAGTTGAAGAAGGATCAATAGAGGGTGTTTTTCGGGAATAAGATGAAAGCCACTGTAGCTTGATCTGCTCAGGTGTATATATTTGGATTTTTTTGGCATTGGGGTTCAATGAAATGGAGACTGAAGAGGCATTATGTGATGTTACATGCTAAGGAGAGCTCCCTGTTATAATGGATAGTATCACATCAAAGAAGAGTACCACTGTGTATCATTTACATGGTATAAGGCTGATATGTTTCCTTATACCTATATGTTTTATTTTGGTTTTTTAAATAAACCAAATATACACATACACTCATACTAAATATGTATGTGTAACTTTGCGCAGTTTTTATAGATAAAAAAAACCAGAACTTGCTTTATTATTCAATATTGGTTTTATTTTTGATGCTGATAGAAAAATATAATTAGATAGATAGATAGACAGATAGATAGATAGATAGATAGATAAATAGATAGATAGATAGATAGATAAATAGATAGATAAATAGATAGATAGATAGATAAATAGATAGATAAATAGATAGATAGATAGATAGATAGATAGATAGATAGTAAAATCTACTTTTTGTTTTGTTTAAAGACATACCATATCATAACATATTCTAGTAAGTAATGTTAATTTACAGCACAGTTTGTAAGAAAAATAAAGATAGATAGATAGATTAAATGAATTATTTCAGTAGTCCATAGAGTAGTCCATTATGGTAATTTGGAAACATGTTTCGTTAGTAAAAAAGCAGATTCCAATTTGCTTACATGAGAATAGTTATATCAATAACTGGTTTACGTTCGATAGCTATATTAGAAAACAAACAAACGTTTTGATTGACGTCTGCTTCTAACTGGTTAGAATTCTTGGCATGATATTTTTAAAAAAAAAATTAGGTAATGATAGTTCGACTTATCCATTGAAGAAGCTATGTGGAATATATAGACCTAAAATTTATTTTAGACCTGGTTTTCATATAATTATTTATAATTATTTTAACTTGTTAGCTCACTTGAAATGTTATATATGTGTAAATTATATACACAACAAAATGCAACATACCCTTAGGAATATTCAGGGAATCATTAATCAATTGATGTTAAAACATTTTTTTTTAACAAAGCTAAAACAAAATAATGCATTTATCGGTAAATTATTAACTATAACCAAAACTAACAAAGGTACCAAATCATTGTCTTTTGTCCCACGTTCCGCATTGACTTTTAATGCCTTTTAATTGTTTTTAAACGCCCTGCCAGCCTCCTGAAATGTATTTCTCATCATCTGGCACTCTTAGCTTCTCACATTAGTCTGCTTTGTTAATATGACTTTTATTACTGGCCCATTGAGCGGCGCCTTGATATGCCTCTTACTATATGGCCCCTTTGGGTATTAGGTTATTGACTTGATCTTTCCCAATAGAAGCAGGGCCACAAACGTGAATAAAGTAAATGCTTTGTAGCCTGAGGCTGGAGACTGGGAGTCACAAGGGGCAAAGGGGAAACGTGTCAGGAATGAACTTGAACCTTTTTGCTATCAGAATGCCTTTCATGTATATATTTATATCTAATAGTTTGCATGTACTCATCTGTGTAACGCAACTGCATATATACAACAATAGTCCTTTATGTATAGCTATAGCTAATAATATCTAATACCCAATATGTACATCTAAAAATATCACTCATATGTACGTACATGTGTATGCAGCCATATACAACACTTTCTATGCTCTCTCTCTCTCTCTATATATATATATAACTATAACAACTGTTTTTACATCTACATATAACACTGTATGTATACCTATATATGTACACACACTTATATTTAACACTCTGTGTGTATACCTATATTTAGTCATTTTTTATGTGTATCTGTGTATAACACTCTGCATGTATGTTGTATGTGTACCTCTGTATAACACTCTGTGTGTATACCTATATATATAGTCAATTTGTATGTGTACCTCTGTATAACACTCTGTGTGTATACCTATATATAGTCAATTTGTATGTGTACCTCTGTATAACACTCTGTGTGTATGCCTATATATAGTGAATTTGTATGTGTACCTCTGTATAACACTCTGTATGTATACCTGTACCTAACACACCTGTATATACCTGCATCTAACACTCCTATATGTATACCTATAGACTCAGCAGATATACACATACAAAGTGATGCAGGAGGTATCTTGGATGGGAGTCAGTCAGTGACTGGAGCTATCTTTTCTGCAGGTGCGGTATGTGAGAGGGGAGATCCTGGATGAAGCAGGAAGTCCTGCCCAGGAATGGATAGGGTTAATCCGTGCTGCCAGGAACGGCCAGGAGCAGAACCTTGAGGCTATCTCGGACCTTCCAGGAGGACAGGTAAATCCCAACATTCTATTTCCATTCCATATAGTACAGATCACGTGAGGTGCCATTAGCGTGATTATCTTATTAGCATAATAACTGTTGGTATTATTTATTAATTCAGTTATTTTATTTTTTTAAATCTTTTTTTTTTTGTAAATATCTGTTTATGTCGACAAGAGGTTCTCCCGTCATACATTATTGTTATTATTTTGTATGAATGAAGCATAACATAGAACGGATTGGTACACAGCACGCAGGTCTGTGTCAATTAAGGGTAAAACCATGGAACTCGCAGGTTCCCTGAACATTTAAGCAGCTTGTGAGACACGCGGGTCTCCATTGTTATTGGGTTAGCTGCATTAATTAAGTTTGGTTAGTTATAGCACACGAATATACTCAGTTTTCGTTTGATAATGGAGTATATCTATTAAACAGAACTGTTTCGTCTCCCTATTGCTAAGGGGCAATTAACTTACGGACATAGAGGGCATTTGCTCCATAAGCAATGAATTTGGGAAAATTTGATATTTTTTTTTTAGCTATTTAAGGAGCGGCAATGTTTTTTTAATTTAGCAAACTTGATTTTTACATTTTTATTTTTTTGGGTAAATAAATCCCAACTATGTATTATTTGCATCACTCTTAAACAATGATGCTCAATTATCCAATTAAAAACAGCAGTTCTCAGACCTTTAGTGTTAGCCATTACATTTTCCTTCTTTTCTTACGATTAACTAAACTCTAAATTGCACCGAACAAGAATCCAGATCGCAAAAACAGTTTAATGACAGCCCTGACAATAGAAAGATACTATTTCATAGAGTGTAAAAAGCGGAGCCATTGACCCCTGTTTGATGTTGTCCCAGATTTACTACAGGACACTCCGGGAAGTGCAGGCAGGAGAAGAGCTCACAGCCTGGTACTCCAATTCTCTGGCTCAATGGTTTGACATCTCAACTACTGCAACTCCCACCCACGACGAGAAAGGTATCCACCATTCCTTATACTTTCTACATTTATACATTTATTGCAGGAAACGAAATATTTGGATTTTCCCCGTGCCTCCGTATTTACTTAACATAGTTTAAGAAAGAAAAAAAATAATAATAAAAAACTAAATACCTAAAAAAAACAAAAAACTAAAAATAAATATATATATATATATATATTAAAAAAGTGAAAAAAGTAAAATAAGACATAATTAAATAAAGAAAAACACTAAAAATATTGAGGAAAAGAAATATATAGTTATATAGATAGTTTTATATATATATAAAACTATATATCTATATATATATGTATGCGTTGGAGCATAACACACCATGTGATTTATGGTTGTAATCTCCTTATGTTAATTTAATCAAAATTTTAGAACTAATGACTTGCTATCAATGGACCACAATTAGATATATGCGCATATATGTACACACACACACACACACACACACACACACACACTCTTTGTATATCTGTAATATGTTACTACATATCATTTTCATTTTCACAATCTTTTGTTTATTTTATTAACCGTTAAATGCACAAAAGGTAGCGCTCAAAGACGTATTTAAACTACTGCCAAGTAATGATGAAAAAAATGCAACAGTTTATTACATATATTACTCAATCGCTACATTATACATAAAATTGTATCTGATTTAAATCCGAAAATAAGATTTTTATACAATTGTAAATGATAGGGTTTTTTTCCCCTTTTGTACAGCGCTTCGCAATATGCTGGCGCCTTTAGGCAGACATATTTATTAAATTCGTGCAATATCTGACTTTTAACCAAGTATTGCTTCATTTGGCTGCACATGTATTACATAGTAGCATTAAGCTTTTTCGCGTGTTTTGTGATGAGCAGATAAGCGAATTGCAAAATAAAGCCAAAAATAAACAAATGATAAAAGTTGGGAAATCGGGAAAATCGTGTCTTTTTCCCCCATACCGGTTGTTTTTCCCCTACGCTGTGCAAGTCGGCTGTTTATTACAAACAGCTCTCTGCTAAGTAAACCCGTTTTTGGTATAAATGCTTTTAAAAAAAAGATTTCACAAGAACAGCTGTAAAAAAAAATTTATCTCGAAAAACAAACATGCAATCCCAATATTCTTCAACACAACGAATAAAAATCATATTTCTAACGCAGCTTTCTCACTATCAGATGTGGGATCTACTGGATTTATAAGAAAATAATAGTAATAATAATAATAATAATAATAATAATAATAATAATAATAATACAAGTTCAAAAAGTAACAAAATAGGTTTCACAAAATTGAAATTTCTCCCTTTCAAATAAAATTAATTGTTAATATTTGTGTATATTAACTGGAATGTTCTCCCACGAATTAACCTGTTCACAACCACCCTCCATTAAAAAAGAAAATTAGAATTTATGATTATTTTGGACAAAGATATGCTGTTTTTTTTTTAACGCGCTTATACACCAACTACACTGCACCAAGAAACAGACAGAATGAACCCCTTGCCCTATATGATATAATGTTCATTTAGCTAGTTCCTTCATTTTAATTCTTATACTAGTTAACAATTTCTAAAGTTAACCAAAAATATATTGCCCATATTAAATGTCCCCAGATCCTGTCCTTGTGTTCTGATTTGAGTGAGGTGCATTGATACTGTACACAGATGCTATGAATGCCTCATATAGAATCATATCTCTCAGAGGTCACCCTAAAGCAGGGGGGCTGTACCTTTAAACCCATTGTATCTGGGAGGAAGAATGGCTGGATACAGATCCTTCATACATATTGTCTTTGTAGTGGAAACTCACCATCATTAGACCTTTTGTTGTGAGGAGCCCTAAACTGGCCGACATACGCTGCCTATTCTCCTAATGTCAACAGATGGAGCAGATCCCAGTGCAAGGCAATAGCTGCCTCCTTCTGGGGTCCCATGACAGCAGCTGTCATGGTCTAGTCTGAGTCACAAAGGGTTAAACCTTGCTCTGATAGTAAAATCACACTGCGCTCCATGCACAACACACACAAGGATGAATAGTCTTTGAATACTGTGAGAATCACTGGCATGACTTGGCTCTGAAATAGGGAGGAAAAAAACCCACACGGCTATTCAGATAACCTTCACTGGATGCTCATTTGTTGCCATTAGAAGCAACTGTGCATCTTAAGACGATGATAAATGACAGATAGTTAGATAATATTTAGATGATAGATAAAAAATATATAATGTATATATTTTGTGCTCTGCATAATTGACATTTTGTAATATACTAAGTATATATTTTAGGTAGATAAAAAAAATATATACAATGGATCTATTTGGTGCTGACATTTTGTAACATACTAAGCATTAGTTTTAATATATTTTTTTTAATCTCAAACACTAGGTTAATCTATACTATCATTTTTTTTTAACAGGGGAAGAGAGATACATTTGCTGGTATTGTTGGAGAACGTTTAAATACCCCAACACCCTGAAGGCTCACATCCATTTCCACTGCACACTGAACAACGGCAGGGGATTTCTAAACAACGAACAAGTCAGAAGTTCAGAACTGTTCCCTGGGTCCCCCAAAATCTCTGATGGGGTGTCTGGTGCTACCCCTCCTCTGAGAGGCAACCTTCAGCATTCAACCAGGGACCACATTAAAAGGGAGTCCTCATTGTCTCCTGCATTGAGCAAGTTGGGGGTGATCAAGAAGGCTCTTGGGAAGGAGGAACAGGACAGGGCTCTTGATATGAGTGTAGGTTCAGCAAAGAACCATGGACAATTTATTGGCATAGTGGGCAATGCTTGTGGAGGGAATGGCATGGCTTTTTATCCAGGCATCAGGTCTGCTTTTAAACCCACTGGACTATCCAAGTTACCTCATGCTGATTCATCCAGAGAGGACACAAAAGCAAATGGCTTGGGTTTTAGCAAACTTTTGGGAGGTATCAAACCAAACCGCTCAGGAAATGACGCTTTGGTCAGCAATCACCATTCCAAGTGTTTGCACCCTGGAGATGGACCTTCCAATGTCCTGTCCTGTTCCACAGGCCTGAGGGGCTTTCCCATCCTTTCTCACTTGGATGAAACATCTGCTTTCAAACACGTGGAGAGGGGAATCCATGCCAGCCTTTCCCCCACCAGTCGCTACAACCAAGTACCACCAGCGGGGCTTCACTTTGAGAGGTTCTCCATCCCACCTTTTGAAGGCATCAAGTCCTACTCAGCGGAATGTAACATCCCGGTCATGCCTTTCACTGTGTACAATGGGGAGCTCCTCTACAGCACCCCATACTACCCTTTCAAGTTCCACTTCAGCAACCTCATTAAGTATCCGGAGTCCATGTCTTATTTCAACGCTGGACCAGCCATGAACCCAGACTTGGGTTCCATCACCACCAGCATTGACCGTGAGATAGCCATGCACAGCCACCAGCTTTCTGAGATAGCTTCTGAGAAGAACAGGGTGGGCAGGCTGGAGACCATTGCAGGGGCTGCTGCCCCAGGAACTGGCAAACCCAAAAAGGGCCACCTCTGCCTCTACTGTGGCAAACTGTACTCTCGCAAATATGGCCTGAAGATCCACATGAGGACTCATACAGGGTATAAACCCCTCAAATGTAAGGTCTGCCTGAGACCATTTGGGGACCCTAGTAACTTGAACAAGCACATCCGTTTGCACGCAGAGGGGAACACCCCTTACCGCTGTGAGCATTGTGGCAAGGTGCTTGTGAGGAGAAGGGACTTGGAAAGACATGTCAAGTCCAGACATCCAGGACAGAGTCTGAGTAGTAAAGACCAAGAACAGACTGACCCATCATTCTCTCAGCCAGAGGCTAAAAGTGAGGACAATGACAGTGAGGTAGATGTGTGTTTCACTGATGAACAAAGTGATCAGGAGACAGGGGGCAGCAAAGAGCACTGAAGCAGCAAATATACAGAGACAGATGTTTATATAACTATATCATATTAAATATACATATATGCAGATGTATTATACATGTACAGTATGGATTTGGATGTATCTATTTATGTGATTCGAAACGGAATTATTCAAACTTTTGGGTTCCAGTTAGCAGATTAACTTTTTATATTATCTTTGTTAGTGAGTGGGAAAAAAAGAGGAAATGTGGGCTTGAATGTGTGTTAGTGGTCTGACACAGGTGTGAATGTGACAATGGACCATATGGGATCAAAGTGGCACTTTTTCTTTTCTAAGAAAATAATTCTGGTGTTATAAAATTTTTCACTGACTAATTTTATGATGGGTGCCCTATAATATTTAAATTCCTACAGAGGTGATGAAACTCAACTTATTTCTTAATAATGATTCATGCCTTTATATATCGCCCTATCTATACCTACCCAGTGCTCTCACATTGCAGAAGAGGGCATCAATCATTATATTGTACAACAAGGGTGTGAGGCTGGACATTTTAATAAGGCACCACAATGAAAGACAATGGCCTGGTTACTTTAAAAAACACACAATTTATGGTAATATGTTTTTCAAAATGTTTTTTTCTAGCCCATTCAATAAATGTATCAAATATATTTTATTATTCTGGTCAATGTAACGCAATGAACATATTGTAATACTATTGTATATTTTAATGAATTACTTGTTGGGCCACCTTTTGAAGGGTGAACCCAAACTCACTCACTATTGTGTTTAAAATGCTCTTTGATATTCGGAAAGTTGTGTAGGTTTGTATTTTTTATTTTAATAACAGATGATGTACAGTGGATACAGTTATTTGGTTTTGGTTACGTTTGTTATGCGATTTTCTAAATAAACTTAATAGCAAACTACTGTTTGCTTTGTGAAAATCAAAAAATCTGTTCTGATTTTTGAATTCTGACAACGTGAATTTCTTTACATATATTATGACTGTTTAAACGATGCCTTGCCATTAAATGAGAAAGAGAAACTAATCCCTGAACCACACTTTGATGATTACGAGAGAGGAGAAAAGACAGTTTAAAAAACAAACAAAAAAACAAGTGGGGACATGTTAAAAAAAGCTGTTGCTATCATCATTTAATTTTCAAGAGGAAAATAAAAATATGGTAATATTGTCAATCTATTTAGGAAAGATGTATGAGCTAGAATCTTCTACGTGATGTGGTTGGCTGGGAACCTTTTTATGAATCTTAAAAATTATCACTAATTTAAGAAATGGGGTGGCACTTTCTTATATATATATTTACATTAATTATTTAGTTATGTTAAGAAAAATGCACCAGAAAGACAGAAAGATGATGGCACATGTTGTTGCATTATGATTATTTTATGATGCTATTTTTTAAAATGTAGTGATAATCATCAGAAGAACCATTGACTCCTTTTGCAGAGTAGTATACAGAGCAATTTATAATTCAATGTATTTAGAAATCCCAGTTAGGAATATATGTACACTAGCAGGATTAATTTCTCCCCCATTACATGTAAAAAAAAAATATTTTGGAAATGTTATCACGCACCATGGGGCAAATACATAAACTATAATAAATAGTTGTGATATCTGAATTACACTGGGGGAAATTCATAGAAGTTGATAAAACAATGAAAAAATTTGCCTTTTACTGCTACAGAAAGGCCTAGATTTTGACCTAATTTAAATTGATATTAATTCCTTATACTGATAATTTATTTGCTGTCTACTGAGCATTTGGGGCCTCTTCCAACCCTACCCCTCCCAGTCCCAACAAATATTTTGGAGTTTAAGGATTAATAATAACTGTGTTTTCCAGTGTATTCCATCTCTTCACAATGGATGGAGATTCTGCGGGAAGGCTGGGCAACTAATCATGTCAAGATTTGGTGCGTGTTAAAACACTGACCCATTTGCATGGTATGTTGTCCTTTCTTCTTGATTGTCATGCCATTGTTTAACAGCATCAGGGGTTATGCCAGTCTTTTTTAACCCCTTAAGGACCAAACCTCTGGAATAAAAGGGAATCATGACATGTCACACATGTCATGTGTCCTTAAGGGGTTAAAGTGGTTGTTGTATCACAAATATACATCTTTATTCTTATAATGTCGAACAGGGCATGGCGTCTTCTTGGATCAGGGGTTCAGAACATGGGATTAAATGGACGCAGTCAGGTTCTGGGTGTAGGGTCTACTGCCCCACCATTTTGAAACTTCCCCAGCTGCTGCTGTTAACTAATTTTATCTGTTCAGAAAATACTAGCTAAAAGGCACATCATGATCAGTGACAAGAAATTATAAAATTAACATTTATGTAACTTTGACATTTATATGAATTAACATCTCTAAATGTGCTTTGCATTTTACACAAAATCAGATCTGTTCAATCATAACTGTTTAAAAAAAAATCAAATACGTTCTTTAATGTGTACAAGTAAACATTTATCCCATACACATAGATACATTTGGTTCATAGTGATTTATAGCCTTTAACCCCTTAAGGACACATGCCATGTGTGCCATGTCATGATTCCCTTTTATTCCAGAAGTTTGGTCCTTAAGGGGTTAAATGCACCAACGATCAGTACATTAATTTAGAACATTTTCCAGCAATGTTTCAACCGTACATTGGGTCTTTGTTAAAGGACAACTATAGGCACCCAGACCACTTCAGCTCAATGAAGTAGTCTGGGTCCCAGGTCCCTCTAGTTTTAACCCTGCAGCTGAAAACATGTTTCACTGAGGGTAATCCAGCCTCTAGTGGCTGCCTCACTGACAGCCGCTAGAGGCGCTTCCGTGATTATCACTGTGAAAATCACAGTGAGAAGATGCTGGACATCCATAGGAAAGCATTGAGTAATGCTTTCCTATGGGCGGTTTGAATGCGCGCGCGGCTCTTGCCGCGCATGCGCATTCAGACCTGACGTCGGCTGGAGGAGGAGGGTTCCCCAGTGCCAAGGGAGCCCGGCGCTGGAGAAAGGTAAGTGGCTGAAGGGGTTTTAACCCCTTCAGCCCAGCGGGAGGGGGCGGGGACCTAATGACCCTATAGTGCCAGGAAAACGAGTTTGTTTTTCTGGCACTATAGTGGTCCTTTAAGCTTGACAAAGACCCAATGTAGGGACGAAACGTTGCTGGAATAACTTTGTTCTAAATAATTTGCTTAGCTTTGGAGTGCCTGGACTTTTTTTCTTTCTTCTTGGATTCAACTGTTTGGGGTTTGTGCTAACCACTGGTCTGGTTGGACCCAATTTTTGATCAAATGAAATGAGTGCAGTTCCTTTTGTATTTTGTTGGTGTATAGACCAACAAAACGTGTAAAATATGTTGGTTTTATGAAAAGCTAAACATGAGTAAGGAAAAAATAGGTGAACAGCTTACAGTAAAAAAAGGAATTTCTAACTTGAATTAAATGTATCACAGAGAAGCAATATAATAACATTATAACAATAATATAATTATATATATAATGTAAATAAATATTCTTTATTTTTGGTGCAGTAAAGTTTACAGACAGGCCCGTGGTGCCACGACAGCAATCACGGGCTGAATGATGTAGACAATATCAAGATGATATACAGTTGCACATTTTTTTGTAAAGACAGGTTGTATTTGTAAGTGAATTCGTTAAGAGTGAATTGGTTAAGTCGGCAATTGAGAGATACATCCATATTAATGATCAGGACACAGTGTGTATGTTTTGCCGTTAAACGTAGATTTGATGCATGCGTGTAAGTTGCGCGTGTAAAGATAGAGTATTCCATGAGTACCAGGCAGTCGGGCTCAGCTTCTCTAAGTGATTGGGTGATAGGCTGCTTGAGAGCGTGTTGGTGCGTGTAGTACTGCGGTATATGTAGGGTGTACTGTGAGATGCTAGCTGGGTTAGAGTGTTCAAGCATTAAACATTAAAGCATTAGCATTAAGCATTAGCATTAAACATTAGCATTAAACATTAAACAGGTTTTGCATTGTTGATAAGTCTCTATTTGGGAGGCTTTAATGTGGTCTGTCCAGCATCTGTTGTAACAAAGGTTTGGGATGTGTACCTTTGTGGTTCCCATCTCGTGAGACCCCTATCAGCCGATGCCCAATAGTGGGAAGGTTGTAGGTGAGATGTTAGAGTTGGTCACAGCAAGGTGCAGTGTCGTTGGTACCAGCTGTTGGTTTGTCTGCTCGTTGTAGTGAAGGTCTGTTCTGGTGACGCAGGTGAGTGGTGTTCCCCTCTGATACTCTGAGGCCTTCTGTGGTTTCAGGTGGATTCCGAGCTCTGTGGGGTGCTTGCTAGTCGTGTGTCTCAGGCTCCTGCCAGGTCTGTAAAGGGCTTGTGGGCTATTTCGAGCAGGCCTCCTTGCACAGTGTGGTCTTGCCTGTTTATGTGCGGGCGGGAGAGGTCTCCTTCTCCGGCGCCATCTTGTGGGTCTCGTCGGACGGGGGCCCGTGCGGTTCTGGTGGATGTGTGCGGGTTCTCTGTTGGGTGAGTGCCCTGGTTCTGCAGCCTGTCTGCCTCTGCTAGCCAGTTTCGCCCAAAAGGCTTCGAATAGGGCATCAAGCTGGTGGTGTAAGTTTTGCCTTTCCGTTTGGCTATTATGGGGACATGTAGCGTCCGCCATTTTGTGGGCCTGTGTAGTGTAGGGCTGTCTGAGAGGTTCACCTTTCAGTGCATGAGTTAGCTCCCCTGCCTTGGGGGGTTGGACCGGGATCACCCCCACCGGTCCCGAGGGGGGGGAACGGGTATTCAGTAGGTTAGTGCCTCCGGTGTTGGGGCGAGGGGAGCGGCCGTCTCCCCCCAGCTCCGTCCACCGCAGGCCGCAGCCTGCCGCCTTGTCTTCTCGGTTACGGGATGCGCTCGAGTCCGGTATCGGATGCTTCACCAGGGAGCCCCCGACATGGGTGGCGTGCCCCGGCATCGTTTCAGGCTTGAGGATTTCGAGTATATCCCAATAAGTGGCTGGTATGGCGGGAGCTCCTCCAACATGCGGCTGCTCTGTTTGCAGGTCAGGCCCCGCCCCCTAATGTAAATAAATATATATATATATTTAAAATGTGACTTTTGTGCTATTTGCTAAAAGTGAGACCTGTGAAGGTGACAAAATATAGTTGAAACATAGTTTGAAAAAAAATAATAATATTATCTGACCTGATTAGTCACAAAACCTGCAAATGTAGCAAATTCAAATCTTAATGAAAACATTTTATCTAAAATAATTTCTCTAGAACATAGTTATAGTCACATTTTAGGCTATTTAGGCTCAGTTATGGAATACGGATTTTAATTTGCTACTATTCTGAGTTTAGTGAATTATCTTTTTTTCAATTTAATAGTTTTTTCCCTAAATCTTTGGTTTGTCAAACTCTCCACAACATTCACTTTAGTAAATAAGCCCCACATTTGATAACATGAAATGGAATATATTAAAAATGGATTATTAAAGCAGCATTAAAAAGCATTAAAAACAGCATGTAGATTGCCTCTATCTTTTATTTAAGTTATATTTTTTAATAAATATACCCTCTTTTTCAACTTCACTACCAAGTTATTTTTTTTTAACAAAGAAGAAACTTGGGATGCAATACTAAAACAATACTTTTAGTGTTTACAGCAGATTTGTGTTTAGAATTTGGTTCAATTATGCCTAATAAACAAAAACATTTTATGTTTGCACCTTTTTATACATTTATTAGTTCATGCATTACAGAACCATAGAAGGAGGGTAATACCAACAGGCTTATTCAAAGTTAGAATTCAAAGTGAATCTAAGATTTAAGGAAAAAGTTGGTGAATAGAATAATAGAATAGAATTATTCCAGTTTGGCTAATTTGACCTGAAATGTGAAATTCACTTTAAATGCAATACAAATGATCACTTTAGTAAATAATCCTGTATGTCTGAAATAGCTCAAGATAAGACATTATCTATAATCTATAAAATAGAGTCTGAAATAGCACAAAAGTAGAAATGCCATTTTTATTGCACCGTAAATAAAATGGTCAGATGTGCTCCCTAGGGGTTATTTGTAAGGAACGTGCATGCAGTTTACTATAAAAGTCACCAGAATGCATATTTATGTTTGTATGTCCACTAATAAACACAGTTACATCAAGTCTCTGCATTAAACAGGACTTGGAGATTTCAATCTCAGCCTGCAAAAACACTGTAGTATAATTAGTGTGTTCACATCATTCTCCCACTGCTAAAATTAAGCCCTTTTGTTTGATCTACAAAGCCTTCTGTACGACAGTGTGCGGAAGGGGAACATTTATAGTCCCTATACAGAGATATAGTGTGATTGTAAAGCATATTTCAGATGAATGAACAGGGACTGCCGCCCTGGGATACATATTTCTCACTGCTTTTCTGTCATAAAACATTACGATTAACTTTAAGCAGATCAAATATATATATTTTTTTATGCTAATTCATTTGGTAAGGACTGATCTACTACAGATGTTATCAATGTTACCAAGTAAAGTCACTAGTCATAAGCTTGCCTTTATTATGTAGATACGCACAAAAATAAAATATGCACATATATTTTTATATTAATAATGAGATAATTAAGGTCAGTGAGATAGTCACAGTCATGGGAAATAGAAAGTACAACCTTCTCTGAATTCTATGGCTTTACATATTAGGACATAATAATAATTCTCTGTTCCTTAGCAGGTCTTAAAATTAGGAAATAAAACCTCAGACGAACAACACATGACATATTACACAGTGTCATGATTTATTTAATAAAAATAAAGCCAAAATGGAGAAGCCATGTGTGAAAATCTAAGTACACCATATGATTCAATAGCTTGTAGAACCAACTTTAGCAGCAATTACTTGAAGTAATCATTTTCTGTATGACTTTATCAGTCTCTCACATCGTTGAGGAATTTTGTCCCATTTTTCTTTACAATGTTGCTTCAGTTCATTGTGGTTTGCTGGCATTTGTTTATGCACAGCTTTCTTAAGGTCCCACCACAGCACTTCAATCGGATTGAGGTATGGACTTTGACTGGGCCATTGCAACACCTTGATTCTTTTTTTTCTTCGGCCATTCTGTTGTTGCGTGACCCAGTTTTGGCAAAGCTTTAGCTGTCATACAGATGGCCTTAAATTTGACTCTAGAATAATTATGTATACAGCATAGTTCATGGTCGACTCAATGACTGCAAGGTTTCCAGGTCCTGTGGCTGCCAAACAAGCCCAAATTATCACCCCTCTAACACAATGCTTGACAGTTGATATGAGGTGATGGTGCTGATATACTGTATTTGGTTTTCGCCAAACGTGGCACTGTGTATTATGGCTAAACATCTCCACTTTGGTTTCGTCCATCCATAGGACATTGTTGTAGAAGTCTTATGTTCTTTCAAATGCAACATTGTAAATATAAGCCATGATGCCATGCTCTTTTTAGAGAGAAGAGGCTTTCTGTTGACAACCTTTCCAAACAAACCATACTTGTTCAGTCTTTTTTTAATTATATTGTCTTGTACGTTAACAGGTAAATGAGGCCTGTAGAGTACGAGATATAACTTGATTTTTTTCAATTTCTCTGAGCATTGCATGGGCTGATCTTGGGGTGAATTTGCTGGGTCATCAAGTCCTTGGAAGATTGGCAATTGTCTTGAATGATTTCCACTTTAGAATAATCTTTTCCACAGTAGAAAAATAGACTTTTAATTGTTTGGAAATGGGCAGTTTGATGGGCAGCAACAATTGCTTCTCTAAGACCTTTGCTGTATTCTTTCCTCCTTGGCATTGTGTCAAACTGCTAAAACATGACTTTTGTAGAGGTGGTCTCACTTGCTGATGATCAGTTTATCAAGGGAATTTGATTATCAGCACCTTTATGCCATGTGTTGTTGTTGAGGCTGTATTTACCTAATTTTAAGACTTGCTAAGAAACAGATTATTGTTATGTCCTGATATGTAAAATGAAATAATTAAAATAGGGTGTCTTTTTTTCCCATGTCTGTATGTCAGTAAATCAATGAACTATAGGACCTGCTAAATCCCAGGGTTGCAGGTTCTGTTGCTGGTAGGCCAATCTAGCTTTTCATTCTTCCAAGGTTATCAACGGAGTAACTATCTTCAGTCGATTTGTTTAGGTTGCAACTATATAATAGCAACTGGTTCGGTTAGGTCTGAGTTGCGTGCACCAATAGCTTTGAGTCCGCTTTGGGATAAAAGTGCCACATAAATAGATTATTATTATTATTATTATAAAACAATTACAGCCAGCACCAGTGACAGAGAATGGCAAGCACAGGTTTGAAGAGTTAGGGATAATTGGAAAAGGCAATTCTCTTTTCTTCCTCACCACCTTGGAATTATTTCTTTTGTGAACACAAAGAATGCTGTTAAAGAACAATCTTAATTCATAAAAACAATGAGTTACATCTGGCTTATTTATACAGATTCAGTCACCTTGGTGATTTCTTATGAAGAATCATCTTGGAGGGTAGCAGACATGGAAGTTGTATCCATTTTGAGAACAATGCCTTAGAATTAGGAACAATGCTTTAATATTACGAGAAAATTAGTTATTTTTCTATATTTAACCGTTTCAGTACCAGATGGAAGTGAAAAGACATATCTAGTTCCAGATTTCCTTGAATGCAAAAATGTAAATTATAAAACAATTTAAGCATATAAATCACAACAGATGTTTTATAGTTTACAGATGTATGGTATATGTGATAGCTGCTCTGAATTTTGATTCTTGAGATAATTATTGAACCTATATAGAATTGTAATCCACAACAGCAAGGATTAGTCTATACTTGAATAAAATGTACTAGTGATGAATCATTTCTTATTTTGCCATTGGATTGTTAATGTGTGCAGAAATATTTAGTTTTAAATGTAACACACTAGCATGTCTATAGCCCTCAATATAAATTTAAAGGAATGCACTAAGGAATGGAGTGACACATTTCTATTCAATTATATATTTCATGCATTAAAACTTACAAAAAAATTCCAACAAAAAGAAAAAAAGAAAAATGTTCACTTTAGGCATCCTTATAAGGAAATGCTGATTGGCCAGAGCGACGCTTGGCTCTGCCCACCCACCCCGCCTCCTTGACTGAGATCATCAGAATTGAAGATCTCAGCCAATCCAATGCTTTCCTATGGGAAGACATTGTGATTGGCTGAGATCATCAAATGTGATGATGTCTGCCAAGTAAGTGGATTGGAGGTGTGTGGAGCCCCATGTGATGCTGGAAAAAGGTGAGTAAATCACCTTTCATTCCGAGGTAAGGGAGGCCAACAACCTCAACGGTGGTTTTAGAACTACAGTGTATAGATTTTTGTGAATACATAGTAAATACACATTTGTGTTCCTGACACTATAGTGCCCCTTTAAACCATTTTGAGCAAGTTGACACTGAAAAAATGGTTCCTGGCCACACAAAGCCCCACCCCAACTAGCAGTAAGACTAAGGCTGAGATTACACACTTCCTCTAGCTATACCAATTCATACCAGCAATGTCAGCTGTGCTAGGCTGAAAGAGGTCAAATAACACTCTCAGTCAATCACTACATCATAATGATGCTCAGGCTAATGTTCCCCATTAGCCCAAGCAACACAGAGGGCATGTGCTGCTGAGAACTCTTTTTATAGAAGAAAACATTAAAAAAAAAGAAAGGACAGTATCAGTACTCCAGACCCTTTAACCACTTCAATGAGATGCAGCAGTTAAATTGCCTACAGTGTCCATCTTTTTTTCAGACACTCCAGACACTCCTAATCTATTGACTGTAATCCATACTGACCCACAAATCTGGAACAGCTGTTCTGAAATCTATTACCTCCGACCAGCGTTGAGGTCCTGAAATCAACTCACACATACCCTGTAAGCAGTTATAACATTGTACTGTATTTCCATACACTCTTTGGCATGTACTTGAGCAATAATAATCTACATGCGCTCTCCCTGGTAACAAAACTTCATTAATCATTCTATTAAACAGAAGGCACCCAGACTTGGGTTTGCCATGAAGCCACTGAGGCCATGTCCTCTGGGTGGCATATCTGAGATGATTACATGTCTACGTGTCTCAGGCAGCTACCATTATGTTAATACATTTATTGTAATTTTTCAATGTGGGGCTGATCAATATGACTGGCACCATATATTGCAGTGCTTCCCCAGGGCCATCCTTGAGAGGTGATTGTAGTGGGCAGGGAACGTGGCATGACATCACTTCCTCTTCCTCATCAGGGGAAATTTATATATTAGCCGTGAACTGCAATATTTACAACAGTCTCCCACCTATCACTGGAATGTCCAATATAATTTTTCTATCTTTCCTGTGGGTATGGCACAATCTTCTTCTCTTGTGCTACTTCCTACTTGTATTAGTTTTTGTCCCTTAACAAAACATTAAAAGGACACTGTAGGCATTATAACCATTTCATCTTATTGAATTGTTTATAGTGCCTGGAGTCGCCCATCCTTTTAGTGTTAAACCATTTTCAAGCAGTTTAACACTCAGTGAGGGTCCCTGACCAACCACAACCTGTACCCTTGCTTGAGATATGGCTAAGGTAGTGCTTAAACATCTTTCTAGCCATTCCGATTTAAACCACTAATGCTAAGGCTAATGGTCCCTTGTTATCCCAAGCAGCACAGACAAGCTGGACTGCAAAGGACTCTCGTTTAGCATTAAAATAAAATAAAAAAAATTTGGATCCTGCTCAGAAACAGATTATTCTGTTTGCCATAATTTGTTGGCTTGAATGTCTCCTGGTATCCTCCTCCTTCTCCTCGTGTCTCCTATCCTCATCGTGTCTCTTGCGGCTGGTCTGGGCCCTGGTGAACTCCCTTCTGCCTCTTTTGGTGTGCTAGTTTGGGTGACTAACCCTCACTGCTTCCTTAATTTTCCCCTGACAACATTTCTATTGAGTTAACTTTTCTGTGTCAGTATATTTTGTGGGTCTTAGCTCAGCTTAGACATGCCTAAGCCTAGGGTGCCTGTATGCCCCTCTACCCCTGGAGAGTTGGAAACCCAACTACTGTTAAATAAGGCCCCATCTACAGCTGCTGCCCCCCCTGGCAGGGAACCCCAATCCCTGCGGGGTGGACGCGCAGTCATTGGCGCTCCAGAGGTCTATGACTGACGCCAATATGGCTGGGATGGGCACTATGTCCTCAGCCCTGTCTCAAACATTTTCCCAAGTGTTAGTGACGTGCCCCTCGGGCACGGGGACCATAGATCCCTCGACGCGTGCCCTGCATCATGTGTTGGACTCCCTTGGGACTGCACCAAGAAAGGCTAGCCATGAATCCAGGCCATCTCTCCATCTGCCTCCAGACACAATATGACTGGCGTATCTCAGGGTGCAAAGCATGTGAAAGCATGTGAAATCCATGCAAAAGAGCCTTTCCGCACCAGGCAGAACGGGCGCGACAGTGGAAATGTGTGAGAGCACAGAATAAGAGTGACTCTGACTCAGAAACTGGGTCTAGTGAGGAGGCTGGAGTGGAGTCCAATAGTGACTCGGAGAATGATGATGGGGAGTTGGGTCTTGATCTCCTTACCTCCACTACGGCGGGGATGACAGGAGGCGACCCTGGGGCTGATCCTCCCGCAGCTGCGGGGACTGCCCTCCTGGATCCTCTGGGCAAATCATTGTTTGACCCTGTAACGGATCTCCAGTACTCTGACCGAGTACCTCCATTTGACGGATGCTCCTAGTGCTTCCCGAGGGCTCCAAGCACTCCATCAGACACCATAACTACTGCAGACCCCACGAACCTCCGCAGCTTAGTTGGGGTCTCGCCGTCTTCTACCCACCCTGGACCCAAGACCAGGGTCCAGCTCCCAGTGGGTAGACCTCTCTTAAATCCAGAAAGCAGGAACAGGAACAAGCTCTTAGCAGAGTTTAGTGATTATACCCTGTGGAGTATGGTGATTATAGCAATCCCCAGAGTGTAGTTCTCCAATCCCCTAAACATGAGCCGAAACTTCATGAAGGTGCAAGATGATCTGTTTAATGTGCACAAAGGCATTTCTTTTATACACATTTTCAGGCCAGAGGCATACCCCCTGGACCTGGTGGTAAACTGGGACAAAAGGGACACAAACCAATGGGAACAATAATTAACACAGTAACACTCCCACATACAAAGTAAAATCCCTCCCCTCTATCCTGGAGATAATTGGCTTAAGTGGCTGTAGTAAACTCAATTATCTCCAGGTACAGAAAATATTCCTAAATTAAAACTGTAACAAAAACACATTAAAATAAATAACTTATGTTTCACAACACTGAACCCCCACATGTGACATATCCCCAGATAGCTTGGATCTGAGCACTCAATATATCCGAACAGCGCTCAGATCCCACGAACATAGTAAAATCGCCATGGGGTTCAAGTGTCTATGGAGGTCTCTTTTGACCAACCGCAGCATGGCTTTCCTGCCCAAAACAGTTCCACAGAATTTGGCTGTCTGGCCAGTCTATTTCCCATGTTAAAGTCAGTTTAAATAGACGAACGGCAACCGTTTGTGCCAATGTCAATGGTAAAGTGGCGTTCGAATTGTCGAACGCTGTTCGACTCCCGTCGAAGCGTCGAAGTTCAGAGAAGGTAAAGTTCAGCGGTGTTCGTGCTGTCAATTGTCTAATTTGAGTTCCATGAACTCGACGACCAAACACAGCTGAACGCGGTCGACTGAATAAAAATGGCCGCTGCCACGTGTTCGTATGTCGAATGGCGGCCACTTCGACTACTTCGGCACTTCGGCTGTATCCGAAGTGCCACTTCAATGCTGCAGAACTGCTCCAATATAGAAACAGGGGCAGAAACAGTACTTTACAATCCAATATGCCCAAATGGAGTTTATTAAGGGCCATACATCCCAGGGGCCATAGTGACAGGGCAAGAGGCTGGCAAGCAGGCCTCTCCAAATCCGAATGATGAAGGTACTTTCGTCACAGACCCAGATGACCGTCACCACCCAAGGTCGGCTGAGTGGCTCCTGGAAAAATGGGTGCGGTGGCCCCTTAACAAGGCGGCACGTAATAAGCTCAGAGCTGAGGGCCCAGACTGGTGGTGCCTATCAAGGTGTGTGAAACCCCAAAAGTTGACCCCAAAAGGATGCAGTTTTTATCAAAGATGGGTTAGAAGCCACATAGGCCTGGACTCGGCACTCAGGTCATTCCAGGATAAACACCTAGACATTTTTGGGCCTTATGCCAAGCTTTTTGACCTAGCTGTGGATGCCAGGGATGAAAATAGTCTACTCGACCTGGATGAACTCCGTGGTTGGGTCCAACGGGCCATCTGTATTGCAAGCAGCATCAATGCTTCTCTATTTATGGAGCAACGTAAAGCCATCCTGTTTAAGATAAAGCCGAAACTGCCATTTCGCCCTACTGGCAAGGATGCGCAAGGCCTCCTGTTTGGTGACTCCTTTATTAAGGATCTTGGCCGTTTTTATGGGGCGTTTACTGCCCTAGATAAAGCCCAGTCCTCCATGAGGAGGGTGTTCCAGAGACGGGTCTCTAGCAGGGCCAGCAGATCCAAGTGCCGTCTGGCTGGCCACAGCTACTTCTATTCCCGTGACTCGGGAAGAGGCTCCTTCAATCAGCACCCCAACTTCCATGAGGCAAAGACCTGCTCTACCTTCTTCCCATCCTGTGGTCGACCATGGCAGTCAAGGGGATTCAGAGGAGGCTCTGGTGGCAGATGACCCTATGGTAAGCTTGACTCTGTCTTTTTTTTCCCAGCCTAGGCATCTATCACATCAGACATATGGATTCTAGACATGGTGAGGTGGTTTCACATAGTACTAGAGGGGACACCTCGTTACATCCCTACCCCTCGAATGATCTGATTTTTCCCTTAAGGATCGCAGGTTGATCAACGAGGAATTGTCGGCCTTATGTGATAAAGAGGCTATAGAGTTGGTGCCTCTAAGACCGCCTGGGGTCATCAGCAATATCTTCCTGGTAGGAAAAAAAAGGGTGGCCAAATGTGCACGGTTATCAACCTGCACCCCCTCAATTCCAGGGTACACTACCAGCATTTCAAGATGGAGGGCATTCATCTTCTCAGGGATTTACTCCTGCACGGGTATTGGCTGGTGAAGCTAGACCTGAAAGACGCGTTCCTGACGGTGCCGGAGAAAGAGGAAATGTGTAGGGAGGTGCTGACTATTATACTGGGACTTGGTATAGGAGTGGCTTATCACTATGTATGCCATTTTTTCTTACTGTTTTGTATTCTTTGCTGCTATTGGTGGACGGTAAAGAAAGGGATATGCAATACGCGCCTCCGTGTCTTTAATAAAATCATGACTTTTCGTCATGTAATAGCAAATCATGTAATTGTACTATATCATTATACCCCAGTTATTTTGTTTTTTTGTTTTTTTTTCTGTATGTTTCATTTTTTTTCTAAGTTCCATTTTTTAATTGAGCATTGTATTATCAAAAAAAAAAACTATTCAATAAAAACGATTTGATAAAAAATATTAAAACAGCTTAATACTGAATGGAAGGACTGTACCAGATACTGTAGACACTGTACCAGAAAATACTACAAACATTTTAATGACATAAAACAGTTACAGTGTCTACAGTATCCCTTGCAGGGTCTGCTGCATATCACAGAGAAGTAAGTTTTCTTCTAACATTGTCTAGCATTCATAGCTTTAAAAGTAGTTTCTGCATTGAGCATATTGTGATAGCCTTAGAAGTAAGCTCTTTAATGAAAGGTCCAGTTTGAGATTTCCTGTATTAAATGCTTCTGAAAAGTAACAAATCGTCCACTCAAAACGCATGCTATATTGTGGTGTCTCTCATTTTCTTTTTTTTTTTAAAACATTTTATCATCTTATTTGAAGTAACTCAGATTGGATTAGGAGTCTTCAATCATACACAACACATAACGTAGGAATTTAAGAAAGAAATTAATTAGGACTAAAGCTGATGCATTATCATGCACTTTTAGCAAATATCTAGAAATCCTACTTAAGGAGAAGAGAAGTACTTAAAGAAATTAACATTTGTAACAAGTAGTAGGGTATCACTAATGGCATATTGTAATGGCTGAAGGTTTTAGTAATGTAATATTATTTTTAAACATAATTTCTGTTGTCCTTGTTTCCCAGAAATGATGCCCATTTGTGGTATTTGTGAGAGTGTGTCTATATTTTGTGTGCTCTTATGCCACCCACATTGTTTTTAATGCATTGTGTTTATTTCTCTTAACCATTTTCAACTGTCTAATTATAGCTTGTCACAATTGAGCTATTTTTCTCATTTGGCTAAATGCGTCAAAAATGTGTATAGTGGATTATTGGGCATTTTTTTTTTATAAAGATGGACACATTTTTCAAGCAATGGTAGGCTTTGTACTCCCATTATACTACTCTAGAATGAATATAAGCAAATAATATAATTTCACATTTACACAAACATATCTAATAATATTTTAACATGCTGGTATCGTTACAAAACATGGATGTAATGTTTTATGACGCTACAACATGAACAAGACATGTATAATTTTTACATTGAGCTTTAAGGGTACAGAAGGGGCTATCAACTTGAACTTAATTGGTTACTTGGGACATCCAGAGAGTGTTAACAGAAAAGCAAAGATGAACAACTTGAACTTTAAATGCTGTTGCTTGTGACAATGAAGAACAATACAAATGTAGTTCATTGAAGGGTTATCTGTTCCAGACTGCATGCTTCACTTCCTTAAGTCTCACCTGACTACACCCTCCCTGCCACATATCTCTCAGTGCATGCATTTTAACAAGTGATGAATCTTGTAATGCAAAGCAACCTCTCTCCATGCACGATCTGCTGTTTTAGAGTATGCTAAAGTATGTTGGAAAAATGACTGATAAAGTGCAACATTAAACAAAGTGCACAAGCTTGCTGCCAAGCAGATTGGATTATCTCCAAATTCCAAACTGCAAACCATACAAAAAAAAAGTGTATCTGGTGAAAACATGTGTGCAAAATACAAAGCGATAAATACAATCACCATGAAGTGTCAGTGCATATAAAATTGGCATACTGTTCTTTTAAAAAAACAGCAAATTCTTGTGGACCCGCAAATTCTCATTTGGGACTGTCAGGAAATGTCTGGTCTTTGGAGGCAAAAGTTATATTTGCACAATTTCTGTTGTGCTTATTTTTTTGTGAGTGAAAGTCAATTGTCTTGTATATGTTATTTTATATTCTTAAAATACTACACTATATATTTTTTCTCTCTCATTTTTATTTGCTATATGTTTTTTTTTTTTTTTTTTTTTTTACGTTAACAGTACACCGCTTTTATAGGCACTAACACTTAATGGTGCTTGTATTTATTACTTTGTATTTTGCACTATATTTAGCTCAGATAAACTTTGTTGTTTATTATGCTAAATTACGACCCGTTTCATAACACATATTTTAGATGTTATAAATAATGTCTTAAAGCCAAGTAACATTAATGTTCAAAGCATATTTCCCACTAGTTTCTATTTGCTATAGATTTGGAAATATATTTTACTGAGAATTAATTTTTTTTTTTTTTGACATTTTGGAAGTTTATTGGATGGTCAGTAAGCAGAAGCCAATTATGTCTAAGATTTGGCAAACAAGTTGCCTTGGACTATGGGTTTTAGGTATAAAAACACTTCTCAAAATGTTCTAAAGCAAAATCCAGTGCAATGTTGCTGTAGAGTGCTCCACCTATAGAATTTTGCCGCAATAATATTGTTTGTAACTACTGATTCCATAATGCCTAACAAGCCAAAGTTCCAACTTAGCTTAATAGGAGACGAAGACCACCAAAGAGGCAATGTTATTATTTATATCAACATGCCTGTGAACATAGCATGCTTTGGAAAAAGTATTTTATTTCAAAATCATTTAACCCTTAATCGAAGCTCCATTGATGAGATCTGATTTGGCTCAATCTTTCCTCTGATATAAGACAACTTGGTAATTAACCAGGAATATTCTATGAAACAATTCCCGGACCAGCTCCAAAATAATAAAATAGGTTGACCATTGTATTCCCTTCTGCTCCTCATCCAGTTGAGACAAGAGAGGTGTTAAAATGGAAACTATTTTTCTCCATTTCAGGATGTTGCCTGCTGGCCATTATGTCAAATTCAGATAGTTTATGCTGTATTGTAACGCTTACATATATTGATATGGAGCACAACTGCAGATTTCTTAGGACTTAGATTGTTGAATAGGATACTTAGAAAATAGAATAGGAACTGAGTATTCAATTATGGATAATACAGGTACTGTTTCTTTAATTACTTCGCTGTTTGTTTAAACGGAGCAAGCAGCTTCTGACATACATGCAATCTGGCACACTGGAGTTGCAAGTTTTATGGAAGCACAGGAGTTTAGAAATGAAGTTGAGCAGGAGTGATTCGTTTTGGAGTTGAAGATAGCAGGCCTGAGAGCAGGCTGTAGCATGAATGCTTAGCGGACTTTAGAGCAGGCTGTAGCAGGAATGCTTATCGGGCTTGAGAGCAGAAAAGCTCCTATTACAGATATAGAATTTGACTTAGCTTCCAAGGTTGGAAAATCAGGTTCCGGATACTAGCCGTGGTCGAGGAAAGGAGAAGGAGGGTATGTAGATTTCCAGTCCGGTTCGGTTCACAAGTAGAGGTTGCAGAGGATCTTTAGCCGGTTTGATTTCGCGGTAACGCTGTTCAATAATCCAGCGTCTTGTATCTGGCACGGTCGCATTATGTAGCGTGGGGAGACTGCGTCAGAGAAGGGGGTGTGGCTAAGCTCCGTCAACCCGGAAGAGACAAGGAATTACCGGTAGTTAAGGCATGACATGTATGTGGGTAGGACCATTCACACAGATATATGTATTGTGTACAATAAAAAGACAATTTCCTTGCACTTGTCCTTCAAACCAAACAAAGCCAGCCCTCTCTTGGTAGAAGGGATATGTGTGACTTGCAAATGGTGTAAATTCCCTCTGTAATTGCGAAAGTAAACTTGTTTGAGACCAGAGTGGGAAAATAATTCAAATGCAAGTACATTTTTATTTAAAGGTACATTTGTAGGCAATGTAACTGCTTCACCTCATTGAAGTGGTTAAAGTTTCTGGAGCCCCTGGGGCTTATTTTAAATTTGGCTTTAACCCCTTAAGGATGGAGGCAATTGTACAAGTTCTGACTAAGACAAAACCAAACAAAACCTAGAATTTGAACTCTATGTTTGTTCACACAATCCACCTTTTTCATGTCAAGTTTCACCAATACTTTTTATATATCATTTGTTCCAGAGAAACAGGGTTTCATTTCACATAAAATATTTATATATGGGGGGCGGGGCCTAAAAGCTGAGCTGAGCAGATGCCTGTGGGCACAGTTCATGCTCTACATGATACATACAAAGACAAAACACCATAATACAGCCTAGAAAATGCAAAAAAACGGGATACCAGAAGACAGGTGAAGCCACACTGATCCTTTAGGCACTGCACAAGCAACTATTACTGCCGGATTACCGTGACTTATAGTTGAGGCCTAGCATGGAAAGAGGCCTGCTTGCCGGGGAGGCGCCCGATCTCCCGACACAGGCCCCTCCTCACATAACAGCTCTCCTGTTCTCCCGCTACCCCCCCCATGGACCGGTGGGGGTATCCCGGTCCCCACTGGGGAAGCGTACTTACCCGCTTCAAGCAAACAAACCATCCAACGGCAAGCCACACAATGCACTTAAGATGGCCGCCATGCCGCACTCTGAGCAAAACACAGAGGACCCAGGGCTCCAGCAATGGAGAATAAAATTAGAGACCCGGTTCAAAAAATATGCCAGGCTTTCTGGAAGCATCTCCAGCACAGGCCCTCACACCACACCTCGCCCACGAAACAGGAAAACAAAGCGGAAACCCGTCCATCCTACAAAGGACAGGGGGCCCAAACAGAGAAGCGGCAACCCAGCCATTCAAAATACCGGAAGCCTCCTTACGAGCCACAGAGCCCTAGGACACGAGCACACACTGGGCAAAGCAAAGCCAAGCAAAAGCCCGCTGGGCGACATACTACCGGGCTGCCGAGAGCTGAGAAGCGGAGGAAAGCTTTCTGGCATCCCCTCACCACCGACTTACATCTGGGCCCCCAGACCAAGCAGAAGCCACCCAGAGGGACCCGATCGACTATCCACGCCACCGGGGCACCCACCAAGCTCCGAGACACCCCAGGGAAAAGTGTAACCACATGCATCTCCATGCAACCCGGGTGCTATCGGTGCTCAAGCAAGAAGTCTACCGGTCTGCGCTGGCCCACATGTGACATTGGATGATGGACTAGCTGGAACGTCCTAATGTTCTAATGCAGGGACAGTTACTCCTCTCCCTACGTAATCTTAATAAGTTTAGTACCCAGTGGACATAAAGCAGAGTTATCGTTTGCTAGTGTTTAGCATGTTAGAATAAGCATTTTATCCTATTACTTCATCACCCTAGCCAGAGTGAATTTGTGAATGTAAGAAAGGTGATGCTGGCTAGCAATCATAAAAGTATATACTCTAGGCTCTATCTTGACATATTAATAGCCTGTTTAAAAATATAAAATTGTGCATATTCTCCCCGTTCACCTCAAATGTAAAGCGTGTTCATACACCTGATGATTGCCGTTGGGGTACCTCAGGCTTGATGTAACTTTCTCATGCACTGCAAAAATACAAAATAAAAAAAATACAAAATATTTATATATGAAACACAATTTATATATATTTTTTTTTTTTTAATTCTTTATTTTTGCAGTGCATATGGTGATAACAATCAGGCACGTGGTACCCCAAAGGCAATCCGCATGCATATTCAAAACAGAGAGAGTGACATAGAAAGCATTAGGGTATTGTAGTACAATGCACTAATTTTATAATTATAAACGAGCTTACATCATGTTAAGGCATACTGTAGATTATAAGATAGTTGTTCTATAACGGTATGAACAGGCTTGTGGTAACTAATGAAATTCCTCAATATATGTATGCTACAAGATAATATTACACGCTAGTAGCTTATGTTATCCTAGCTGGTTACAGGCTTTTAAATGGTTTCCTGCATGGCTGTTCATCAGTATGGGCAAATGTATGACACAGTTGAATCAAAATGGTATATCACAGGTATATAAAAAACATATTATAAGGATCGTTTTCAAGGTGGCTACTACACTGACACCAGTCAAGCAACCCCTTGGGCTATCTACAAGTGTCATGGATTGCATACACATAAAGGCATGTAAAGAAAACATCGTTTTTTTTTTTTGACATAGCAAGACAGTAAACCAGTTTAGTGGCATAATTAACCAAATGTTGAACACAGAAAATAAAACGATCGCTCATGTTGGGGAGGCAATGCTTAGAGGTACTGTCTAGTGGTAACCGGGGTTAGGATGGCTCCTGCTGTATGAGGGTGCCTACTGAAAGGGGGGTAACCTGAGCTGCAGGTCTTTACCAGCTGTGACAATGTCCCTGGGGGTGCGTATTGTAGGGGCCAGAGTCCAGCACCACTCACTTTTTAGAATGTCCCCTTCAGCCTATGCCCACCGGGTGTATAGAATTGTCCAGCTCGGGGGAGTCCTGCCTGGTGGGAGCCCGTTTGTTCGGAAAGGTAATGGTGACTTTGCTGTTGCGGCATGGCAGTTGCCCCCTCCATACTCTCACTCTGCATAGTGGTAGATAGGCTCTTCGCTGGTTACGTCCGTCGGTTCCCGACCCCGTTGCAGTGTGCTTAATGTCGCTGTGGGTCCTGCCGGTACCTCCATGCTGTGATGAGCTTTGCAGGGCGGCTGATGCTGGGACTGCTGGACGGTGGGCAGGTCGGGCATTCCGGTAGGTCCCGCTCTGGATCGTGAGGGCGTGTGGACTGTCGTCCGAGGGACTTTGCGCCTTCTCCCGCCATTCAGCTCCCTGGCTTCGTTGCTGTCGGGAGGCTGTTCTGGGGCCCCATGGGGGATATCCCCGTAGGCAGCGCCGGACTGTTGGGCGGATCCACGCCATCACCGCTTTCATCTCCAGTTTGAAGGGCTGTCTCCTGGCCCCACACTTCGTCCAGAGGTAGGCGCAGAGCTGGTCGAGGAACACCAGTGTGTGTTTAGGTGGCTTGGAAATCGTGCGCCTTGTTTTGTTCGTCTTCTGCGCCACCATTTTAGCTGGGCCCTGGTGGTCCCGTTTGGGCAGAGATTGTGTCGCCTGGGCAGTTAGATTTGCGGAGCTATTTGTCCCCTGCGAGGACCGGGATATCCCCCGCCGGTCCAGAGGGGGGGGTAGCAGGGCTGTGGCTTGCTCTCTCCTGGGAGCTCGTCCCGTGTCGGGAGATCGGCCGCTTTCCTTGGGCCCCAGGCTTCTCCCTGGTTTAGGCCGCAAGGTCGGAACAGGATTTTCTGCGGCACATCGGTGTCGGACCGGTACCATTCTGTTGCTCAAGTCGCGCTGTGCTTGTACCCGGACACCGTTTGTCGCTGGCTCTCTGGGATCGCTTGCTAGCAGCTCTCTTTTGCCTGTCGTTGCAGGAGCTCCTAGAGTGTGCGACCTGCCATCTTGGCTGTCTGGCCCCGCCCCCCAAACACAATTTATATTTAATGTAAAAATGTGTGGGAAATCAAAAAGTTTTTTCTGCATGGCATTTTAACCGTGAATGTCATAATTCTGTTAACTTTTACGGCGCAGCAATAAAACACTCATGTTTGTATTATGTGTTGTCCCACAAGTACAATGATGCCCCCATGTATAGGTTTCATGGTGTTTTGGAAAGTTACAGGATCAAATAAAGAACTTGCCCATTCCAGTTTTTACACATTTTTACCAGATCGGTTTACTGTTGCTTTGAGATCATAAAGAAGCCCAGGAATAAGAATGACGCTATCAGGGCATTCTATTTGCAAAAGTAGTGCTCATATGTTTTTTTTTTATTTTATTTTTTTTACTGATGAACCTTGTTTTTTGTGTAATACATTCCCTGGTCACTGGTGGTTCGTCACTGGTGGTGACGAACCACTCCTCGTCACTGGTGGTTCGGTGGCCTAGCTATCCAGCTATCCAGTCTGCAGCTTCGCTGGGTATAGAGCTGCAGACCATGTGTTGGAGATTTTGTGAGCTCCAGCACTTGGTGTCAAAATGTTACTGTGGTAACCTGCGGCAACACTCTGATTGGCCAGAGATCGCAAGGTTTCTACAACATTGGTCTGCAGCTCTGCACCCAGTGCAGCTGCAGACTAGAGACTGATAGACTCTCTCACTCTCTGGCAGACTTCATGTAGGGGCCTGGCGGCATATAGGGCAAGTTGCCGGGTGCCCTTTCATGTCAGGTCTTCAGTCATGGACCAAGGACCCAATGCATCAGTCTGACATTTTAATGACTGGTTCAGCGAACTTGTTAAATTTTAGAAAGAATGACATGAACTGGTGTAAACCAGCTGAATCCCACCACTGGTCTGGAAGTGTGTCTGAGAGCAAATAGCTAGGTAACAAAAAGCATATGGTGAGACGGAACACGATAAAACTCCCTTACAGTGCAAATGAGATCACTGGTCCTTTTGGATCACAACCAGGGCCGTACTGGCCCACCAGGATACCGGGAAATTTCCTGTTGGGTGGCAGCACCTGGGGGCCGGGCAGACAGCCCAAATCATCAGACTCCTGTAGTTGAAGTATTTCTCCCCGGACTGTGCCAGCTTATGTCAGTCTCCCTGCACAATTTACATCAATTTCGGCCACATGCCCCACCCCCTCATGCAAGCACCACCTTCTGAATGAAGGCTCCGCCTCCCGCTCACAAGCTCTGCGCCCACGCACGTTGCTGACCTTGCTGGAAGGAAGAGGCCACAAAATGGTTACTTCACCCACAAGTGCCAGGTAAGCTTCAGCTATGACAGTGATTGCGTGTGTGCCTGCTAGTGAGAGAGCTTGTGTGTGTGTGTGTGTGCCTACTAGTGAGAGAGCTTGCGTGTGTGTGTGCCTGCTTGTGAGTGAGCTTGTGTGTTTGTGTCTGCTAGTGAGTGAGCTTGTGTGTGTGTGTGTGTGTGTCTGCTAGTGAGTGAGCTTGTGTGTATGTGTGCCTACTAGTGAGTGAGATTGTGTGTGTGCCTGCTAGTAAGTGAGCGGGTGTGTGTGCCTGCTAGTGAGTGAGCTTGTGTGTGTGTGTGTGTACCTGCAAGGGAGTGAGCTTGTGTGTGTGTGTGTGACTGCTAGTGGGTGAACTTGTATGTGTGTGTCAGTGAGCTTGTCTGTAGGGATCATACGTGTGTCAGTGAGCTTGTCTGTGGTAAGCATGTGTGTGTCAGTGAGCTTTTCTGTAGTGAGCTTGTGTGTGTCAGTGAGTTTGTCTGTAGGAAGCATGTGTGTATCAGTGAGCTTTTCTGTACTAAGCTGTCTGTGTGTGAAAGTGAGCTTGTCTGTAGTAAGCTTGTGCGTGTCAGAGTCAAAAAGGAGAGTTTGGAGTTTGATGGAGAAATGCTGGAGATCAAGGCAGTGAAGGTTTCTGTGAGATTGGAGAGTTGAGGGTGGTGAAATTTGGGTAAGGGGTATGCTGATGTCAAAGGTTAGCAGATGGTGGTCAGATAAAGGAAATGGAACAGTACAGAGATTGATGAAGATGAGGTCAAGAGTATTTCCTGCTGTATGAGTTGCTGAAGTAGACCACTGTGTGAGGTCGAAAGAGGAGGTTACAGAGAGCAGTTGGGAGCCATCAGTGAAGTTAAGGTTGTTGATTGGGATGTTAAAGTCCCCAAGTATGAGGGAAGGTGTGCTAGAGGAGAAAAAGTGGGGTAGCCAGGAAAAAAAGTGTTCAATAAATAGCCTAGGATGACCGGGGAAGAAGCTGGAGTAGTGGTATCAGAAAGAGAAAGCCAGGTCTCAGTGAGTGCAAGAAGTGTGAGGGAATTAGAGATGAAGAGGTCGTGTATGGCTGTTTATTTAATATTGCTACAGATGAAATGGGTGTTCCAGAGTGCACACTGAAGGTTGGCAGAGGAGGATAAACTGCAGGGTATTTGGATGAGGTTTGCATGGTTTCTAGTTGTTTTAGTGTGAGCAGACGAGGTGAAGGGCCCTGGGTTGGGAGACACGATCACCAGCTGCTAGAAGTAGGAGGAGAGATAGTGACAGGAGGTGTGAATGGGTTTTATATGGGCGGTGTCTAGGATGAGATTGAGTGGGAGCAGGAGAGAAAGAAAAGAGAAATGAGTGCAGGGCTTGAGATAAGAGAAGGGTATATATATATATATATATATATATATACATATATATATATATATATATATATATAAATAAATATATATGTGTGTGTGTGTCTGTGTGTGTGATTATATATTATTCAATCATTTAGGCTGGCAAGACATAGCCTTACATATTACATATGACAATACATGGCGCAATGACTTATGGGGCTGGTATAGATTTTCTTTCCAGGGCTGCTTTGTATCCCCAATTTGGCCCTGATCACAATCCATGCTTTAGTTTGAAAAATAAAAAAACAACAGTTTCAAACAGTGTCCTTTGCTTAAGGCCTGTCTATGCCCATTTACATAGAAAACACAAAATGGAATTGGGGGCACACCTGGAACATGCATCTTGCAGGAATGGTGCTGCCGAAGTGAACAAAATTTTAAAATAATACAGATTAAGGACCAGCTCACTCATAAAAATACATTTATAAGGCTACTTAAAATTGCCTATCTGAGCAAACAAATATGTGGATTCAGTTCCATTACATGGCCATATTGTGTTAAGCCCACCACTACAGCAGCACCATTCCTGCAAGCTGCATGTTCCATGTGTGACCCCAATTCCCTTTTGTTTTTACTATGTCAGTTTGGAATCCAGACCAGATTCCTTTTGGGTTGAGCACCCTGCCCAGCCTCCCCAGCTTCAGAGGCCCCTTTGGAGGTGACCGGAGGTATAGATTGTAGGAGGAGGTCGTGGATAATAATTGCACTTTAATTATAATTTTCATTGAGCAGATATATAATTTGCATTGTGAGTATACATAAAAGCACTATCACTTTGATTGTTTAGTTTTGACACTGTATTTTTTACTGCATTTATCAAATTTATTTTGCATTATATGTATTCACAATGCACTTACAACACGTTAATTATATACACCTCAGCTTCTTTAGCACTAGCACTATTTGATTTGTCTCTCACATTGGAATTAGTGTTGGATCCACCAATATCGGGGTACTGTGAAGTAGTAATGAGCTTAAAGGTCCACTCTAGTGCCAGGAAAACATACTCTGTTTCCTGGCACTAGAGTGCCCTGATGGTGCCCCCACCCTCAGGGACCCCCTCCCGCCAGTCTCTGGAAAGGGGAAAGTGTTTAAAACTTACCTTTTTCCAGCGCTGGGCGGAGAGCTCTCCTCCTCCGGTCCTCCTCTTCTCCTCCCCGTCGGCTGAATGCGCACGCGCGGCACGAGCTGCGCGCGCATTCAGCCGGTCACATAGGAAAGCATTCATAATGCTTTCCTATGGACGCTTGCGTGCTCTCACTGTGATTTTCACAGTGAGAATCACGCAAGCGCCTCTAGCGGCTGTCAATGAGACAGCCACTAGAGGAAATAGGGGAAAGCTTAACCCATTCACAAACATAGCAGTTTCTCTGAAACTGCTATGTTTATGAAAAAATGGGTTAACCCCTAGAAGGACCTGGCACCCAGACCACTTCATTAAGCTGAAGTGGTCTGGGTGCCTAGAGTGGTCCTTTAAAACAATATGGCCATATGTTGGAACCGAATCCCCATATTTGTTTACTGAGATAGGCAAATTTAAGCAAATGTAGAATTTCGAAATTTATCTTTATGAGTGTGATGTTCCTTAATCTGTATTATGCCCATTAAAATGTCAAAGTGGGAACTCTGGCATAGTTGTGGAAACATATATATATATATATATATATATACACATATATATATATATATAGTCTCCGAAAGAAAGCCAGCACTCAAGGACTTAATCATAAAATATGTAGGCTTTTAATCCAAGCAGTAAGTCAACGTTTCAGTTCACTACAGTGAACGTTCCTCAGGACATATGTTTTATGTCCTGAGGAAAGTTCACTGTAGTGAACTGAAACGTTGACTTACTGCTTGGATTTAAAGCCTACATAGTTTATGATTAAGTCCTTGAGTGCTGGCTTTCTTTTGGAGACTGTAATTTCGTGCAGCTGAACACCGGGCCAACACATAAAGGCGAGCTGGAGTGCAAACCTTCTTTCAAACTGTATGTATACATATATATATATATATATATATATATATATATATTTGCACTTTGGGGAGTTTTTTTGTGTTTTCTCTTACCACTATATATATATCTACACATATCTCTGAGGTGAAGCTGTTGGCCTTGGAAAATTATCTATTAAAATGAAATTATCAATGTCAATAACTGGATTAATGATGCAACAAAGATTTAATATGTTTAGGCAACCTATTTGCAACTCAACACTGCTGAGATTTCATCACGTATTTACACTGTAACAGAATCCTAACACTCTTCATGTTAAACTTGAAAGATGATTGCTGTTCAGCAATGTCTGTTTTCCATAATTAAGAAGATAAAGAATATGTGTTGATTGCAACTCAGTCACTTTTACCATTCACTGCTAGGTCAATGCAAGAAATAACATTCCATTAAAGTCCATTAAGAGTGTTTATTGTGACATTCTTAGAAGCTACTTGAACCCGTTGATTTATGCATAATATATCCAAGCATTGAATGCTGCAAGGGATTGGTCTGTTTATAATTTTAACATCAGGGAAAACTATGTGCAAAACAAATCTTAAATGTCCACATGGTCACAGGAATTAAATTATTAATTATATAATTATGAACCCTATTGTTTAAATGACAAATGTCATGTGAGAGCTATTTTTGCCATAAATTAATCCTTTCATCTAGTTTTGAAGGAAATTTGATTTTTTTTTGTAACAAAAAAAAAAAAGGAAATTAAAGAAGTATATGTAAAAAATGAGAAAAACTCATCCCTACCTTTAGTATGACAGGATCCTTCACACACATAAATGCAACTTGGGTCAATGTTAGTTAGACAGTTAGTCTCTATGGTATTTCCTGTTTCTGGAACTTAAAATGTTCTACAATACTACAATACATTAACAAAACATTACTAGTTAGAATTCCCAAATCTCAGCAAATTATTAATGATGCTGTTTTCTGTTCATTTGGTCAATGCAGATATGAAGTTAGTTTTACAAAATTAACGTAAGAATTAAATAGAATAACAAGCTATAGACAGAAATGGCAGACATACTGTGTAAACTGCATTGCTTAGGCCCACTTCCTCCTAGGGGGTCAATAAACTCTCAATGCATAACAGATGGAACCAACAACCTCATAGTCTAAACACACTTTATTAAAGAAATGAACAAGTTTTTTTTTTTTTTTTTGTAAATATAATTTTTATTGTCAAACGGGTCAAAATGAGACTCGCAGGTCTCCCGATGCATATAAAACATTCGTTTAGGACACAACATGTGTCTGAGCATAAGAAAGTATAAGGTATTGCATCAAACTTACGAGGTTGGGCGCGCAGGCCCGTAACATCATCGGACTCGCAGGTCCTTAACCATATTAAGTGGTCCTGTCTAAGGGACCGGGTTCAGATGAAGTCTTCCAATTACAACTGTGTCAGAAATTAGGACGGGTTCTAACCTGTAACGTACATTTCGGGTCTTATGGACCCCGGAAGGTCCAGGAGTGTCACACGAGAATAGTCACACTCTTTTGTAGCCTCACCCTGTCCCTGTCGGGTAACCGGCCTACTTAGGCCTTCAGTACATGGTTAGGGCTCCGCACCTTCCTGGTCGGTGCGTATCAACTGGGACGGGAGTCGGGGAAGGGGGGAGTGGGTTGGATAGGGAAGGAGGAATAGGGTTAGTATGTCGTCTCTGTGTCAGTCGGTCTTGGGCCTGTAGGTGCTAGGGTCGTCAGTATCGTCTGGAATTCTGGTTTCGCTGTCGTCAGTATCCACTGCGTCCAGATGTCTAGGTATGTTTGTTGTTGCGGACCAGCCGCGTACATAGTGAGTTCCTCTATGGCTCTGAGGTCTTCCATTTGAGCAAACCAGAGGGGTAAGGACGGGGTCTCCTTCGTCTTCCAGTACCTTGGGATCGTCTGCTTAGCTATATTTATGATCCGGATCGTAAGTGATTTTTTATATTTGGATGTGGGGACATTTGTGTGGTGGAGCAGCATGGCTGCTGGTTCATATGGTGGGGGATTGTCCGAAAAGCGGGCAATGATAGCGTGAATTGTATGCCAGAAGGGTTGTATCAGATCGCAGTCCCACCAGAGATGTCTAAGTGTGCCTATTTCCTTTTCGCACCTCCAGCAGAGGCGAGATGCATTTGTGTCTATGTGGTGTGCTGTGGCCGGTGTGCGATACCAGCGTGTGAGCAGTTTATAGGCAGTCTCTTGGCTCTTGCTGAATATGGAGCAGTGGTGTATGATATTGCACATCTTCACCCATTCCGGGGCGCTAAAGGTGCGTTTCAGGGATTCCTCCCATTTGCCCATGAAGTTCGGAGGTGTAGTTGGTGTGTGCGACTGGAGAAGGGAGTACAGGTGCGATACCCCGTGTGGTAAGGGGTCCGGGTCAGAGCATAGTCGTTCAAAGACCGTGAGATCTCTGCCGAGTGCCTGGCCTTGTGGGAGTAACTTTACGAAATTACGCAACTGTTCATATTTAAAACGCGTTAGGAAGGGTTGGGAAGTCTCCCCACACATTTCTGTCAGGCTTTTCATCCCTCGTCTAGTGCAAATGTGTCGTAGGCGGGGCATGGGGTCGTTCACTAGTGCCCTGAAGGCCCTCGGGTCCAAGCCCGGTTGGAAGTCTGGGTTATGAACTAGGGGTAGTAGTGGGGATCGGTATGTGGAGAGGGCATGTCGTCCGACACTGCCTCGCCACACCGTCAGTGTCGCTTTAGTGTAAACCGAGTATCGTGTTTCCTTCCCTGACCCCCTTGCGGGGAGCCACGGAAGGAGGGCGGCTGGTATGCCCGCGTCGCATTCCTCTGCTATTTTCCAGAGTTTGTGAACCCCCGGTTTGGACCACTCTACCACACGTTGCAGGTGACACGCTCTGTAGTATAGGGCAAAGTCTGGTAGAGCAAGTCCGCCCTTGTCTTTGGGTTGTGTCAGTAAGGTATATTTAAGTCTGGGTCTCCTCCCGTCCCAAACGTAGGTCCCCAGTGCCCCTCGGAGTGCCGTGAAAAAGGAGGTGGGGATCACTATAGGTAGTGCCTGGATAAGGTAAAGCAGTCTCGGTAAGAAGTTCATCTTTACTACTTGCACCCTACCTAGCCAGGATATATGGGGATAGGCCCACTCCCTCATCTCCTTCCGAAACTGGGTCAGCAGGGGGGCGAAGTTGGCAGCGTATAAATTTGTCGTGTGTACTGTCAGCCAGGTGCCTAGGTAACGTATCTTGTCTGAAGCCCATTGGAAGTTGTGACTCCTACGCAGGTGGTCAGCTCTATGCGCGGGTACATTGATATTTAGTACATACGATTTGGAAAAGTTAATTTTCAAGCCCGAGAGGGACCCATATGCCCGGAACGCCTGCACTAGGTTGGGTAGGGAAACCTCAGGGTTGGTAATAAAGAATAGCAGGTCGTCCGCATATGCGGCTATTTTGTGGTGTGTATCTCCTGTATGGAGGCCGGTGATGTCAGGGTGGCATCTGATGGTGTTTAAGAATGGCTCCAGGGCCAGCACAAATAGTAACGGGGAGAGGGGGCAGCCCTGGCGTGTGCCATTGTGTATCGGAAAGGCCTCTGTTAGTGCCCCGTTGACCAACACGTGCGCGGTTGGCTTGGAGTAAAGGGCTCCAATCCATCCCCGGAGGTGCGGTCCCAGGCCCATATGTGTCAGCGTCCGGAACATATATTCCCAGTTGACCCTGTCAAAGGCCTTCTCCGCGTCTGTAGAGAGCAGGAGAAGGCCCGAGTCCGTTCCAGATGTCCTGTGCATAAGCGTGAGGGCCCTAATGGTGTTATCCCGGGCCTCCCGACCCAGCACGAACCCCACCTGGTCCGCGTGTACCAGATTGGGCACATGTGTTTGGAGCCTGGTCGCCAGGACCTTTGCGAGAAGTTTAAGATCTGTGTTGATAAGGGAGATAGGCCGGTAGCTCCCGCAGTGCTCCCGGTCCTTTCCCTCCTTAGGGATGATGGTGATGTGTGCGGTGAGTGCCTGCTCGGGGAGATCGTGTCCCTCTCTGATTGCATTAAACATGTCCACTAACGGGGGGTACAGTATGTCTGCGAATCTCTTATAGTATTTTAGGGGCAATCCATCGGGGCCTGGGCTCCTCCCGGGCTTTGAGCTCTTGATCGCAAGCGCAAGTTCCTCAGGGGTAATGGGTTCGTCCAGCTGATCCGTTATGTCTGTTGGTAGGGAGGGGATTGTATGGGCCGAGAGGTATTCGTCTATAGAGTCCCTGAGTCTGTGGGAGTGTGTGTCCGTGTGCGGTCGCGGAATCGCGTAAAGTTCCTGGTAGTATGCCCTAATGATCTCCTGTATCTTAGCGGGGTGCCTGTGTAGGGTTCCCCCCTTGTCCCGGATGCGGTCTATGTAAGTGTCTTGTCTCTTTTTATTGAGCATGCGTGCTAACAGTTTCCCACTCTTGTTGCCATTTACGTGGAAGAAAGCCCTGTTGCGCAATGCATCCCTGTGGTATTGGGAGTGTAGGAGTGTTGTCAGTTCTCTCCGTAAAGTAAGCAGTGTTGCCTGGTGCGTGGGGAGTTGTAGACGTTTATTGAGTGTATCCAGGTGGTGTATGTCCGCTAGTATTGAGGCCATGCGGGCCTCCCTCTGTCTCTTGAGAAGTGTGCCTTTTTGTATGAAATGCCCCCTAACAACGCTTTTGTGTGCCTCCCAACGTATGGTGGGGGACGTTTGATTTCCATTGTGTGTGAAGTATTCTTGCAGTGTGGTTTCTATGTCGCCCGTTAGTTCTGGCTTGGCTAGTAGGGCCTCATTCAACCTCCATTTGGAGATCGTGGGTCTGAATAGCGGGGACTTCAGGGTGACCGACACCGGTGCATGGTCTGACCATGTAGCAGTGCCCTGGTCAGCCCGAAGTGCCAGCGGTAGGTAGTATTGTGGCATGAAGAGGTAGTCGATTCGGGTGTAGGAGTTATGGGGATGTGAGTAAAAAGTGTAATCCCTTTCATCGGGATGCAGGGCTCTCCAGCAGTCCACGAGCCTTTCTCTCGCCAAAAGGGCTCTGATTGCTGTGAGATGTTGGGTGGGGACGTGAGAGCGGCCCAGGGAGGAGTCCCATTTGGGATCCAGAGCCACGTTAAGGTCTCCCCCCAGCACCTGTACTCCCTCTGTGAAACTCCTAAGGGTGCGGAGTGTCCGGGCCAAGAAGCGATATTGTCTACAATTTGGGGCGTAGATGTTGGCAAAAGTGTACATGGAGCCTGCTATCTCCCCCTTTATAAAAGTGTATCGTCCCTCTGGGTCGGTCAGCACCCCCTTTTCTTTAAACGGAATGCGTTTGTGGAGCAGTATTGCCGTCCCCCTTGATTTCCCACCTTGGAAGTCACTGTAGTATCCGATGGGGTAGTGCTGGTTGGTCAGTGTTGGTCGTGATCCCAGTCTGAAATGTGTCTCTTGTAGAAACACTATGGATGCCTTATGGGAGAGGAAATCTCTCAAGGCTCCCGATCTTTTCTCGGGTTTGTTTAAACCTCTAGCATTGAGGGAGAGAACCGTTATGGGGGCTGGGGCAGTGGACATGGTCGATCCCTGTCAGTCAGGTATAGATATGCAGTCTCGTCCGTCCGGCGGTCAAGTGCTTGGACGGGGTAAGGGGGGTATAGGGAAGTGTAGGGTAGTGGGGGTGGGAAGGGTCAGGGGTAGAATATATACAGTCGCTGTAAACAGCGGCGTTGGAAAAGAGCGTCGGGGGGCTGGGGCCCCTCCGGCCGTTAACGGGCGGAGGGGAACCGCTCACCTGATTTTTGTCGCTCACTCCAGTAGGGCAGTCGAAGGAGTCCCGGAATTCCCAAGTGGGCCGGGCCCAGGGGACCAAGTGCGCTCGCTAATCGGTCGTCGCTGACCACTATGGCCTCTCGGGGCTCCACCCAGTCAGGACCTTCCGTCTCCCCGGCTTACGGCACTATCTATTAAGGAATGAAACATAGTTATCAACCTCACCTTAAAAGAACAGTAATAACTTCAACAAGGATATCAGCCATAGGAAATAAACAATTCAACAATTTAACATGGGTCCCATTTGTACCTTCACCGTGTAAGTCACCTAGTGGCCTGTCACGGGACCCTCCCCCCCACCCACATCTCCATTCCCTCCCAATCTCTCATCACCCTAATGGCAATTCCCACCCTCTCTCCGCTTTCCCTCACCCCTGTGGGTGTGATCCGGTCTCGGTGGCGTGTGTCCGGAAGTTGGTATTGTGGGGTCTAACCATCGGGCGGTTGGGGCACATTTATTCTCCACATGGGCATAAGGCCCCTCATGCGACTCTCGCCCACGATAATAAAGCTGGTTAATAGTATCCCCCCCTCCCCCCCCCCCGGGTTAGCCCCCCCATATACTTAGGTGTTCCCTTGTATGCCCTCCCTCCCCCTTATCTGGAGCCTCAGCTCTAGCAATACTTGCTGTGTCGAGAAGTCACGGCAGTGTCCATTTAGTGGTGGGGCCTCAGGGGTACCCCAGTGTAAAGTCCAGAGTTCGTGATATGCCTATGGTATCAGGGTAACAGTTCCAAGGTCTAGACTTCGAGCAGGCATGGCAGTTTTCAGTTGGGCATCCCCACTGGTCTAGTCGTCTGTGTGCGAGGTGGCCTCAGTCTCTGGGGTCGGGGACCCAGACCTTGTGGTCGGGGGGTGAAGGTGTAAAAGTTCAGCGGGTTCGGCCAGGGTAGTGTCTCCGGTGGCAGGTGCAGCTCCTTCTGGAGAGCCTGGGTATCTTCTTCCCCTAGGACCATGAAGGGGCCGTTAGGAGTCGCCACTTGCAGTCCTGTGGGAAAACACCAGCGGTACCGCAGCTGGGCGGTTTGTAGCTGCCTGGTTAGGGGCTTCATTGCTCTTCTGTATGCCAGGGTTGCTGGAGATAGATCGGGGAACAGGTGGATCTCCGAACCTTCTAACAGAATTTTTTCTGCGGTTCTGGCTTTGCGAAGGATCTCCTCTTTCAGGGGAAAGCTCTCCAGACAGCAGATGATGTCGCGGGAAGGGCCTTCAGGGGGTCCCTGGGGCCTAAGTGTGCGGTGTGCACGTACAAAGCCTATAGGCGTTTGAAGCGGACGGGCCAGCAGTCTGTTAAATAGATCCGACAGGGTGGCTTGAATAGGGGTGTTCTTGTCCAACCCCTCAGGTACCCCTCTGATGCGGATGTTCTGTCTCCTACCCCTGTTATCTAAGTCCTCAATATGCAGTGCCATTTGCTGTAGTACCTTCGTATGAGACTGCAGCATGTCAGTGTTTGCTGCCTGAGATGCAGACATGTGGTCACTGTCTGCCTCGAGCTGGGCCACTCTCTGGCTGAGGCCCTGTATCTCCTCTCGCAGTGCATGGAGCTCTGTAGTGATGGAGGTGTGGAGTTCAGCATTAGCCTGTTTCAGGTCTGCTTTCGTGGGTAATTGCTGGAGTATGGACATCAGTTCAGGGGTGAAGGATTGGGAGTTTGTTGGTGCATGTTCTCCCTGTGGGGACCGTGGGCGGGGAGAGCCCGAGGCCGTGGAGTCAGTTGAGGCCTGGTGGTCCGGGTCCGCCTGTGCCACGAGGTATTGCTTCATGGAGGGGTTCGGAGCACTTTTCAGGGTGTCCGCGGGTCTTTGGGCATTCGATGTGTGGTGAGTCTTCCCCATTACGAGCGTTTGGCTGTGCGGTCGGTGAGGTTTAGTGCTAGGCCGGCGGGGAGCTCACGGTTTAGGCAGCCATGTTCGCGGACCTCCAAGCCACGCCTCCCCTTCCTCGAACAAGTTTTTTTTTTAAAGCAGGCCGTAGAACAAGTTAAGTTCCTTATTCACAGTTGAACATGGTATTGAAACCAAGGGAAGTGTTTATAGTTAGATATGTATAATATTTGGCTGTAGTAAGATGATTTGGAGTGTATGGCTTGGTGGTTGACGGGAAGATTAACTGGAAGGAATTTTACTATGGGATATAAACTGTAAAGAATGTATTTTGGGGGAATATAACTTTTGGGGAAAATGGGGCTATAGGGAGATGAACTGGGGAGAATGTGTCTGTGGGAAATAAACTGGGCAATAGCAATATAGCCATGGGGAGATAAACTCATAGAATATGGGTTCCAGGGTGAACTGGTGAGTATATGGCTATAGGAGATGACTTGGGAGGATATAGCTATGTGGAGATATACTAGCGACAATACAACTGTTAGGGTGATGCACTGAGAGGATATAAATAAGCAGAAATGAACTGACTGTATGAGTGAGAAATGAGGTGATACAAACTGATCATTTGGTGAATATGGATACTATTTGGATTGAGACAACAGTGGGGATTGACTGGAGGAATGTGGGTGGGAAATTAACTGTGGCTGGGTGAAATGAATTGGGGTAACATTCTTGGAAAATGTGAAATGAATGAGGGAGGCACTGGGAGAGGTATATTAACTGAAGGAAGAGAAATGTGAGGTACATATGAAATGGGAAAAATAAAGTTTTTTTTTAAAGTTGTACTCGGTTACGTTCTTTGTGGGTGTGGCTAAAAGTTGTTGTTTTTTCATTCAGGGCCAAATCAGCACTATGATTTTGGATGCAGGGTACACAATGTCTTCGTCCAGCTTTGGATATATTACAAAAAATATGATTGGCATAAGTAGATTTAAATTTAAAATCTTAACAATGTTCTATTTGTCAAAATACAGGCATGTTTATTACTATTATTCTTTAAACTATGGATGAAACAAGGTTGCTTCAAAGCCATAAAAGAAGAAACTTTCTGTAAAATGTTTAATATTACTGAATTAATGTCAAAATTGACCTTAAAAGTGACAGCAACACTAGTCATTCTTCCTTTAATTAAAGGTTACTGCATTGAAAATCCCTTTACCGTGATGAATAATTGCCATTATTGTGCCGAGCTAAAAATCTTGTTTATGTCTAAGCTGATTTACAAAAATGTATACTTTTCAAATACTATCTTAAAAATAGAAAATGGGAAAAAGACTTATGATTACATATCATAGCCAATGTGCACCTGCATTTAACAACAACAATGATAATATGACATTGTGCCGTTCAGGGCTATCGGAGTTTCAAAGAAACTCGGATATAAAACTCACATAACTCCTACACAACAGATAATAACCTACTGAGTATCAACATTCATTTGTAACATTGGATCTTGCCATGTTGAGCATCACATTGAGTTTGCACCTGTGATGTTTCACAGCAAACGTTACACCACTCGCAAGCCTTTGTTTTGTACCACACTGCTTTCAAACAGTTCCCATATTTTTTGGCAGTGCCATTGAAGTTTGTGCTAATTGTATTGTTTGTGTTCCAGGTTATGTTCTCTCACATAAGATAGTGACGATGTGATGGTTGACTGTATTTAACAGTTCCTTGGGCAAGCTGTAAGTCATTTCTCCGGCGTGTAGTTGAATCATAAGTGCTTTCTACAAGGATTCACTTAATTTCTGACAATAGTTCCTCTGACAGAGCCTTTTAATTTCAGATAATATTTGTATTCATTATAAACTTTTGAAACACAGTACAGGATGGGTACTAGCAGATAAAGATAATGCATTTAAAGGAACACTATAGTCACCTAAATTACTTTGGCTAAATAAAGCAGTTTTAGTGTATAGATCATGCCCCTGCAATTTCAATTTCACTGCTCAATTCACTGTCATTTAGGAGTTAAATCACTTTGTTTCTGTTTATGCAGCCCTAGCCACACCTCCCCTGCCTATGATTGACAGAGTCTGCATGAAAAAAAAAAACTGGTTTCACTTTGATGTCATTTACCTTAAATAATTGTATCTCAATCTCTAAATTGAACTTTAATCACATACAGGAGCCTCTTGCAGGGTCTAGCAAGCTATTTACATAGCAGTGGATAAGAAAATCTCAATTAAACAGAACTTGCAATAAAGAAAGCCTAAATAGGGCTCTCTTTACAGGAAGTGTTTATGGAAGGCTGTGCAAGTCACATGCAGGGAGGTGTGACTAGGGTTCATAAACAAAGGGATTTAACTCCTAAATGGCAGAGGATTGAGCAATGAGGCTGCAGGCGCATGTTCTATACAACAAAACTGCTTCATTAAGCTAAAATTGTTCAGGTGACTATAGTGTCCCTTTAAATGTGTGTTAGTTAAATACAAAGGAATAATGCAACATATGTCTGGTCTTTGACCCACCATCATTGATGTAAACTTAAATTAGAATATGGCTGAGATATCTCAGCAGCTCCATGTTCTCTATTTTATTAAAACTCTAAATGGAAAGTGTGGCGAAACCAACCTCGCCACTATGAACTGGAGAAGTCTGGTTGCTCGCCTGCTTCCTTTAGACTATGGACCAGACTTGAAAAAGGTTTATTTCCCCTGCAGAAAGGCTTATTCGTGCTTTCTGCCAGGGTGTTCGGTAGATTTTATCTACCGAACAAACTACCGTACGAGGGACCACCTAGGAGATGGAGTGTGCCGTCAATTGACCGCCCAGAAGCTGCGGTTAACCGCAGCTTAATTGACAAACGCTGGGTGGCCTTTGTTCGTCACATTGTTACATAGGGGAATATTCACTAAATGCAAAACATTGTTATATAGGGGAATATTCACTAAATGCCAAACATTGTTATATAGGGGAATATAACAATGTTTGGCATTTAGTGAATATTCCCCTATATAACAATGTTTGGTCCTCCCCCCCGGCCCCCACCCCTGCGAAGTGGGTGGGGGCCATAAATCACAATGGGGGGAACCTACTGTCCTCCCCCCGCCCCCACCCGTGAGCATTGGGTGGGGGCCATAAAAATAATGAGGGGGGACCTACTGTCCTCCCCCCGCCCCCACCCCTGCGCGGTGGGTGTGGGCCATAAAAATAATGAGGGGGGAACCTACTGTCCTCCCCCCCGCCCCCACCCCTGCAAGGTGGGTGGGGGCCATAAAAATAATGAGTGGGGGGACCTACTGTCCTCCCCCCCAGCCCCCACCCCTGCGCGGTGGGTGGGGGCCATAAATCACAATGGGTGGGACCTACTGTCCACCCCCGGCCCCCACCCCTGAGCGATGGGTGGGGGCCCAAAAAAAACAATAAGGGGGGACCTACTGTCCCCCCCGGCCCCCACCCCTGAGCGGTGGGTGGGGGCCATAAAAATAACGAGGGGGGACACCTACTGTCCTCCCCGGCCTACAACCCTGAGTGGTAGGTGGGGGCCATAAATCACAATGGGGGGACCTACTGTCCCTCCCCGGCCTACAACCCTGAGCGGTGGGTGGGGGCCCTAAAAAAACAATAAGGGGGGACCTACTGTCCCCCTGGCCCCCACCCCTGAGCGGCGGGTGGGGGCCATAAATACAAATGGGGGGGACCCTAGTCACCCCCTCCCCCCCCCCCCAAAAAAAAATTATCCCTCCATGGGTGAAGATGGATTATTTTTTTTAATTGCGGCGGTTATTATGGTTTTTTATTTGGCCTTTTTTGGGGCTGAAAAAAGAAGATTTTAGAAGAAAGAAAACATCGAATGGTAAGTTGTTTTTTTTCTAATTTTTTTATAGGTTCTTAGTTAAAGGTCCCCCCCTCATTATTTTTAGGGTGAGGGGGGTAGGTAGGGGGATAATTTTTTGGGGGAGGGGGAGGGGGTGACTCGGGTCCCCCCATTTGTATTTAGGGCCCCCACCCGCCGCTCAGGGGTGGGGGCCAGGGGGGAGGACATTAGGTCCCCCCCTTATTAGTATTTAGGGCCCCCACCCACCGCTCAGGGGTGGGGGCCAGGGGGGGGACAGTAGGTCCCCCCCTCATTATCTTTATGGCCCCCACCCGCCGCCCAGGGGTGGGGGCCGGAGAGGGGGAGGACAGTAGGTCCCCCCCTCATTATCTTTATGGCCCCCACCAGCCGCCCAGGGGTGGGGGCCGGGGGGGTGAGGACAGTAGGTCCCCCCCTCATTATCTTTATGGCCCCCACCAGCCGCCCAGGGGTGGGGGCCGGGGGGGTGAGGACAGTAGGTCCCCCCTCATTATCATTATGACCCCCACCAGCCGCACAGGGGTGGGAGCCCGGGGGGAGGACAGTAGGTCCCCCCTCATTATCTTTATGGCCCCCACCCGCCGCCCAGGGGTGGGGGCCGGGGGGGGGGGAAGGAGAGTAGGTCTCCCCCCACCCTTCAATCACTATTGTGGCCAGAAAGAGTCCCTGTGGGTTTTAAAATTCGCCTGCCTATTGAAATCTATGGCGGTTCGCCCGGTTCGCGGAAATTCGCATTCGCGATTCGCGAACCGCAAATTTTATGTTCGCGACATCACTAAACTTAAACAGTTTCTATTTTTCTGTTATTTGTACTGCAATTGGAAATTTTTATTCTTTTTGATTGTTTCAATGGGACTTTTCTGTAGATTCAATGTGTATGCTATGTTGTTATATTATTTATGCAATTTATAATTATGAGGGCTGAGTCAGTTTGAAAGGTGTAAAGATAAAATGATAAAATTCAGTTTAGCATATAGAAAGAAGTAACACAATGCGCTTTCTTTAAAAATAGGTTTTACAAGACGTTTAATGAATTGCTTTTGCCAACACCATGCTTCCAACCGTTAAGTTAAATGAACCTCTTTAGTATAACTGTGATGAAAGAAAAAGGAAATATGTCAGTTCAGGTTTCACATAATGGTGAGCAAAATAATATGATATGTAGATGTTTGCAAACTGCTAAGTGTAAAGAATTTTGTTAATTGCATAAAACAAACAGAGATGAATGTCATTTCACATGAAAATGCACAGCTGTAAAGGGTTAACTGTGTTAGGGGTTAACAGGTCAAATTACATTTTTCAATGAAATACAAAATCATTAAGAGGCTATTTACTAAACGTTAAATGGATATCTGAATTAAGAAACTAGGAAATAACATCGTATTATGAACAAAATTAAATATTGCATTATTGAATATATTGAAAATATGTATATTTCTGTAGAAAGAGATAAGTAGCTTTATTCCACCTTTTTATATTTTCAATACATAGTCTCCCAAAAACAGTGCAGTGTCCCGATTGTTTATGTATATATTTTTTTATATTCTGGTTTGAATTGGAAACATTCACACATATATAACAAACATATCTTTCATAACATCTGTCTGTCCATCTATCTGTCTTTTCGTCTCTTTGTCTATTTCTACCAATTAACCTGTATGAGTAAATTTAAAGTGAACTAACAATGAAGGCCACAACTGAAAATACAGCTGACTTAATGAAATTTTACATAGGAAATTTTAAATTCAGTTTGAATTTGCAACAATCCACACTTTAGTTACCGTAATAACCTTAATAAGCTTAGAAAAGTTTAAAAATAATGATTCACAGTTATTAGTTTTCACACACGACATTGTCAATGTACATGTCTGTTGATCCATAATTCTTTATCCAGTTCAGAAACCAATGAGTCAAATAATAACTATCAGTAAATCGGCTTCCTAAACCCCATTAGTGCAGATAAAAAACCTATTCAACCCATGATTAGTATTCTGTTAAGATGAACTCAATATTACTAAAAATAAATTTCAATTGTAACTTGGTCTGTGAATATCGCATAACACTGCTCCCTTTCCACCCAACTCCAGATGCAAAGGCTTCAACCAACAAGATCTTGTGGAAATACAACAAAAGATGTGATTATTCTTCGCCTCTTTGCCATAACAAGCTTAGACCTATCCTTGCTCATATCACAAAGGCATGCAATTAATGCTCAACTTAGATGTTTAAGAACCTACAGGAAATTATTATGTGAACAGATGGTATACAATAGAATTTGCTAACCACTGATTCAAGTACAATATATGGCTGGTATGTTCTTTAAGATGTAAAAAAAAAAACCCCAAAAAAACAAAAAACAGAGTGCAGATTCAGTTCAGCGCTTTCATTTTTAGGTAGGAAAATTTTGTAAAAATGGCCATTCATGAAATGTAGCAATTTGGTGAAGTTATAAATGGTGTAATAAAAGTGACATACTTTTGTTCCCTAAATGTATCCTTATTATATATCATTTAATATTGTAAATAATTTGTCATCTTTTTATGACTGTCTTTGGGATAAAATAATTTATTGCAAGAAATCATAGGATGATATTACACCCAAGATATGTACTAAAAGTTTAAAAAGGAAAAAACAGGGAAATATTTACTTCTAATATGCTTGACCATGTACAATATATAAACTTCTTCCATCCAAAATCATAACAAACAACATTTTAGTACAAAAAGATTTTGGAGATTGAGGCTTGTGATACTTGGGAAAAATTGCTATGCTTCCACGTGCAATAATAGGTAAACATATTGAAGAAAAGGTGATCCTAAGCCGAATAGGCTTTAGTAGCACCAGAAAAAGGAGTTCTGTGGATGTTGTACTGTATATAAGTTAAAAAAACAAAACATTTTATTAAGGGCATAAAAACGATCCCAGAGAAAAGAAAGGAAACTTAAAACACCATCACAACTATGAACACACAGGGGAGACTGGAATATATATCACTAGATCGGCAGATAGAAATAGGTGTTAATGGGGTATAGACTTGTATGCTGGATGTCTCTACCCTAAATATTGAACACCATAGAAATGAGCCCAGAGAGAAAAATGAACTCAAGGCTTGAGTGTAAAGAAAAAAAGCCCTCACAGTTAATAGTTGCAGTCACTGGATGTTAATCTGTGAGATAGGTGCAGAGAGCCCCAGGAAACAGTCAGTGAGATGTATCCTTTGCTAGGATCTGGTAACTGTTTCAAAAGAAAGGGCCTCTCTTATACACAAAAATAGAAGTGTAACACTCAGAGAGATCTGCTCTACTAAACCCTAGAGAGCAATGAGTAAACAGTGTCTTTTGCCAGAATATCACAGTAATAGGACAACTTGGAAGGAATGCAACTATTGTGAATAAAGTATCCACATGACTAGCATAGCTAAAGCTATCTAGAGATACTACAATAGAGATTCTATACTCAATCTAGTCTACTGGGATAACCTAATGATTAATCTAACATAGGCTAGAATCCGTGAATAAACCATGTCCCCCACCCTGTGATAACATCAAATCGTGCTGTGATTAAAAGCAAAGTGAAGCATAGGACCTAACGCTGCTAAAGCGCCTTTGTCAAAGGTAACTGTGGTACTGCCCCAAACCGTAATTTATACTCAGCAGGTATACGTATAGTAGCCAATCAGTGCGCCAGAACGTGTATCCTGTTCGCGGCAAGATTTCCAGCGAGGTGTATGTCCGTCAATCTTCTTGCGGTATTGGTATTTATATAGCACCAACTAATTCCGCAACGCTTTACAATATTATGAAAGGGAGGGAAATTTACAATAAATTAGACAATTAAACAGTGATACAGGAACAATAGGTAGATGAGGAACCTGTTCAAACAAGCTTACAGTCTAGAGGAGGTGGGGTACAAATACACAACAGGGCAGCAAGGGTGATAGCTACCAAACAAGGTTGAAAAGTAGCAGAGCTGGAGGTGAGAGTGGAGTGAGGCTCTTTAGGAGAGCAAGAGACAGATTTGGATAAGTATACACAGGGCCAGTGCAAGGATTTTTGCCGCCCTAGGCAAAAGTAAAGTTTGCCGCCCCCCCCCATATGACATCACAATGCCCCACCCATATGATCTGCCGTTAACTAACGCAAGTGCTGCAGTGCCGCCGTGTTTACATTAAAAGGCCTGCAGGGACAGGCTATAGACACCAGAACCACTACATTAAGCTGAAGTGGTTCTGGGGACTATAGTGTTTCTTTAATGTGAGGTAAATTAGAGATTAGTGCCACAAATAATATACTAGATTGCCTACTTACAACCAGATGAGGATGATGATGGGCTCTAGCTGCAGTCTGGCTCCACTGGTCTGGTGTAGAACAGGCTCTCTGCAGGCTGTTTGTAACTGTGGTCACAAAAATCAATGTTCTGGGAGAACGGGAAGCAGCTCCATTTTTTTAACACCCTTTACACAGCTCAAGGTCTGGGTTACAGGGTCCACCTTCATGTTCCACCTATGAGTTTGTTCACAGGAGGTGGAGTAGGGGATGTCCTGATATGTGTGTAAGGAATGCATTGTGTGAATCTGTGTTTGTATGTGTAAGGGCTGCAAGGTGTGTTTCTGTGTATGTACGGGATGCAGTGTGTGCGTCTGTAAGGGGTGCATTGAGTGTGTGTAAGGGGTGCATTGAGTGTGTGTAAGGAATGCATTGTGTGTAAGGGTTGCATTGCTTGTGTGTGTGTGTGTGTGTCTGTGTGTGTAATGCACTGTGTGTTTTTCTGTGTGCAAGGGATGCATTGTCTTTGTGTGTAAGGGGTGCATTGTGTGTGTGTGATGGATGTCAATCTCTCCTCCCTCCCTTGTCACTCTCTTCTCCCCCTCTCCCTCCCTTGTCACTCTCTTTTCCCTGCCCTTGTCCCTCTCTTCTCCCCCCTCCCTTGTCACTCTCTTCTCACCTGCTTGTCCCTCTCTTCTCCCCCCTCCCTTGTCACTCTCGTCTCCCCCGTTGTCACTCTCTTCTCCCCTCCCCACTCTCATTCCCCCTCCCAACCCCGTTAATTCCCCTCCCTGTCAATTTCTCCCCCCCACCCTGTCAATTACTTTCCCCTCCCTTTCAATTTATTCCCCCCACCCTCCCTGTCAATTTATTCCCCCCACCCTCCCTGTCAATTTATTCCCCCCAACCTGCCTGTCAATTTATCCCCCCCGTCCATTTATTCCCCCCTTTCAATTTATTCCCCCCACCCTCCCTGTCAATTTATTCCCACCCCCCTCTCTGTCAATTTATTCCCCCCCTCCCTTTCAATTTATTCCCCTCCCCTCCCTGTCAATTTATTCCCCTCCCTGTCAATTTATGCCCCCTCCCTGTCAATTTATTACCCCCATCAATTTATTACCCCCCTCCCTTTCCATTCATTCCCCCTCCCTTTCAATTTATTCCCCTCCCTGTCAATTTATTCCCCCTCCCTCCCTGTCAATTTATTACCCCCCTGTCAATTTATTACCCCCCCTCCCTTTCCATTTATTCCCCCTCCCTTTCCATTTATTCTCCCCCTTTCAATTTATTACCCCCCCTCCCATTCAATTTATTACCCCCTCCCTTTCCATTTATTCCCCCCGTCAATTTATTACCCCCCCTTTCAATTTATTACCCCCCTCCCTTTCCATTTATTACCCCCTCCCTGTCAATTCATTCCCCCCCTTTCCATTTATCCCCCCCACCTCCCTTTCAATTTATCCCCCCACCCTCCCCTACCTCTATTGTAGCGTGACCGAGCCCTGTATGGTCCGCGGGTACAGGGAGCATCTGTCTCCTGTACCCGGCCGGACTAAAAGGAAGTGCACACTGAGTGCACTTCCTGTTAGTCCGGCCGGGTACAGGAGACAGATGCTCCCTGTACCCGCGGACCATACAGGGCTCGGCCATGCTACAGTGAGGGAGGGACAGGAGGGAGCGCTGAGCGCGTTCCTCCTGTCAGCCCCTCTCCTCATTCTGCGCCCGGGCGGTGTGCCCTCATGGACGCACCAGCCCGGGCAAAGCTGCAGCTGCCTGAGGCTCTCTGCAGAGCACTCGGGCGGCTGCAGCATGAGGGGGGGCGGCGCTCCTGGCGGCGCCCCCTCCCAAGGTGCACCCTAGGTTGTTGCCTAGTCCGCCTTACAGGTAGCGCCGGCCCTGAGTATACATAAGTTACTCTTGGAGTCCATAAGCATTTCTGAACAGATGTGTTTTGTGGGACTTTTTAAACAATTGAAGACTAGGGGAGAGTCTGATGGGAGTAGGCCGCCCGCAAGAAGTTCTGCAAGACTGAGTTTGCAGTAAGCGTGCGAGCAGCGGACAGGAGGTGGTCACCGACAGAGCGGAGAGACCGAGAAGGGGCATATCTATGAATCAGGGAAGAAATGTAACGGGCTAGAATTGGTTAGAGCTTTATAGGTAATAGTAAGTATTTTGAATTGACACCTATAGGATGCAGAATGCCAGTGTAAGGATTGACAGAGGGGCGAGGTATGGGAGGAGTGACAGGCGAGAATGATCAGCCTGGCGGCAGCATTCATTACTGATTGTAGTGGGGCAGTTCGCTTCTGTGAAGACCAACTAGAAGAGAATTACAGTAATCCATGCAAGAGATTAGCAGAGCATGAACAAGTTACTTGGCAGCATATTGCGTGAGAAAGCGTTGGATGCGGGCAATGTTTTTTTTTTAAATATTTTATTTCTTTTTATTCCGGAAATCCAGACATATACAGGACACAATAGATAGTACAGTTGAACAGTGTATCGGCACCATGGTTTGTTACAGTGATTGCATACTTTCTGTACATTAACGTTATATTATTATACGGTTATGCAGTTGTGTGTACATGTTCGCTGCCTTCTGTCGGCCGCCAGCCAGTTAACCCCTACTCTGTTAAATTTCTAGTTTGCTGATTGCCGGCCCCCTAGCCCGTGTGTCGCTCCCTACATATGGGGTCTCTAAGGACTGCGGTAGCGTCGCGTTTGTGTGCCTATGGTCTTTTGTGGTGTGTCCGACAATGTGGAGCCCAGTTGTTTTTAGGGAAGTTCCAGTTTAAGGCTGGTTGTGAGGATTCCTAGAGAGAGGAGAGAAAGAGAGAGAGGAAAGTAGAGAAGAATAGCAAGATGAGGGTTAGTTTTAGGCATTTATGATGTCTTCTTGGGTCTTCTAGGCGGGGGGGGGGGGTGAGGGAGAGCAGGCAGTAATGGTTGTCTCTACGGGTTCTGCTAATACCTTTGGCGTGATCTAAAAGGTTCCTGTCGTGGATAACTTATTCCTTTGTCACCTGGATGTTGCGTCTTGTGCCGCAGCATTTAGGTCCGTCTGTCCTTTCAGCCATTCATTCCATTTTACCCATATATCTAGGTTTTTATTGTGTCTATCAGAGCTCTCATGAGCCATCTTTTCGTACTTGCCATTGAGAGATACCTGTTGTATCACTTCGCTTATGGGAGGGGCAGTGGTGGATTTCCACTTCCTAGCTATAAGTAAGTTCGCTGCTATCAATATGTGGAATGTCAGAGTCCCTTGTTGTTTAGAGAGGAGGTCGGGGAATATGAACAGTAGGAAAAATTCTGCTGATTCCCTTATCGGTTTGTGTATGACTTCCCCAATTAACCTGGCGATCTTCGCCCAGAAGGATTTGATTATCGGGCAGTCCCACCAGATATGTAACATTGTTCCTTTGTCAGTGTTACATCTCCAACATTTGTCAGAAGTGTTTGGGAACATGTGCGCTAGCCTCGCTGGTGTTAGGTACCATCTGGTGGCTATTTTCCGTATTAGTTCTACGTGGGAGTTGCATCTTGTGTATTTTTTGTGTACCTTGAAGGCCCCAGACCAGGCGGCTTCAGGTATCTTGTGACCTAGGTCTTCTTCACAGTCTTTGGTGTGTTTTGGCATAGGGCGTTTGTCATCCCTCAAAATGACTTCGTAGCAAGTCGATATTACCTTTTTCTTTGGTAATATCCCTGCGCACATATTTTCTATTTTGGTCATGTTTTGTATTGTGGGTGGGTGAAGGGATCTTGTTTGATTAGAGGTTTTTAGTAGGGATTGTAGCTGTAGGTATGACAGGCTACTTATTTGGGGTGTGCTCAGCGGCAGGTTGAGTTGGGAGAAAGGGATCAAGCCCTCTCTGCTCCATGCTTGGTGTAGATAGAATGCTCCCCTGCTCTCCCATCCCCTGCTGTCAAAGGTGGGAATGTAGTATTTGAAGCATTTAATTGGAGTAGCTAACAACATTGGACTCCAAGAGGAGAACTTATCTTTTTTATTATCCCATGTCTTTAGCATTAGGGTTGTGGTGGGTAGCATGTTGTGCGTTTGTGGTCTTAGGGGCTTAGGTATCCAGAATAAACAAGAGATCCCTTCTGTTAGGGACCAATGGGGCTCAATCTCTACCCATGGTGGTTGGTGTTTTGTGTCTTGGGCTGTGATGGTGTGGCTGAGTATAGTGGCTGTGTAGTAAGCTAGGATATCTGGTCTGCCCATTCCCCCCTCTCCTACTTTTCTAGTGGCTGTGGCCTTTGGGATGCGGGATTTGCGTCGGTCATTAATAAACCTGTCTATGTGTTTTTGCAATTTGGTCTTTGGGACTTCCACTGGTATGGAGCGGAACAGGAACTGCAGCTTCGGGAGCAGCATCATGGATGCGGGCAATGTTTTTAAGGTGGAATCGACAGGTTTTAGCAACATGAGGTGAGGGCAGTATCAAAGATAACATCTAGGGGGGAGCAGGGACAACACCAGATGAAAGAGAGCAGCTTAAGATGTGTGTTAAGGATGGTACAAGACAAGGGGAGAGAGATCTGATAAGGTGGGAAGGTACTGGATCGAGACAGGTGGTGGGACGAGAGGAGAAGCGAAGCCACCTCTTATTCTGTAGCTGGGGAGAAGGCCTGTAGGAAAAGTATGGTCCATGTGTGGTTGCGAGTGGGTGGAGCAAAGGAGGGAGAATTCTTTCCTTAACTGTTCAATCTTGTCGGTAAAGTAGCATGCAAGGCTATCTGCTGAAAGGTCAGTTTAAGGGTTGGCTTGAGGTGGGCAAAGGAGAGAGTTGAAGGTATTAAAGAGACGCCGGGGATTGCGTGAGCATGAACTTGTTTAGCAAGGGTGAGGGCTGTGCTTTATGAACACATAATTCATTTATAATGGAGGAAGTCTGACAAAGTGCAGGACTTCCACAAGCAGCGTTCAGCTAAATGGGAGCATCGCTGCAGGTAGCGGGTTGACTTAGTGTGCCAAGGTTGAAGGTGCGTCTTCATTGAGGTGCATCTTTAGAAGACGCGCCTCCAACCTTGGCACACTAACCTGCAGAGATGCTCCCGTTTAGCTGAACTAGCCATAGGCCTTCCAGCGCAGCTCTCAGTGAGGAAGTCAGAATGTTGACTGGAAAACCTGGCGTTTGCACTCTGACTCCCTCACAGAATGCAAGAATCGCGAGAGACTGCTGCATTACCATGGACCACCAGTTAATGATTTTTAAAGAGCTGACAGGGAGATCTTTTGACTTTTTTTACCAGATTAAAAAAAATGTAAACCAATCAGAGCTGGAGCTCCAGGCTCAAATAAGAATCCCCAACTGGCCCCTGCCCAAGCAGGGCCCTAGGAGGCCGTTTGGGTTGCCTTATTGGTAGTCTGGCTCTATATTACTTCCCAACAGCTGTAGTGCCATCACTAATTTACAGTGTGTGATTCAGTTGTTCTACCATGTGATCTTGATTGATTGCATATTCTATTAAATAAAGTACATTTTCTTGTGTAATTTGCCAAATTCTATACCCACCAGCTTTAAAGGGGTGGTAAACACAGTAATGCAAAGTAAAGACTTTGCTAATTAACCATTCTGGGATTTACATCAGAGAGAAACGAAAGGGGAAACTATATTCACTTGTAAATGAGAAATTGCCGTTTGAAGTACAAATTTTAATCTAATCTATTTTTTTTTTCTCATTGCACCACAAAACACTCACAGCACTGTGAAATTTATAAAGAGAACATGGAAAATAAAGAATTAATTTTAGAAAATATCAAAACGATCCTACCAAACTCACAATTATTTGAAAAGTTTGTACAAATGGCCTCGAAAAGATTTAGTGTAGCACTGTTATTTTTTTGTATATAAAGACAGGAGAAATTTACATTAAAGGTGGTTATTATCTACTAAATAATGAGTTACAGTGCAAGTTTTTTTAAACATATCAGGTCTCTTCTTTAGGCACGATACTGTATGTCAAGAGTGAATAAGAATGAGTCCAGTCCAGTTGGCTGCAGCGGACATGGTGCTTAAAATGTTCTTTTAATTCCCTAGGTATTCAAATGCATTCAAGAAATATTCCCCTACAAAAGCTCACAGACATACTTTGATTCTATGGTTGAGAGTGATTTAATTTTCTTTTGATCATTGACTGAATCGAACACATAAGGATATTGTAAAATCTACAAAGGTTCTGTTTTATATTACAACAGATAACCACTACATATTAATACAATTATAAACAAATTAACAGAATTAAAAATTGTTTTGTTTTCTGCATTGATGAAAATGCCTTTTTTCAATATTTTATTTTAGCAAATAAGGAAAATATACTATAAAGATAATTACTGCAATTCAAGTTCTGTGACTGGGTTGGAATACTTTTTGTGTTTAACATGATTTTAAAAACATGAATATAAATATATTTTATTAATTTAAAGTAAAACTTTAAGAAATGTGATGAATGAACATTTGAAAGTACTACTGATGCAAAAATATATTTACATTAATCAGTGTGAAACAACATTCGAAGCATATTACTACAAATTTTAGGGCATGAAATGAGGCTTCATATTTTGCTTAAAATGGTATTGTATTATCCAGAGTTCATTAAAGATATAGAACATTAAAACAAAGCCCATGTGATTGACATTATGCATGGATTTGTAGTACAACGCATTGTAGCACAAGCGAAACACAGCTTTATTTATAACAAAGGACAAGCAGGTGACACATCATCATGTAGGTAGAGCCTAACACAGGTATCAAAAATATGGCACAAATAAAAACAACCTTAAACAAACTATTTTGAGAGTCAGAGGTGTAGTTTTCAGCAACTTCAGTGAGTATATAAATTACACTAACCAGTATTATGACGCAATCTAACTCAGTAAAACAAATCCTGTTCTGGCTCAAAAAAGATATGGTCACAGTCAGCACTATGTAGGAAAAAGCTGGCACGTGTGTCCAAAATGCAATTCGACACTGAGCCAAATGCAGGATATAGAAGGAATTAACCAATTAAAATGGTAAACAAAAATGTTACCCTCTGGAATGGTAAGATGTATGTTACTTTGTAGGGCATAGGAGCTGGAATATCTGTATATGTGTTGTTTCAGAGAAAGAAAAAAATATATATTTTGTCAAATCCCCAGCAAAGAGGGGACAGAAAAAGGGGAAAGGGCCTGGGTGAAGATCCCTTCTCGAGCACCAGTGGGAGTATATCCAGGTGCCCCTAAGGGTCTTGTATTGCGCATGAAACAGCATTATGTAATGTAAATAGACTCCCTCCTCCCTGTCATAGGGCCATTCCAGTATGGCAGCGGAAGATTAGCACACAGGTGCAATAGGGCTCCTGGCAACATTAAATCGTGAGGCTCTCCAGGGCACCAAACCCCTGTCTGACCTCCCCAAGCCAGTCTTAGCTCCCCACCAAAGCAATCAGTGGGCACTCAGGGGCACTGGACCCACCCCACCAAGAGTCTGTAGACCACTCACACCCTGCAACACCCTCATGCTCCCCACAGCTTCTGTTGAGTATGCATCTCCTCATACAGATGCACGTTATGCCTGGCCACAAGTACATAAATGGTTCACACAGCCCGATCCCACAGGACTCTCAGTGACAATTTTCTCTGGGCCTCCCACAAACCCTGAGGTCGAGGTTTCCACACTTAGAGGGAGCATTGCAGTTTCTTGGAATCCAGCAGCAGGGTCCCTACAAGTGTATAGGTGCAACAAAATGTGGTCTTTCACAGCAGGTGAGTATCTCATAGGCTACTTCCACTTGGCAAATATGTGAGCTTGCACATAAGGAAGGGGTAAGACTAAAATCAGTAATGTGTATCTAATCAGGCTTTACTAAGCTGTACCTCAGATACACTAACTGAAATGTACAAAATAAGAGATAGTAGTTAAGGGGGATAGGAGACACACCTGTGGAGGTGTGTCATTGATAGTTAGCAGACACCCTGATCTCCTCCACTCTGGATTGGTTAATTGCGTATGGAAGAGGGTTCCAGTTCCCTTTTTAAACACCACACTTCACAGCAGTCAGTGTTTGGCCCCTGACAAAGGTGCATCTAGCATTGAAACGGCCGTCGGGCTCACTAGCTTTTCTTTCCTTTTTCATACTTTCACTGGCTTAGCACAGTAACTGAGGTATTATGCCCTATTGCAGGTATTAATTTCCTTTCCTGTGCTGGTAATAGGCTGTTGCTTTCCTTAGAACAGCCGAGGTATTAGCCTGCTGTCACTCTCCTTTGGGTCATTGTAATCTTTTATTTACCTTTTTAGTAAGGGTGCACAAGTGGAGATAGATACAGCACTGATACCTTGTTACCTTTGGCTATTTGATTATTTCCTGCAATAGAAGAACCAGTTACCACCATCACCACTGCTCTCTTAGAATCTGGGGTAGCTGTTCTGTAAGGGGGGTGGTTCTTTGGTATTGGTAAGTTGTTGACTTAGCACAGCGACTGAGGTATTATGTTCTATTGTAGGTATTCATTTTCTGTCCTGTGCTGGTAGTAGGCTGTTGTTTTCCTTAGAACAGCCAAGGTATTGGCTAGATGTCACTATTTATACTCTCCTTTGGGTCATAGTAGTCTTATATTTACCTTGTAACAAGGGTGTACAAGTGGAGATAGATATAGGACTAGTACCTTGTTGCCTGTTACTTATTTGAACCAGTTTCCACCATTACCACTGTTCTCTGCGATTCCTTCCCCCTTATCTGCTATCTCGTATTTTGTCTACTTCAGTTAGTGTAATTGAGGCACAACTTAATAAAGCCTGATTAGATACAGAATTACTGGTTTTAGTCTTAGCCCTCCCTTAAGCTACCCCGTACACCTCTTGATACTTTATTTTATGCTGTACACAATGTATACCAGTTTTGGAACCTAGCGTTCCACCGTTTTGTACTTGTCAAAATGTAAAGCTGTATTGATGCCTGGAGTGTCCCTTTATGATAATGATAGGAATTAAAACAGACTCTACATTGTGTTTGTATCTCATATAATATTTAATAGTCTAAGAAAAAAAGTGCATGACTTATATTTTAAGGTAATCAGTTTTGTTGCTTTGCAGTATAGGAAAACCTAAAATAAACTGATTGTTAAATCTGTACAAAAAGTGTCTCTATCAGTTTGCATGAATGTCTGTTATATCCCAATGCATGTATTAAGAATTATTTAAAATAAATATAGGAATATTAATATAGACATTATATTTTCTACATAATAAAGTAGCAGATGGTAAAATATAATCCAATCCCAAGAATTATTCAATGCTGATCAATTACGTTAATATCTCACTGTCTATTCCAGAGTCTGAAACTTGGGTTAAAGAACATAAGAAGATGTGTATTTATTCAGAATTTATAAACATGCCTAGCTTCTTTTTCACTTACAAGTTAATTTTCCAGTCTTAAGAAGAAATTACATTTCTCTTCCATTTTCAATGATTATTTATAATAGGTAACTTTCAGTATTTGTGTATAGAGATAATTTTGGAAACTGTTTTTTTTTCTTAATAATAACTACGGAAAAATATCAGTAATTATGTAATGACCGCAGAAATTACATTTAGGTAAATGAAGAGAAATAATTTTTTTTTTTCGTATTGTGTCCCTCTAATTTATATGTAATTATCAGTTATAAAAGAACATTCTTGGTATGCATAATGACAACCTATTGTCCTTATGTAAAAAGTCAAGGTGTTTCCATTCAAGGTTTTTCTTGTTAGCTTATTTGTGGCTGGTTGGGGAGACAGAGGCAGCTGTTTTATGACATGGTTTGCAATTTTTCCTCGACTATTGAGCATATTTATTGGCAAGCAGGCTGGCTATATTATTACTATTATGTCAAACCTACGCCATGAAAAATGGAATACAAATAAAAAAGAAATTGAACCAAAAATATGTTTTTCTTTTTTATATTTCTCAATGAAAGGTTTTGCCTTTGATTACCAAAAGATCCACCAATTTTAAAGAATTGCTTATAGAGTTCAAGGTCAATTTGACTGTGGCCAAGTTCAGTGGCCTTTGAAGGGATGTCTGCAGGGCTCAATTAAGAAGATTCAGTGGAACTCTCAATACTCAGTCTATATAGGGGACAAAATGGTACATGCTTGTTTATATCTTATTTTATTTAAATGGCACATCATCCTGTACTGCTAGTCATTGCTTGAAATCTACCTTGGTTTGCTCTTGGTGGTCTGAGTATATAGTGGTAAGTAAGATGCCTGGGATAAGTAATCACAATAACCATATGGTGTTTATAAAGGTTGTATCCAGGCAATCTGTTTTCCTGGCACTGCAGGTCCTCTCTCCTTCCCACCCCCATCCCCCGGTAGGCATTACATCGGCCGGTGGGCGAGACTGATCCCGCCTACCGGCCGGGGAGACCTAATGCATTAGAGCTCCCCATAGGAAAGCATTGAAAATGCTTTTCAATGCTTTCCTATGGGGAATTGAGCGACGCTGGAGGTCCTCACACAGCGTGAGGACGTCCAGCAATGCTCTATTACAGGTTTTCTGTGCTATAGATCAGGAAGTGCCCTCTAGTGGCTGTCTAGTAGACAGCCACTAGAGGAGGAATTAACCCTGCAAGGTAATTATTGCATTTTATAAAAACTGCAATAATTACACTTGCAGGGTTAAGGGTAGTGGGAGTTGGCACCCAGACCATTCCAATGGGCAGAAGTGGTCTGGGTGCCTGGAGTGTCCCTTTAAGTATTTATTTTACTAAAATTAATTTTGGGGAATCTAAAGACAAATTATAAATTAAAAAAAAATATATTTTGCATTTTTGTCATACAAAAACAGCCATCCATCCTCAAGTATATCGTCATGCGTAACACCAGGAGCTCTAGAGAAGACATGAATGTTTTTAAATATAATATAGGAATAACACGTTTGAGTATTCTAAAGTAGTAAAGTAGTAAAACATGAGATAGCTGCCAATCACAGTAGTATGTAAGGGTAGGCTTTAGTGGGGTAATCTGGAGTATGCTAAAACGTTGTGTATGCCTACTGTAGTCACTTATCATGAGAAACCCGAATAGCAGCCTTCACGTTAACTTAAACTTACTGAAGATAACTTTAAAGCTGCCCAATTTTAGAGTCAACTGCTGCATCTAGGGGAGCCAGGAAGGTATTATGGCTGTGTGACAGTAGCAAGGTTGCAGAATGCTGGGCAGCTTGTGAGGGTAACCACTGCAGCCCCTCACCTTCCCCGGTAGTGGGCATGCTGGGGTAGGCCTAAATATGATGCCCAGGGTGATCAAGTAAATGTGGAGGCCATGAGTCATGACAGTGGGCATGCTATTGGGCGGATGGGTGCTAAGATAAAGCTCTGGTAAGCCTTCTCCCCAGTAAACCAATATAATAAATTGGACACATGGTTAAAACATGAGACATAGGAACAACGAGAGTCAAGCTAAAATCAAGACATTAGAGTGAAGGGTTTGAAGCCATGGTCGAACCGTTTGAGTCAGGTCCTTGTTCAGGAGGACAAAGTTCAGCATCAGCCCACTACTAGGCTTGGAAACTTGCGGGAGTGGCTTGGGGTCAGTACGCGGGGGGGACTAAATGTGGCAACCATGCTGCCCCGGGCTGTGGTGAGTGCCTGCGTCGCTATAACACTGTCTAGGGTGCTCATGACTGAGCCCAAGCCCTTCCCCTGTGGGTTGTGGCAGGATCTCCGGAATGTTCGTGTCAGGATTCACGCCTTGACCTCCAGACTGCCAGACGGGGTCGCCCTTTTATTGCCCGAAGAGGGATTTGAACCTGTATGCTTGGCAGTTCTGAACCTGCTCTTTAACATCTGAGCCATTTCAGGACTTGGGATAACTCCTGTTTTATCTTGTATTGCCTGCAGCACTAAGGGGCTGGACTTCACCTGGCTCAGACCTGTCGATCACTCTCCAGCTGAACCTGATATACTAATCATCAGGGTATAAGACACTGCTCCTCCCTAAGGGCAGTGTCAGTTCAATGACTCTGGTTAGAGAGTTGCTACTCCACGTGCTAAGTATTCTCCTGACCTTGGATTGTGACTCGTATCTCCTGAATTCTGGCATCCTTTGACCTTGGCTTGTTACTCGTATCCCCTGATTTCCGGCACCCTCTGACCATTGGCTTACCTACGACGATTCTCCTGGATTTCCTTGTCTGTACTGCGACTACAAGCATTCAGCTGCACAGCCCCCGTGCACAGATTCACAGGCCAGGTGAGTTCTACCTTGACCACCTCGGCCTGTGTCTAAATGCAAGGGTGAGCTTTTATCTCTGCATGTTGGACTCCCAGCAAGGTAAGCCTGACATATTGAACTGACCCTTATGGAGTCCACAGAGATAATGCTCACCTCCCTTGCTCAGCAAGTGTCCAGCCTGACCCAGACTGTTTCGGAACTGCAGCAAGAACTTTTATCTCTTAAAGGCACAGTACGCCCAGTTCCAGAACCGTTTGTTGTGATGCCTGACCGCTTTGATGGTTCCCGTACCTCCTTCACAGCATTCAGACTGGATTGTGAACTTCTTTTTGCTCTCAAGCCTAAAACTTACAACAGTGACTTTGTCAAGGTCCGTTCGGCCATCAACTTACTTGTCGGACGGATCAAGGAGTGGGCATACCGGAAGCTACAGGAGAAAAGCACTGTCTTGGACAGTTGGGAGTCATTTATGTCCGCAATGGACTCTCAGAGCTCTACCTCCAGGAAAGCTACTCCCAAGCCTGCTCCATCTAACCGCAGATCGCTGTTACCTAAAGAAAAGGACTCCTACCAAGTCCCCATAAGGTCACAACGCAAACCCTCCTCCAGTAAACCTCCTTGTACCCCTGTTTTCCCTCAAGCTAGCTATGAAACTCCAATGGACATGGAGGAACCGCCTTGTGACCCTGGTTTTCCTCTAGCTAGCTGTGAATCTCCAGTGGACAGGGAGGAACCCATGGAGATAGGCTTCGTCCGCTCTAAAACAAGACTGCCATCTAGAGAAAGAGATCGAAGGAGGGCGCGTTGTCTCTGTTTTTATTGTGGTGAAGAAGGGCACTTTATCTCTCACTGCCCTATTCGCCCAACTCGGCCTGAACCTCTTCAAGTGGGTACAATTCAGCTGCACCCTGTTATTCCGGCAACACGACCTAAAAAATGTCAAAGGTGCTGTCGGATATTTCCACGTTCCGTGATGCAGAAGAGTACCCAGACTACGATGGCTGCTGATGCCAGTGGATCTCAAGACCACAAGAAATCACTACTTCCAGAAAACTCACCTATGGGAAATAGTTCAGATAAAATGGGTTGTGGGACTAAGTTTATTTCCGCCTGCACCAGGTCTCTGAATGGCCCAGACCTTTCTCCACCAGTACCCGACACTGATACCCCAAGGTCCCCGACTGAGGGACTCCACTCTGGATACTTCGATTACAAGGACTTCCTCAGTGATACGGAGTCCGAAGACGAGGAATACAGTTCCCAAAAGGAACCTGTTCACGCCCAGAGTGCGTTCTTAAGGGGAGGGTACTGTCAGGATTCACGCCTTGACCTCCAGACTGCCAGACGGGGTCGCCCTTTTATTGCCCGAAGAGGGATTTGAACCTGTATGCTTGGCAGTTCTGAACCTGCTCTTTAACATCTGAGCCATTTCAGGACTTGGGATAACTCCTGTTTTATCTTGTATTGCCTGCAGCACTAAGGGGCTGGACTTCACCTGGCTCAGACCTGTCGATCACTCTCCAGCTGAACCTGATATACTAATCATCAGGGTATAAGACACTGCTCCTCCCTAAGGGCAGTGTCAGTTCAATGACTCTGGTTAGAGAGTTGCTACTCCACGTGCTAAGTATTCTCCTGACCTTGGATTGTGACTCGTATCTCCTGAATTCTGGCATCCTTTGACCTTGGCTTGTTACTCGTATCCCCTGATTTCCGGCACCCTCTGACCATTGGCTTACCTACGACGATTCTCCTGGATTTCCTTGTCTGTACTGCGACTACAAGCATTCAGCTGCACAGCCCCCGTGCACAGATTCACAGGCCAGGTGAGTTCTACCTTGACCACCTCGGCCTGTGTCTAAATGCAAGGGTGAGCTTTTATCTCTGCATGTTGGACTCCCAGCAAGGTAAGCCTGACAGTTCGCTGCATGCGGCGTCATATCTTCTGCCTCTGTGGGTGATGTTTAGGGGGTGCGTCCCTTGCAGCTCTCGGCCCAGGTGGGCTCACTGTAGAAGACATTGCAGCTTGGTGAGAAGTGGTGCCCGAGAGTGGCTCACAAGCTCCATCTCCGCCCCTCCTCCATCCACTTTCCCGGTCTTGCATTGCTGCCTTGTTTCGGGTCTCCAGACGGGCAAAGATTTCGTCCAGACATGTTAGCATGTTGTCCAGTACCGAGCATCCAGCTGGAACTTCATGCTGTTTCTGGAGTTCAGGAGTAGTAGGCCCGTCCACCATTTGAGGGGTAGTTTCATGGCCTTTTCCCCATTGGTGACTGCTGCGTGTGGTAAGCAGGAGTTGTGGGCTGGACAGTGGGGACTGGGATAACCCCCACGGTCCAAAGGGGGGGGGGAGGAGGCGCAGATCAAGGGTCTCAGCTTTAATCAGGGAACCGGGGGAGCAGGGGTGCTTGTGTGAGGTACTGCCGTGTGCAGCAGTGGTCCCTGGTTTTGATTATCACTTTGTGCCTGTAGTTCAATGCAAGTAGTAGAGTATATACCCAGAAATCTGTTGCCAGACACGGGAGCTCTCGCTGACCTGGTCTGGCCGGCGGTCAGGCTCTGCCCCCTGACAAATTATGAATTTTAGTTCATAGAATTGAGTAAACATTATTCATCTATGTATCTATCTGCCCATTTTGATTCTTCTGATCCGTTTGTAATTCAGCACTGTACATTTTTTAAATTTATCTCCTTAGTTTTTAAATTTAAGAATATTCTTGTTTTCTTAATTTAACTATGGCCTTCTCAGGAATTCACAGTTTTGTACACACACCAACTTTTTGCAGCTGTCATCTCCAGTGGTGTATTTTGGATCTGTGCTGCCCTATTTGCTCCACCACTTTCTGTCAAGGCTACACCTCTTCCTGTTAAAGACTAACACACACTTTGACTGACACACACACTAACACTCTCTAACAGGCAACACTCTCAGATACACTGACATACGCACACAATCACTGATTTGAGACAATCTGACACACACAATCACTCACTCACTCAGACACATGGACAGACACACACTCACTGACAGATACACTCACTGTTCTAACATCCTGGGGATTTCCCCTAGATGTCCTGCATCTGTTTCCTGCCACCAGTAGTAGTGAGTAGTAAGTGTTCTTACGTTTTCAAACACTGTCTTTCTTAAGGTGCATGTATATGGCTGAAGGATCTTGTCATATTCTAAAAGTAGGGATGGATTATTCTATTATTTTTTTAATCTATGTTTTCTTTTTATACTAAATAAAAGGATTATTATATTTATATTATAATTGTTTAGGGTGCCGGTTGTGCTTTAAGGTCAAACTAGCTGAACTGGAAAAATTATTAGTCAGCAATGGTTTCAGTTGGGCTACTCTGGCCTTAAATTTAAAATTAACTTTGAATTATAACATTTAAAAAAAAACAGTTTATTTATTTCCTCTGTGTTTTGAAGCTGTTTTGAAGATGCTGGCTGAATTATTGAACTCCTCTTTCCACTAGTTAATGATAATGATGCTTAATGAGAGGTAAATGAGAACGAGGTTAGCCTGTCTGAGTAGCTGGTAATGAAGAACAAGAGTAAACTATGTGATAGTTACATTAGATTTAGATATTTAAAGGTAATTTTGTAAATTAAATTTATCATAAAATCATATTTAAGTTAATTTAAATATACAGTTGGACCTCGGTTTACAAATGCCTTGGTTAACATAATTTTCGGTTTACAAATGAAAATAATTGAAAATAATGCCTCGGTTTACAAATAGTTTTTCGCAATACAAAGCAAGTTTCCCCAGGATGCATTGCACCTGGGAGGTTTATAGCACACGGCATTGAGTGTGGAGGTGTTGGAGCGGCTTTTGCATCGAGTTTTGGAGCCATTATGGAAATTGTTTGCAGTTGTTTTTGGGACTTTTTGGTGCATTTCTCAAGCTGTGGAAAGGTAGGGAGCTGAGCTTCGTCGTTTGCATGCCTTTTATTGTGTGTTCTGCATTGTGGGTTGGCTTCCATGCTGGCTCATTTTTACTTTTTTCTGACCTCCAGAACGGATTAATTGGTTTTCAATGCATTCCTATGGGAAACCGCGTTTCGGTTTACAAATTTTTTGCAATAAAAAACGTGTGTGTATGGAGGATAGTGTGTTTGTAGGGGGGTAGTCTCTGTATGGGGGATAGTGTATGTATGGGGGGGTATGTCAGGGCCGGCGCCACCATTAGGCGACTAGGCATTCGCCTAGGGTGCCGGCCTGCTGTAGGCGCCCACCGGGATGTTTCCTGGTGGGCTCCCACTGTCTGGGGTCAAAGCACTTGAGAGCGGCTCTTGAGCCGCCCCCAGCGCAGGGCCAATCTTCAAGGTACCTGAAGGCGGGGGTGCCGAGAGGATCACTGTCACAGGGGGCCCAGGAGGTGGCCATCTGGCCATCTCAGGGTGCCCCCGAACCAGTATTAGGCAAGGGAGAGCAGACACCTGCTTACCTTGATGGCAGGTGCCTGCTCTGCTAAAAAATGGCAGTAACCGGAGGAGAGGGGACGGGGCAGGAAGGCGGCGAGGAAGGCTGTTCTAGCAGCCTTTCACTCCTCCCTCGCACGCCCTCTGTAATGACGGGAGCCGGAATATGACGTCATTCCGGCCCTGGCATACTAAACAACGTGCTGGAGGAGTGAGGAGCTGCCCCACACTGGACCCCATGGAGGTGAGTGTTTGACTGTGTGTGCGTTTGTCAGTGAGTGAGTATGTATGTCAGTGAGTGTCTGTGTGTGTCAGTGAGTATGTGTTTGTGTGTCTGTCAGTAAGTGAGTGTATGTCTGTCTGACAGTAAGTGTATGTTTGTGTGTGTCTGTCTGTCAGTGAGTGGGTGTATGTATGTCAGTGAGTGTCTGTGTGTGTGTGTGTGTGTCTGTCAGTGAGGGAGTGTATGTCTGTCAGTGAGTGTGTGTGTCTGTCTGTGAGTGTCTGTGTGTGTGTCTGTCAGTGAGTGAGTGTATGTATGTCAGTGAGTGTTTGTGTGTGTCTGTCTGTCTGTCTGTCTGTCAATGAGTGAGTGTGTGTATGTCAGTGAATGTGTGTGTGTGTGTCTGTCAGTGAATGTGTGTGTGTGTGTCTGTCAGTAAGTATGTGTGTGTGTGTGTCAGTGAGTGTGTGTGTCAGTGAGTGTGTTTGTGTGTCTGTCAGTGAGTGTATATCTATCAGTGTCTATCATTGAGTGTGTGTTTGTGTGTCTGTCAGTGAGTGAGTGTATGTCTATCAGTAAGTGTCTGTGTGTGTCTGCCAGTTAGTTAGTGTGTCTGTCAGTGAGTGTGTCTGTCAGTGAGTGTGTGTCTGTCAGTGTGTGAGGGAGCGGCAACATGGATCTTTGCCTAGGGCGACAGAAATACTTGCACCTGCCCTGGGGGCAGTGTGTGTGTATGGGGCTAGTGTGTGTAGGGGGGCAGTGTGTCTTGGAGGAATTATTGTGTGGTGTGGGGTCTGTGGGCAAATTAATAAATATATATTTTGTTAAAAAAAATAATATCCCCCCTTCCTGCTTACATTTGCCTGGAAGGGGGGACATTTCCTGTAATGCCTGGTGGTCCGGTGGGGAAGCCCTGGTGGTCCCAGTGGAGAGAGTGAACTCTAGCAGCCTCAGGAGCTGCTAGAGTTCACTCTCACAAGATTCAGAGCATTGCCATGGTAACCGACAAAACACTGAGCTAGCGAGAGAAGAACACAGGTGGAGCTGCAGGTTAGAGCTCCCCCAGGTCCTCTCTCCCTCCCTCCCTGCCGGCTGCCAGCATTATATTGCTAGTGGGCCGGAGAGGGAGATCTCTGATCTCCCTTCCAGTCCTGCAGAGCCAGCAGGGGAAAGCACAGTTCCCGGTGCTATGATAATAGCACACAGTTTGGGAACCACTGCTTTAACTTCTTCACTAGATACTAATGTTTGTAAATTATGTCAAAATAAATTTTTATGCTTTATGACTCTTATGCCTTACCAGTAATACTGCAGCTCAAATACATTATATATTTCTCAAGACACTTAGCCAGCTGTATGGCTGGTTGGATCTCTTGGGAAATGTAGTCAGCATGAACTCCAGTGCTGCAGGTAAGACATTATTATAGTAAACAGTTTACTTAATTTCCTATATGAAAAGTATCAGAAAAGTGCAGGGATGTAGTTAGGATATTTATATCGGCAGACATTTTGTGCTATGATAGAAATTAAAAGTGTATATTGCCTGAGTCACTCAGAACAGAGCAGACTCCATTTTGCTATCTTCAGGCAAGACAAAGACACATAATTTCTATCCTTTCTGTAACCAGCCACTGAGCCTGAGCTAAGGAATGCATTATATAAACAAGCAAAGTGATAAGCAATGAAGCAGGGGGATGGAATGCTCTGTTTAAATGTTAATGGAAGATAAATAATTTTTAACACAGACACTAGTGACAGAGAAGACAAGTAATTAATTTTACTTTCTAAATTTTACAAGGTCCCATTGTAAGTAAGGGGTGAAATTTAGTTTAGACATGTCAATTCTAGAAATTACGATCAAAGTCGTTGCCACAAAGACGGAGGCAAACGTTTTGAACTGACAGCAAATTTAAGTTATGGTAGTTATTTTAGATAAGCCAAATGAAGTCAAAATCGTCATCAGGAAAAGTTAACTCTTTCCTGGATAGGAAAGTTTAGTGAGGCGAGAGTGCCCTCTATGGACCAAATACCTAAATTGTAATCTGCAGGTTGACCACACCTTCAGTATCCTATTGGTTATACAAACTGATGACGTACAGAGAATATTTCCGTTTAAAAAGTTAGGACAAAGGGAAGAGAGGGGAGTTGGAGTTGGGCTTTCAGATTCGGACATTCAGAGAGATCCAGGACAGATATTCACTCTGGGACTAACATTCAAACTCTCTTGGACCCAACTCAAGAAACACTCCTTAACACTTACTTTTTACTATTACTTACATACCTCCATACAACCAATCATACACGCATTCAAGTTCCTGGGACTGACTACTCACGGGATGAGAATATCTACTTAACAGGTAATTATGCTGGTTTTATTTAATTAATCTAAATTAATAAAAAAATCTAATAGCATGATATATGACTGGATAAATCACGGTCAGATTTTAATATTTAGAAATCTTAGTTAACTAAAGAATATATAGTTATAAACATTCCATTCTGCAGGTGGAATTAAGAATAATGATATATTAATGTGATATTATCACGTGTTAGCTAGATATGTCGCGAACATAAAATTTTCGGTTCGCGAACGGCGAACGCGAACTTCCGCAAACGTTCGCGAACCGGCGAACCGGGCGAACCGCCTTAGACTTCAATGGGCAGGCGAATTTTAAAACCCACAGGGACTCTTTCTGGCCACAATAGTGATGGAAAAGTTGTTTCAAGGGGACTAACACCTGGACTGTGGCATGCCGGAGGGGGATCCATGGCAAAACTCCCACGGAAAATTACACAGTTGATGCAGAGTCTGGTTTTAATCCATAAAGGGCATAAATCACCTAACATTCCTAAATCACAATGGATATGGATTGACACCTGACATATGACATATTGACACCTTGATATGTGGATTGACACCTGTCCTCAGAGACCCTGATACACACTGACACAGAGCAAAATAGGGACTGTTCCCCCTACATAGGGTCACTTGGCAGATATGGATTGACACCTGTCCTCAGGGACCCTGATACACACTGACACAGAGCAGAATAGGGACTGTACCCCCTACATAGGGTCACTTGGCAGATATGGATTGACACCTGTCCTCAGGGACCCTGATACACACTGACACAGAGCAGAATAGGGACTGTTCCCCCTACATAGGGTCACTTGGCAGATATGGATTGACACCTGTCCTCAGAGACCCTGATACACACTGACACAGAGCAGAATAGGGACTGTTCCCCCAACATAGGGTCACTTGGCAGAAATGGATTGACACCTGTCCTCGGGGACCCTGATACACACTGACACAGAGCAGAATAGGGACTGTTCCCCCTACATAGGGTCACTTGGCAGATATGGATTGACACCTGTCCTCAGGGACCCTGATACACACTGACACAGAGCAGAATAGGGACTGTTCCCCCTACATAGGGTCACGTGGCAGATTTGGATTGACAACTGTCTTCAGGGACCCTGATACACACTGACACAGAGCAGAATAGGGACTGTTCCCCCTACATAGGGTCACTTGGCAGATATGGATTGACACCTGTCCTCAGGGACCCTGATACACACTGACACAGAGCAGAATAGGGACTGTTCCTCCCACATAGGGTCACTTGGCAGATATGGATTGACACCTGTCCTCAGAGACCCTGATACACACTGACACAGAGCAGAATAGGGACTGTTCCCCCTACATAGGGTCACTTGGCAGATATGGATTGACACCTGTCCTCAAGGACCCTGATACACACTGACACAGAGCAGAATAGGGACTGTTCCCCCTACATAGGGTCACTTGGCAGATATGGATTGACACCTGTCCTCAGAGACCCTGATACACACTGACACAGAGCAGAATATGGACTGTTCCCCCTACATAGGGTCACTTGGCAGATATGGATTGACACATGCCCTCAGGGACCCTGATACACACTGACACATAGCAGAATAGGGACTGTTCCCCCTACATAGGGTCACTTGGCAGATATGGATTGACACCTATCATAAGGATCCCTGATACACACTGATACAGAGCAGAATAGGGACTGTTCCCCCTACAAAGGGTCACTTGGCAGATATGGATTGACACCTGGACACCTGTCCTCAGAGACCCTGATACACACTGACACAGAGCAGAATATGGACTGTTCCCCCTACATAGGGTCACTTGGCAGATATGGATTGACACCTGTCCTCAAGGACCCTGATACACACTGACACAGAGCAGAATAGGGACTGTTCCCCCTACATAGGGTCACTTGGCAGATATGGATTGACACCTGTCCTCAGAGACCCTGATACACACTGACACAGAGCAGAATATGGACTGTTCCCCCTACATAGGGTCACTTGGCAGATATGGATTGACACATGCCCTCAGGGACCCTGATACACACTGACACATAGCAGAATAGGGACTGTTCCCCCTACATAGGGTCACTTGGCAGATATGGATTGACACCTATCATAAGGATCCCTGATACACACTGACACAGAGCAGAATAGGGACTGTTCCCCCTACAAAGGGTCACTTGGCAGATATGGATTGACACCTGTCCTCAGAGACCCTGATACACACTGACACAGAGCAGAATATGGACTGTTCCCCCTACATAGGGTCACTTGGCAGATATGGATTGACACCTGTCCTCAAGGACCCTGATACTCACTGACACAGAGCAGAATAGGGACTGTTCCCCCTACATAGGGTCACTTGGCAGATATGGATTGACACCTGTCCTCAGAGACCCTGATACACACTGACACAGAGCAGAATATGGACTGTTCCCCCTACATAGGGTCACTTGGCAGATATGGATTGACACATGCCCTCAGGGACCCTGATACACACTGACACATAGCAGAATAGGGACTGTTCCCCCTACATAGGGTCACTTGGCAGATATGGATTGACACCTATCATAAGGATCCCTGATACACACTGACACAGAGCAGAATAGGGACTGTTCCCCCTACATAGGGTCACTTGGCAGATATGGATTGACACCTGTCCTCAGGGACCCTGATACACACTGACACAGAGCAGAATAGGGACTGTTCCTCCTACATAGGGTCACTTGGCAGATATGGATTGACACCTATCCTAAGGATCCCTGATACACACTGACACAGAGCAGAATAGGGACTGTTCCCCCTACATAGGGTCACTTGGCAGATATGGATTGACACCTGTCCTCAGGGACCCTGATACACACTGACACAGAGCAGAATAGGGACTGTTCCTCCTACATAGGGTCACTTGGCAGATATGGATTGACACCTATCCTAAGGATCCCTGATACACACTGACACAGAGTAGAATAGGGACTGTTCCTCCTACATAGGGTCACCATTTTTAGCCCAAGGCAGCTCATCTCATCAGGCCTTTTTTAGTCAAATCTATCGCCCACTGTCAGTCCCTTTGGGATCCATCCCTCATTCATCTTAATAAAGGTGAGGTAATCTAGACTTTTTTGAACTAGGCGACTTCTCTTCTCAGTGACAATACCTCCTGCTGCACTGAAAGTCCTTGAAGCAGGGCAGGCTAGAAGTTCTATCGCAAATTGGGATAGCTCAGGCCACAGGTCAAGCCTGCACACCCAGTAGTCAAGGGGTTCATCACTCCTCAGAGTGTCGATATCTGCAGTTAAGGCGAGCTAGTCTGCTACCTGTCGGTCGAGTTGTTCTCTGAGGGTGGATCCCGAAGGGCTGTGGCGATGCGTAGGACTTAAAAAGCTCTGCATGTCCTCCATCAACAACACGTCTTTAAAGCATCCTGTCCTTGCCGGCGTGGTCGTGGGAGGAGGAGGATTACTTTCACCTCTTCCCCTGTTAGTTTTCTGTTGTGCTGTGACATCACGCTTATACGCTGTGTAAAGCATACTTTTTAATTTATTTTGCAAATGCTGCATCCTTTCCGACTTGTTGTAATTTGGTAACATTTCAGCCACTTTCTGCTTATACCGGGGGTCTAGTAGTGTGGACACCCAGTACAGGTCATTCTCCTTCAGCCTTTTTATACGAGGGTCCCTCAACAGGCACGACAGCATGAAAGACCCCATTTGCACAAGGTTGGATGCCGAGCTACTCATTTCCCGTTCCTCATCCTCAGTGATCTCAATGAAGGTATGTTCTTCCCCCCAGACACGTACAACACCACGGGTACCAAATAGCTGACAACGAGCACCCTGGGATGCCTGTTGTGGTTGGTCTTCCTCCTCCTCCTCAAAGCCACATTCCTCCTCTGACTCCTCTTCCTCACAATCCTCTTCCAGCATTGCCGCAGGTCCAGCAAGCGATGCTGATAAGGCTGTTTCTGGTGGTGATGGTGACCACAACTCTTCCTCTTCACGCTCATCTACGGCCTGATCCAGCACTCTTCGCAGGGCACGCTCCAGGAAGAAAACAAATGGTATGATGTCGCTGATGGTGCCTTCGGTGCGACTGACTAGGTTTGTCACCTCCTCAAAAGGACGCATGAGCCTACAGGCATTGCGCATGAGCATCCAGTAACGTGGCAAAAAAATCCCCAGCTCCCCAGAGGCTGTCCTAGCACCCTGGTCATACAAATATTCATTAACGGCTTTTTCTTGTTGGAGCAGGCGGTCGAACATTAGGAGTTTTGAATTCCAACGTGTCGGGCTGTCGCAAATCAAGCGCCTCACTGGCATGTTGTTTCGCTGCTGGATATCTGCAAAGTGCGCCATGGCTGTGTAAGAACACTTGAAATGGCCACACACCTTCCTGGCCTGCTTCAGGACGTCCTGTAAGCCTGTGTACTTATGCACAAAGCGTTGTAAGATCAGATTACACACATGTGCCAAGCACAGCACATGTGTCAACTTGACCAACTTCAATGCCGCCAACAAATTTGTTCCGTTGTCACAAACCACTTTGCCGATATCCAGTTGCTGCGGAGTCAGACACTTTTCCACCTGTGTGTTCAGGGCGGACAGGAGTGCTTGTCCGGTGTGACTCTCTGCTTTCAAGCAAGTCAAACCCAAGATGGCGTGACACTGCCGTATCCGGGATGTGGAATAGTACCTGGGGAGCTGGGGGTTGCCGTTGATGTGGCGCAAGACGCAGCAGCAGAAGAGGAATCAGCCGAGGAGGTTATGGAAGAGGATGGAGTAGGAGGAGTAGAGGAGGTGGCAGCAGGCCTGCCTGCAAGTCGTGGCGGTGTCACCAACTCCTCTGCAGAGCCACGCATTCCATGCTTGGCAGCCGTCAGCAGGTTTACCCAATGCGCAGTGTAGGTGATATAGCTGCCCTGACCATGCTTTGCAGACCAGGTATCAGTGGTCAGATGGACCCTTGCCCCAACACTGTGTGCCAGACATGCCATTACTTCCTTTTGCACAATCGAGTACAGGTTGGGGATTGCCTTTTGTGAAAAGAAATTTCGTCCGGGTACCTTCCACTGCGGTGTCCCAATAGCCACAAATGTTTTGAACGCCTCAGACTCCACCATCTTGTATGGTAAAAGCTGGCGGGCTAATAGTTCAGACAAGCCAGCTGTCAGACGCTGGGCAAAGGGGTGACTTTCTGACATTGTCTTCTTACGCTCAAACATGTCCTTGACAGACACCTGACTGTGGGCAGATGAGCGGGAACTGCTCAAGGCGAGAGACGGAGTGGCGGATGGTTGAGAGGGGGCAAGGAGGACAGCAGTGGTTGACGTGGCTGAAGATGCTTGACCAGGAGGAGGATGGCGGCTTTGAGTTTGTGTGCTGCTTGTACTCATGTGTTGATCCCATAGGCGTTTGTGATGTGCGATCATGTGCCTACTCAAAGCAGTTGTACCTAGGTGGGTGTTGGACTTCCCACGACTCAGTTTGTTTTGGCACAGGTTGCAAATGGCATCGCTGTGGTCAGAGGCAGACACACAAAAAAAATGCCACACTGCTGAGCTCTGCAATGACGGCATTCTGGTGGTGGACACAGCATGCGTTGATTGGCACGCTGTCGGGCTGACCCCGGGTGCCGATGCATGCTGTCTGACTTTGCCATTAGCTCCTTGCGACGACCTCCCCCTGCTTCCAACTCGTCTCCTCCTCCTCTCTGTCTCCCCATCTGAACTTTTGCCCTGTTCTTCTTCTTGCCGAGCGGGCACCCACGTTACATCCATGGATGCATCGTCATCAACCGCTTCACTTGTATCTGACAACTCAGCAAAGGAAGCAGCAGCGGGTACAACATCATCATCATCACACCGTACGTCCATGTTTGTAATGCTGCCTGACTAAGACATATCCCTGTTATCTACATCCTCTGGCAATAATGGTTGCGCATCACTCATTTCTTCAAACGAATGTGTAAATAACTCCTCTGACAGATAAAGTGAAGTGGCTGTGGTGCTAGTGTTGGTGGTGGCGGCAGGCCGGTGAGTGGTATCTTGAGAGGTGCCCGAAGCTAAGCTGGAGGAGGATGGTGCGTCAAGGTTCCGAGCGGAAGCTGTAGAAGATTGGGTGTCCTTTGTTAGCTAGTCAACTATGTCGTCAGAACTTTTCAAGTTCAGGGTATGTGGCCTCTGAAAATTGGGCATTATTCTAGGGCAAAAGGGAATCACAGCACCACGACCACGACGGCCCCTGCGGGGTGGCCTGCCTCTGCCTGTCATTTTTTTTTTAGATTAGTGGGACTAGATATGAGTGGCAATGTGCACTGGCAGAGGTTGGCAGAGTACACGCTGTAGGCCTGACACACCCGCTTGAAGACAACTAACTGCTATTCAATCTATAACAGTGGAAATAGTGTTTTGGTTTTAAATGCACGCTATTGTGACACCAGATATGAGTGGCAATGTGCACTTGCAGAGGTTGGCAGAGTACACACTGTAGGCCTGACACACCCGCTTGAAGACAAGTAACTGCTATTCAATCTATTACAGTGAAAAACAATGTTTTTGGGTTTTTAAATGCACGCTATTGTGCCACCAGATATGTGTGGCACTGTGCACTGGCAGAGTACACGCTGTTGGCCTGACACACAGACGCTTGCAGACAACTAACTGCTATTCAATCTATAACAGTGAAAAAATTTTGTTTGTTTTTAAATGCATGCTATTGTGACACCATATATGAGTGGTACTGTGCACTGGCAGAGGTTGGCAGAGTACACGCTGTAGGCCTGACACACAGACGCTTGCAGACAACTAACTGCTATTCAATCTATTACAGTGAAAACTATTTTTTTTATGTTTTTAAATGCAAGCTATTGTGACACCAGATATGAGTGGTGGCACTGGGCAAGTGGGCACAGTATCCACTGTGAGCCTGACACAGAAGCTGGCAGGCAGGCAACTGCAATAAGATTACACAAAAAAAAAAAAGCAGACTGATGTTCTAGCCCTAAAAAGGGCTTTTTGGGGTGCTGTCCTTACAGCAGAGATCAGATGAGTCCTTCAGGATTGTAGTGGACACTGAATACACTAGCCTAGCTATACATTTCCCTATCAAATGAGCAGCAGCTACCCTTTCCCTCCTCTATCTAAGAATGCAGCTTCAGATGAAATCTAAAATGGATGCTGTACAGGAGGTGGGAGGGTCTGGAAGGGAGGGTCTGCTGCTGATTGGCTGGAATGTGTCTGCGGACTGTGTGGCACAGGGTCAAAGTTTAGTCAATGATGACGAATAGGGGGCGGATCGAACCGCGCATGTGTTCGCCCGCCTCGGCGAATGCGAACAAGCTATGTTCGCCAGGAACTATTCGCCAGCGAACAGTTCGGTACATCACTAGTGTTAGCATACCGATGTTTTTATCCAGGTGTATTGATTTGCTCTAAATAAGATAAGATAACTTTTAAGGCAAATTAAAATTCGGCTTATAGAATCTGGTAGATTATTCTTATTGGATGGTTCCAGGAAATGATTAATGAGCTGGTTTAAATGTTATTTTGATTGAAAATTACATAAGAATAGGATATTATATGCCTAGGAGGATCTAGCCAGCATTGAAAGGGTTACTCAGTTAACTGTTAGCCAAGGTTTTACGACTTTTCGCTGGAAGTTTTGCTTTTTATGTCTGTGAAGTACCCCGTAAATCTTGTGTTGATGCTGTAGCTTTGTACTGTGTATAGCCATTGTATTGCATACTTATGTTAAACTAAATATTCACTGATTATTATCATGCATGCTGCCTAATATTATTATTATTTTATTTGTCACAATAAATTATATCAATTTTTATAACAAATAGTAATTTTATTTGTATGGAATACATTTCACTTACATGATAACGATCTCTAAGATCTAAGAGAATTGAAATAGTGGGCAATTCTCGACTGTTTAATATTATCATCCCATAAATATCCCCACAATGAATTTAGAGCATGGATGTCTATACGGGACATCTAAAGTACTTTAAAGGAGACTAGACATTACCTAGTTAACAGGAGATTGCAGTTCCTATGGTAAACACCAGCTACCTAGAGGGATGTAAAACCACAAATTTTTAATAGAATAATCCCCTCTTTCAAATGAGTTGTGTGTATGCTGGCATATAGGTCTGACAGTGGAGACCATTCCTGAGATAGGTGTTCAAGCCTGTGGTTATAGCTACCTCAGCTGGGCTGGCTTCTGGAAAAGAGTGTCCTCCCAGGCAGGTTTCATCCCCTCTGCCTGTGCCTCCTTCTCCCAGGCTCTTCCTGTGCCTCCATAATATGCAAATTTACCTGGATATGCAAATTAATGAGCCTTGCTATTCCGGTAGTGCACATAACTGTTGAAACCAACAGGTGGCACTGAACAGTCTTGCAAAATCATTCACAACCAACAAGTGGCACTGTACAGGACAGGCTCCACATTCAAATCCACCTAGTTGGTACAGAGCATCAGCAGGACAGGAGAGCACACAATACATATCACATATGACATTATAATAATACATACCCTGCACCAACAATGGGCACATCTAATCACAGGGCATGAGTTAAATATACCTACACACTTTCTTTCTCTCTCTTTTACTATGTGACATCAGGGAAATTAGTTCTTGATTAAGTATAATGGAGCCTTGCTGTGGGTGAGATCTAATCGGGTTTTGTGTGAAACCTCTAAATAATCACACACAAAGTGAATATGAAATAGGAGACATCTACAGCAAATATTTGTGAGACCCTGTGACTGCAGTTTTTGGTGTACTTTCTTAAAACTAGTAATTTTGGAAATTGTGCATTTTTTTTTAAAACCAAAGTATTTAAAGCTTATATGGTATTAAAATACCATTAATAATAAAATATAATCACTCTGGTCCACCTATATTAATAAATATTTATTCAGAGACAAACACTCTGCAGCATACAAGTAAAAGCAGGGCCGGTGTTTTACTTTTTTGCATGTTTTACATTAGATATTTCATAATAACTATAACATTGTCAGCTGGTACTTAAAGGGACACTATAGGCATCCAGACCACTTCAACTCATTGAAGTGGTCTGGGCGCAGCGCCCTTGTCCCCATTAGTCTTGCAATGTAAAATATTGCAGTTTTTGAGAAACTGCAATGTTGTCATTGAGCACTAAGACTGACTCTAGTGGTTGTCTACCAGATAGCTACTAGAGGCGCTTTCTGGAATTTCACAGAGCTTGACTCCATGAAACGGCACTGGACTACCTCACGCTCTAAATAGCGACATCCAGAGTCAGAGATGCTTTCCTATAGGGAAGGCAATTCTTTCCTTTAGGGAAAGCCTAATGCATGCATGACCCATGCTGCACATGCACATTAGGACCCCATTGGAGGAGGTGACAAGGGATCTTAAGTAAAAAAATGGTTATTTATCCCTTTATGTGCCACAGAGAGAGGGGGCTGTGAGGTGGGGAGTCATATTTGCATTTAACCTGTAAATATATATTTTTCTACATGATTGCTTTCAGCATACTGTGGTTGATAAGTGAAACAGCACATTGCAAAGCAGTACTAAGAAAATAGTATAATTTTTTTGTAGCAAGTTTCCTCTTTTTTGTTTATTTAGGTTTTATTTATTTTTTGCTGTTTTGGAAATGTTCCAAGGGCATCTTTTCATCTCTGAAGCAGGTGCAGATGAAGTTTTGCAAGACCTTTGCTTTTATATAATACATTTAATTAAAAAAAAAAAAAGAATACATAAAAAAAGCAAAAACATGACAAACACATAACATAATTAAAACAATTCTTTAAATTAAACATTAAAAAAAGAATTTGGGATCTAAGTTGTATTACAAGGCTGCAACTTGTAAACACAGTGCTTTAGTTCTTTTTATCTGTCTCAAGGTTCATATTTTAGTATTTAAAGTCCACACAATGTTCATATAAAAGCAAAAACACAAACATAAAAGATTCTACTTACAAAGGAGTTATATTTATATTTGAATCACATACGCTATTAATCGGATTGAAAAGATGGAATAAAAACTCTATAATTAGTAGTTGCAATTATGTATACAATTAAAATGTCTTTTAGTGATAATTTAGCATCTACATTAGTTGTTGAAGATTCGAAAATCGGTATAACATTAACTTAAAGCTAAGGAATTACTAAGAATTTAAATTATGAAGAATTTATGGGGTGACATAAGTTGTGATATACTTTCTCATAATTTTAGTGTTCAAAATGCAAAATCAATTATGTTACACAATCTATATTTTTCAATATCGTAATGGATTTGTCTAAGTCTTATAGTCTAAGCCTAAGGGGTATGAGATAGAATTGAAATATATGGAAATAGTTTAACGGCCTCTAACCTTAGGCTTAGGACAATAACATTTTACCAGCTTTTGACAAAAAAGTCACAATGGCAAATATTATGGTAACCTCCCTCAGCACCAAAGAAGAAAACTGCACTTTGAACTTCAGATAGAGACTAACAACTACACTTGTGCTGGGTGAGAAAAAAATTTCTGAAAAAAGAAATTTTTTCTGAGCACCTAAATTTTTACTGTCCCTTAGCCATCAATCATCTTTTTTTCCATCTATCATCTCTATTTTTACTGCTACGGCCAAAAACAGAATCAAGATCCTGAACCGAACATATTCACCATTGTGTGGTCTGGCTGGTTCGTGATTCGGATACATTTTGGCTCAGGGCTTGATAATTTCGCTAATCACCCAATTGGCACAAATTCTGTTGAATTACATTTTCCAAGTCTACAACTAGCCATAGTAACCGCATACAATTTAAAAACCAGCCAAAACAATCCTAGACAGTCAATAAAAAGTAAACTCCAATCTTCCTCTTTCTTTTTACTGCAAATTGGCGAATAACCATCAAAAGGAAAAATGACTCTTCAAACTAGTATCTGTCACATATTCATCCGCCTATAGAAATGTGGTTAAAGACATTTACTGTCCACACAGGAAAAGTGGTGCCGATGAGCAACCTAATCCGCAGAAGGGTTAATGCTGAGCAGCAATTATGCAAATGAAACCTGGTAACTGACTTTGGGGTCAAAGGCCGGTTACAGCCTATCAGAACTAAAGGAGGGGTATTTAGGCCCAGTTCTCATCCTGCTTAGTGCCCTGTCGTGGTTTCCCTTGTGGTTGTCCGAGAGCGCTTTCCTGTTATTAGTTTTCTACCTGGTTTTTGACTTTGGCTTTGATTATTGACTTCTCTTTATTCTGGTATCCTGACTCCTGGCTTTCCTCATTGCTGCGACCCTTTCTGTGTTCCCTGACCTCGGCTAGTATTGTTGACTATTCTATGTACGTTAAATCCGGCCATTCTGAGGACCGGTAATACGTTACTTATTTGTCAGCCGTGCTATACAGTTCTACGTGCTGGATCAAACAGTAATCCTGACAGTATCTTCCACCTACATTTTTGTCCGTATCAGTCCATAAAAAGAACACTAATGTTGCACCCTACAAAAATAAAGAATATGAAAAATATGAAAGAATGGACAAAAGCTTAGAGAAACTCAGCAGCTTGCCCTTCGGTAAATCTCCGCTCAGGTCTTTAAAATAGTTTTTGCTTACTTGTGCCATTAGAGAGAACATATTCCGAAGCATATTAGACTAATCCCACCCGTAAGGGCAGTCCAGAACCAAAATGCATGCAAGTTCTCTATGAACAAGAGATACAACAACCCCGGACGATCATTTTCATCTTCTTTTAATGTTGCACCCACGCTGTGTAATTTTGGATTATGATCCTTTTACTGTGGTAAACATGAAGGAGAAAACAAAAAACAAACATTAAGAAGCTGACATAAGCTGTAGAAATACGTAGTAGACCTATAGGCATTTTTAGTCCATTTCTTTTTAATAGCAAAACGTTCAAAGAAAAGAAAAAAAAAGACATTACAAATTTTAGTCTACCTCGTAATATCAGCTTAATAATAAAAGCTTAATAATAAAACAAATTTGGCCATTGTCGGGAGCAATGGCCCTGAGTGTTACTAAATAAAAAAGTATCATTGGGGACATTTTAGATTTCAGTTTTCGTACAATGCAAGGCTAATTATTTATTGTAGCTCTAATTTTTGCATATTGTGATCCCAGATTTGAGAAGAATTAGATCTAATATTTTTTTTCCATTCTAATCTGGAACGTTAATTGAATCAAGACATCCTGCCATCAGGTACTTAGGGTGATTTTCCAGTTGTGTGCTAATATAATTTTATCTGTAAAAAAGCTATGTAAAATTATTGTATTTATTATCCATATTTAGCCAGTTTAAATGTAAAAGAGTAGTGAAACTCATATTGATATATGTATTTTTTTTATGAAATATCTTTTGTCAAAAAATTATAATCTCCCAATAGCTCCCCCATATATGAATGTATGAACCATTAGTTTTATTAGATCTCCAGCATATTGGTGATTAGTAATCATAATTTTTTTTCCAGCCTTGTTGCTACTAGATACCACTTGTGCATCACTTAAAACTAGATTTGGATTTCCAATCAGTTTATACAATGTATTTCCTTCCTACTCTTTTCCGGGGCTATATTCCATTTTTTCATATCTATGTTACATTTTAAATCTTTCTGCCATACTTGAAAGACAGAAAATGTTGATAATTTGTCTAGTGAAATCAAAATATCCATTCCCTTTCATAGTACCTTACTGACTGGATCATATTTAAAAATGGCAAGAAGTTTATCTATTATATTCAATTTTTGTCTTAATACATTTTTATTTATGAAATTTTTTATCCTTAAATAATTAAAGATCTCTAACTCTGGAAGTTGGAATTCTTGTTTTAACTGTGGGAAGAGATTTACTTAATGTACTGTTATAATTTGGCCTATGAAAAGAATACCCCTCCATCTCCACTGCTCCAAATGAATGTCATCGATATATTATTCCAACGAGGTCAAAAGGACCAATTCCGGGATCTGATTTTTTTTTTCTCTAAATTCTGACGGGTGGCATAGCACGTCCATGCCGTCCTTCCCACTTACCTGCTCACTGGTGGTCCCACGCCTGTGATCGTGATAGGGGGCACTTACCTGACATCACAGGGAGTCCCACTGCTGCTGATCCGGCTCTCCTGGGCCATGTGATCGCGAGGTCCTTGCGAGGACCTCACGATCACATGGACGGAATAGCCGTCCATAGCAATGTCAGCAGGGGGAGTGCCTGGAATGACAGGCAGTCTCCCTGCTGCCTGTAGAAATGTTTAATAACGTTTTAAAACAGTGTAAAATAAAATTATATATACTTAGATCATATATATACACTAATACATACATACACATACAGGGCCGGCCTTAGGCCTTTGGGCGCCCTGTGCGAAAAATCTTCACAGAGCTCCCCCCCTCTCCTTCAACCCCTTCCCACACACAGGCAGACAGCCATACACACACACACACAAACACATGCAGGCAGTCACACACAGACAGCCACACACAAACACACACACACACAGAGATAGAATGTAACAGTAGATAAGAACCATTCGGCCCATCTAGTCTGCCCAGACAGTCACACACACACACACACAGGCAGACAGCCACACACACACAGGCAGACAGCCACACACACACAGGCAGACAGCCACACACACACAGGCAGACAGCCACACACACACAGGCAGACAGCCACACACACACAGGCAGACAGCCACACACACACAGGTAGACAGTCACACACACAGACAATCACACACACAGACAGCCACACACACACAGACAGCCACACACACAGACAGCCACAGACAGCCACACACAGGCAGACAGCCACACACACACAGACAGCCACACACACAGACAGCCACAGACAGCCACACACAGTCAGTCAGTCACACACACACAGTCAGTCAGTCACACACACACAGGCAGACAGTCACGCACACACAGGCAGACAGTCCCATACACAGTCAGTCAGTCAGTCCCACACACACAGGCAGAAAGTCCCACACACACAGACAGACAGTTCCACACACACAGACAGTCCCACACACACACACACAGTCCCACACACAGTCACACACACACACACACACACACAGTCACTCACACACAGGTAGACAGTCAAACACACAGACAGTCACACTGTCACACACACAGACAGTCACACACACACACACACACACACACGGGCAGACAGACAGACAATCACACATAGTTACCTCTGTTCCTTGTGGAGGCAGACTGGCAGTGCAGCTCCTGGATTCTGGTTGTTGGGGGAAGCAGCGACTCCTTCCTGCTTCCCCTGCAGCAGTTAGACGGCATTTTAGCCCCACCCCCGCTGCACAGTAAGCCCCACCCCACCGCAATTTTATTTATTTTTTATCCCCGGCCATGTGTGAGCTGGGCGGCCGCAGGTCGCCCCCTGCTCCATGGCGCCCTGTGTGGCCGCACAGCTCGCACACCCCGAAGGCCGGCCAGCTCTGTACACAAACATACTCATACCCTGTCTAAGTGTATTTTAATATTAATATATATGATTATATATATAAAGATATAGAAATATGAGCTAGCACTCACGGTCTTGTAGTAAAAAATAAAAAACCTCCGCAAATGTTCGCGAACGGGCGAACCGGGCGAACTGCCATAGACTTCAATAGGCAGGCGAATTTTAAAACCCACAGGGACTCTTTCTGGCCACAATAGTGATGGAAAAGTTGTTTCAAGGGACTAACACCTGGACTGTGGCATGCCGGGGGGGGGATCCATGGCAAAACTCCCATGGAAAATTACATAGTTGATGCAGAGTCTGGTTTTAATCCATAAAGGGCATAAATCACCTAACATTCCTAAATTGTTTGGAATAACGTGCTTTAAAACATCAGGTATGATGTTGTATCCATCAGGTAGTGTAAGGGTTACGCCCGCTTCACAGTGACAGACCAAACTCCCCGTTTAACGCACCGCAAACAACCGCAAACAGTCCATTTGCACAACCGCAAACTCCCCATTTGCACAAGGTTGGATACCAAGCTAGCCATGTCCCGTTCCTTGTCCTCACTGATGTCATTAAAGGTCTCTTCCTCCACCCAGCCACGTACAACACCAAGGGTCCGCGAAAGGTGGCAACAAGCCCCCTGTATTTTTTTTTAAATGTACACTACTGTTACACCAGATATGAGTTGCACTGGTGTGACACTGTGCCCTGGCAGGCCCTGAAACGCACACGTGTGAAGGAAACTGACTGCTATTATATTACAGTCAAAAAAGTTTTTTTTTTCTAAATGCAAGCTATTGTGACACTTGATATGAGTGGTGGCACTGGGCAAGTGGGCACAGTATACGCTGTGAGCCTGACACACACGCTGGCAGGCAGGCAACTGCAATTAGATTACACAGGAAAAAAAAAATGCAGACTGATGTTCTAGCCAGCCCTAAAAAGGGCTTTTTGGGGTGCTGTCCTTACAGCAGAGATCAGATGAGTCCTTCTCATACACTAGCCTAGCTATCGATTTCCCTATTAAATCAGCAGCAGCTACACTGTCCCTCCTCTCACTAAGAATGCAGCTTCCGGGGGGCGGGGCCTAGCTGTCATGGAGGAAAGATGCACTTCGTATGAGCTCCCTCAATATCTCTCTTTAAGCAGCTATCAACAAGCGAATTTCTCCCCAGAAGGGGATGACCCAGCAATGTTGCTCCTACCTGACATGCTTAATAGCGGTCAGCAACTCGACAGAGTCTTACTTACCTCCGCGTGGCAAGTGTGGCCTGGTACTCACCGGGCGGGAAAGGCGGCCGATCTCCCGATCCTGGGATGCCCAGGGGAAGCTACTTCCAGGCTGGAGCTCCGTTACCCCCCCCCCCTCGGACCGGTGGGGGTTATCCCGGTACACCCCTGAGAGGCGTCTGGAGCTAATGGACGCACAGAGCACAGCCGCCCAGGCTGACATACTCGTCTGCGACTCTCCCAATATGGCGGCAGCCGCGTGTCCTCCTTGTACCAGCAAAGCATGGCAGGATATTGAGTCTAAGCTGGACAGACTCTTTGATCAATTTTGGAAGCAAATAACAAGCAGGAAGCCCCAACAAGCTCCACCACAGCCCCAACAAGCTCCACCACAGCTAAGCGAAGCAGTCCCCATTAAAATCCACCAACGAAAAGGCGTCGAAGACGGGACCGGAGGCACAAACAGAAATGCAGAGCCTGCCCCACGTCAAGCACTCGCCTCCACCTTAAGCACCACTGGGACAGATCCGACCAGCCGACAAAACAAGCTTCCACCACCTCAAGCCGCGAACCCGGCACTCAGCCAGAGACTTGCCTTTGTTGTTCCAGGTATCAGGGACTCCCAGGGCCTGCACCTGGTGCCCAGAAGGGATCGGATGAGCACAAGCAGTAAACAGCAGCCTTCCAAGCATGTCCCACTATAGCTGATCCTCCACACCATGCCTTTGATCACATGAACTGCTCTCTGCACATTAACTAATCGTAAAGTAGCAAGCGTTTAAACATGTCATTATTTCACCTCCTAAAGAGTTTATTGTCGTAGTTCCTTACATGCCTTTACCTTAAACGGTTCATGTATTATGTTATTCACTAGTCTCATCTCATGGGGCGACTCACACTTGATTATAACTAGTGGTGGAGCTGCTGATATAAATACAAAGTTGATAACGTGCAAGCTACAAACATGACAGCCATCTTTCACAACAATGTACTGCTATATACTCATACCCTCAGTGCAAGTAGCCATGATATACACACGTTCAGCCTAGCATGCTCAAATATAACACACTTCTGTAAAAAAAAAAAAAAGAAAAAAAAAAAAAAAAGAATGCAGCCTCAGAATTAATCTAAATTGTATGCTGTCTAGGGGGTGAGTGGGTCTGGGAGGGAGGGTCTGCTGCTGATTGGCTGGAATGTGTCTGCTGACTGTGAGGTACAGGGTCAAAGTTTACTCAATGAAGACGAATAGGGGGCGGACCGAACATCGCATCTGTTCGCTATCCGGGGCGAACGCGAACAAGCTATGTTCGCCAGGAACTATTCGCCAGCGAACTGTTCTGGACATCACTATTCAGGAGCACATGCTGGGGTTACTTCTCCTGAAGAAAGCCCAGGATGTTGGATGAAACTTCAAGTTTTTTATGGAATAAATGAATAAAGAATATTTTTTACTACAAGACCGTGAGTGCTAGCCCATGTTTCTATATCTTTGTATATTTTTGGCTGTGGCTTTTAGCACCCGGCATTTAACATTATGCTTTATATATAGCAGGGTTAATCTGAGTGCAAGGACTGGTCTATTTTTTTTTATTATATATATATATATATATATATATTAATATCAAAATACACGTAGAATGATATATATTAAATATATATATACAATTATAATTTATATATATATATATAAAATATAAAATAAATAAATATATAAATACGTTAAAAATTAAAAATAAAAAATAAAGAAAAGAAACATATATGTATAATTTCGATCTTACTGTATTTGATATTATTATATATATATATATTGATATCAAAATACACTTATAATTAAATAATATATATCTATATACATAAATAAAGAAATGCCAAATAGTAGCTGCTCACCGGTCTTTTAAAATTCAAAAGTTTTATTAGATCATATTAAAATCTGTGACCAACGTTTCAGTCCCCGCTCGGGACTTTCCTCAGGGTCAGACAAAAATGATAGGACATCCTGTTGGAGCACGCCAGGTCTCAAAATCCATGGGAAAAAAAGTTGTTTATTGTATTTCAAAAAATTAACAAACTGTGCATATTTAAATCGATGTTTCGACCCCCTAGGGGTCACAGTAATGAGTGAACAGTGAGTATATATAGAAAAGATAAAACTAACTTACCAATGAAATGATATGACAGCTGACAGACTGATTCAACCTGAAACTAGGAGAATCCCACGTGAGTAGAGTGCATGTGACATAATCAATGTGGTTGCTGAGCAACCCAGCGGTAAACCAGTGTCCAGGTTGCTAAACAACTCAGATAACATGAAAAATATGTTATCGAGGGGCGGGACGGGGCCACCGAGCAGAGCGAACGGAAGGAAGCTCAGCTCCTGCAAACAACGACCCTATAATGATTATAAAACACAGACTTAATCACCTATTGTGCTAAAAACTGCGACACTAGATGGATAAGTGCTACTGGAACCAGGGAGAGGCTTGCTCACTGAGTTTTAGTCCCCTGGAGGGGAGATCTCTGCAGCAACAAGCAGGAACCTTCCTGGCGGTGAGTGGAGTGGACGGCCGCTGCTCCACTATCCCGCCTAACGGAGCCCGACAGACAAACTATATCTGTGCACACCTGGTCCCGGTCCGCCCCCTCCTCTGGGCAGGGGGGTGATCCCGGTCCTCACCCCACAGCTGCACCTGGAGGCCATGACATACCAGGCCGCAACGAAGGCCCGAAGCCCAAAGCTAAGATGGCGGGGGCCACGTGTGAAGAGCCTACTTACAGAGCACAGAACAGACCGCTGATCCCCGCCACATAGACATGCCATGAACCCAGCAATGAGTAAGCAATGTGGGGCCCCAAGGAGACACCTACCCTCAGAGGCAGACGGGGGAAGGGGGGGAGACGCAGGGCAAATGGAGGCACAACGAATACCGCTACTGGCACCATACACCGCACCACCTACCCTCTGATAGAGCCGAAAGGCCGGAGCCCAAGTCACTGCACTGCGTCCCCCTCCAACCTACTAAATAGCGCCTCCTGCCCAGCAACAGCCCAAAAAGCGACACACCATGACCGAGGATACGCAGCAAGACAGGGAAGACCCCACGGAAGGCGCACAATGAGCTCCAGCTCAAGGGGACACTGAGCGGACAATCCTCACTTAAAAGAGCTAATAGCACCAAATGGATCAAGTAAAGACGGCACATTGCCTGAGTACCAACCTCACAGAATATACACATTTGGTGGCAGCATACCGGCACAATTATCGGGTCTACCCTATGCCCAGCTGAGGCTGCGAGGCCGTAAGTGCCGACACCAACTGTCAGGAGCCAGCTCAGAGACTCTCAGGGACGCTAACTACATCTTATTTGCAACAGTGTTTATGTCTCCCTTATAATGTTGTGGTCACTGAGAACTTGAGATCCGAAATTGCCTTCTTTTATGTTTCTCTGGCCACCGACGATTTCTAACATAGCCCCAAGCAGCAGACACAGCTTCCCACTTACACACAGACCGAAGGGATCAGCTCGCACTAAACACTCACACGAGGCCCGCACAGGCACACAATACAGCAAATACTCGACCACTTAACACTATACGCACTCAAGGGCTCCTGTATCTGATGGCTCGGGGTGACTGACACAAAGCGCTGACTTACTCTACCCAACAGCACCATGTTCATACAAGCGACATCCACTCGACCATCTTTCATGTTAATATATAAAAATGTGCACAGTTTCTTCATGCTATGCCTCCCAACCTAATGATTTTGTCTTACAATGAGTATATGCCGTTTGAGCAATGCAAATGCGTTTATTACTACATGCTTCTTGCACGTAAAAAGAAAAGAAAAATATGTTATTGAGTAACTGACATGGAGGAGAAAAAAAGACGGTATATACAAAAACTGAGAGCAAATGGAAGTGGGGTAAAAAGGTGAAGTGAAGTGCAGTGTAAGCGCAGTAACGTGAAGCACATAAAAAAATCTACTGAAAAACTAACAAAGGTATAACAACAGGGAGTGATAGGGGTAGTAATCCCCAGCTCACAGTCATAGGGAATGCACAGACATAAATACATAATGTCAAGGGGTATAAATACATAGTATATGAAAAAAAAGAAAAGAAACACAGTATCAAATCACGAACCGATCTGTGTGTAAAGGATAATGTATCCAAACACATACTGTAAGTCATCAAGAAAGGAACTCTGCAAAGTTAAAGAAAAAAATAAACATAAATGTTTCAAATGAGACATGCCTTCATGACTTACAGTATAGCTCAGAAATATCTAGCTGAAACTATCGACACATAGAGTCGAAACAAATGGGATAATCTATCAATACATCTGCTGTAATATAGACTACATCATCAAAAGATTATAAACGTGTCAACAAAATCATTTTGATACAATATATTGACATAGGACTGGGTGTCAACCAGGTACCAACGTTTTTCCAAAAATGCAGAAATTTAAAAAAAAAATACAAAAATCATCATTAGAAAGCATATGTTCTACTCTGTTAAGATCTATATTTAAAGGAACATAAAGTAAAGTACATTTTTATTAAGTCCCTTTGGGGTCACAGTTCCCAGATGGTGGATCCAGTAGGCTTCACGCTGCAAAAGTAATTTGGACCTGTCCCCTCCACGTGGTGGTATGGGGACATGGTCAATTGCCGTAGATCGTAGTGTGGGTAGGTGGTGCTGGGCTTCTAAAAAAATTTAGGGGTACTGTTTTACATGTGAGACATCGCTGAATACAAATGTGTATTTTATTGCAGTAAAAGCAAACAGTGTTATGACATTCACAGTTAAAATGTCATGCAGAACTAAAATAAATAACATTTCTTAATTCTTCACGTTTTTTATATTTATTTCATATTAAATTATGTTTTATAGCTAAATATGATGATTTGATGTTAAATGAAAGCTCTATTTCTCCTGAATAAAATCATATATAATAAGTGTGGATGCACTTAATATGAAAGAGGAGAATTACGGTTGAACAGACATATAGTTAAATTCCATGTTTTGTTTACGTTTTATTTTGATCAAAACGTGTACATTTGGCTCAGTCCTTAGGGGGACTTCTTCATCTTCATCTGCTCATATTGATATGGTAAATATTTTAAACAAATAATTTAAAGAAAGGGATCTTGATGGTCATTCCAAACATCCACTAACCTAAAATTTCAAGGCAGGCCTGTGCGATTCTGGGATTTTATTCATTTTATAAAAAGTTTAAAACAACAGTGACCTCTGAAATTAACTACACTACTAAATGGAGTTATATAGCTCTGATCAAGAACAGAAAAGCTGCTTTTTGTAAGATCTTCCCTCTTCCCCAATACTTTGATAGCAATCCTTTAGTAAAAGTCTTCCAAGTCTTTGAACATGTAAACCAATGGTTTGACTATTTCTATTTCTTCACTTAACTCCCTAAGTATCTGTAAGTGAATAGCATCTGGCCCTGGGGCATTATTTCTGTTACGGTTATTTAATTACTTTAGCACTTCTTTCTGTGTTGTGCAATTTTTGCTTTTCATCATTTGTTACAGTGTATTGCAAATCTAATGTCATTGGTTCATCTTACTATATAGTGAAACAAATATTTAAAATTTCTACCTGTTGTGATGCTAGTTTACTAACACACCTATTTAAGATTTCAGTGGATCACCATTTTCATTCTTTATTTATTTGCTTCCTCAAGCTAAAATTGTTTTGTTGACTATAGTGTCCTCTCTAAGATATAGTGTTTAGAATGTCTGTCCTTTTAAATAGATCACCTGAATAAACAACATAATAAACAATATTTTTTTGTATATTACTGTTTTATGCAATCTATTTTTACAGTAAAATGCCAACTTACCAAACAAGATAATTTAACTTGATACTTAACATAATACTGTAAAATGACTACACACAGTTGTCACAATTAACTAAAATTTAATGATGAATCACTACCATTGAGTAAATGCGAGCTGTCATAGGAAAGTTGTGATGCAGTATAAACGTGAAACTGAAATATTCAAAATCCCTCCACTTGGTAGATAATCCCCACTATGCTCATTTTATATTTATCAGTGGCTTAATACTGTAGAACAATTTTTCCGTTTAAATTAGTTTAATAACCCTCTATTTCCTAATGACAGGATGAGATTGCAAGAGTAGGTTGCTTTCAATCTTTGGGCAGCGACAATAAGTGTATGTAAGATGAAATGATGCTTTTGTTTTGAACTACACTAGAAATCTTCTTAAACTCCTCACTGATTTGACAAATGGCCTGTCATGATGAAATCTCCAAGGCCGGTTTCAAGAACAATAATTATAGCTTGTTAGGTGAAAGCTCATTTGAAGTCTCAATTTTCTTGAGTATCGAGCCCTTGTTGGGAGTGCCAGGTGTGCGGTAAAAGTTGTAGCTAGTGCCTGCCGTGTGAGGGTGAAACTCAACTGGCATACTACAAGTCTTTGATTCTTCTTTTACTTAAGAGGTAGCAGTTGCTCTGACAGTCGAAATAAAGTATCATCATAGCACTTTGATGCATATAATGGTTAAAGGTAATTCAAAGCAGTATATCAAAAAGCTGGGAGTTTAAAATTATGAACAGAGTGAATACTGTAATCTTTCGGTTCTCTAAAAGCATTTTCCAGTGAATACCAAAGTGTAGACACCTTTCTTTCTTAAATGTGTGTACATATATGAACACCTATATATATATATATATATATATATATATATATATATATATGAATATATAAAAATATATTTACATTGTATGTGTATCAATAAAAAACATACAATATCCAGAGAACTGGATTTAGCGAACTCAATCACTAAACATCAATCTCAAAGCTAACAGAATGTAATAGTTTTATTAAAAAACACCTCATCTAGGCATAAAATAATGGGGGTTTAATTACGTATATGATCATGCATTGCATATGCCATAATGCCAATGTACCCCATATTTGGCAGGTCCTATCCTAGCAACCCAATGTCTGCTCTTATGATATTAATCCACTTGGGAAGTTCTTCCTTTTTCAAGAATACAATACCTCTGCCCCTTGTATATACCAGGATATGCATGTGTAATCTGTGTGACTTTGTATTTAATTTGGGTACAGTATGCATATGGCAGTGAGTTTGGCTGTAGCTAACTTGATAGGTTGATGGTATTACGTTATTTGCTAAATGGCTGGGTGGTTTTATGAGTATTTAGTTGAGTGCAAATACGTTATGGGCAAGGCTGGATGTGTGAATATGACTAGGTTGCATTATGAGGTTAGAGTGAATGGTACTAGCATGCTTTTTAACAATGAATGCTTGGGATTGAAGAGGCTATTGCAAATATTAGGCCAAAATAGCTGATCTTTATAAATCTGTGGCGCTAAGAGGTTGCTGCTAGAACACACTAGTGGGGTCAATCACATATATCCCACAAGAACAAGAATACAAAACCACAAAAAGTGTGCAGCGCATGTGTAGAATACCCACAAATATATTTAAATCGTGCATGCACAGTGGGTGGGTGTGTAAATTAGTAAAAAATAGGATAAATACCCCAATATCAGTAGGTATCAGTAGGTAATAAACCTGTACATAAAAACAGGAGAGGACTCCTATTACATCTGATTTCTTCATTACAACAGTATTATACTATGAGTACTTTTAGGGTTTTTTATGTATTGTTATGGTACTTTTGGGCTGTTTGGGAAATTAGTTTTTTTTTTGTGCCTGGAGATAATTGATAATTGAGTCCTTGACTCGATTATCTACCAGGCACAGAGAAGGGATTATCTTGTTTTATGTGGGAGAGTCCTGGACCTGAGAGCCAATGTAATCGTGTGTATGTTTTTACTGTAGTCTACTCTCAGGTCCAGGGGGAAGTACCCCTTACCCTACCCTCAACATAGAGCCTCGTCTCATGTGTGGGGGGGAACAGCTGTATCTGCTCTGGGGATTGGTATATCACGATACTCCCCTGGGTTGTAATCACTTGCTCTCGTAAAAGCTACACTGCTATACCTGGTATACTCTTGAAGGAGAGATCTTCTCACTGGGAGCTGGATCCAGGAGTTTGGTCCAGAGTGAGAAGGGACGGCGAGACCCCAGCCAAGCTGCGGTAGCTAAGGGGCTATGGTGCTTATGGTGTCCGGTGCGTTACTTATGGTACTTTGTGACAGCTAGGAAGCAGCGATTGGCGGAGGCACCCAGTTGGGGTGCCAGGCGGTCCGTCACAATATGACTGGGTGAGCGTTAAAGGGGTGACAGGTGAGTCTGAAGGCAGTTGAAAGTTTATAATTATCCTTACATTTGTAATGTGTTGCTGCATAAGTCCCATTACCAGGAGATCCTGCAGCTAAACTTGAGACCTATTGCTGGCCTTATTATAAATCTACGAGTAGCTCCTTGGAGGTTCTCAGCTATGCTCAGGATCAAATCACAGGGAGGAGGGTAGAAATCTAGGTTCTAAGGAAAGCAAAATCTTAGCGATGCTGCCTTCTAAAGTAGCCACCTGGACCCTCCTTACTAGTTTAGAGTAGCAGTCTTCTGCATTAGTAGCAGGTGGCTACAACAAAAAATTGCTTTGCCATGACCCAGTATTACCTATATCTAGGCAGCAATTGAGAAGCTAAGGCATCTAGGTGTTTTGCATTAGGTGCATCCACATTAATTTGCCCCTGTCCACACAGTTGAAGCATGATTTGTTTTGTACAACCATAGCTTATCACATGGATATCTGGCAACTTAGTATCATACATATGTGATTTTGGTCATCATTGTACAAGGTCATTAGAGGGACACTATAGTCACTAGAACAACAGCTTAATGTAGTTGTTCTGGTGAGTATAATCATTACCATCAGGCATTTTCATGTAAACACTGCCTTTTCACAGAAAAGGCAGTGTTTACATTGCCCCCTAGGGATACCTCCTGGCCACTGGAGATGCTTCCTGGGGCAGTGCTGCACAGTATGTGCCGTTTAGCGTCTCCACCCTCTGCAATTAGACGCTGAATTTTCCTTAAAAGAGATGCATTGATTCAATGCATCTCTATGAGTAGGTGCTGATAGAGCAAACCAGCGTTTGTTCTGAACTGAAGAATTTTTATCAGTTTTCATCCAAATTCAGCAGTTGGGAAGTGTCCAAATGTCCAATTTTTTACAAATAGAAACAATAAAAATTAACTAATTCAGATTGAAAAAGGAAATAAAGGAGAGGGGTGTTGGCTTTTAATTTGACTAATTTAGTTCTTTCAGCTATGTATAATATATAGGTAGCTCACTAATGCAATACCCTTATGTCGGATTACCATTAAAGATACCAAATTAGGGAGCAATCTGCTAACCAATTCCCTAATTTAATATCCGTTGGAATAGTGGGAATAATAGTGTCAGAATTTTGAAAGCATTTATTTTTCTTAAAATTTAGTTTTGTTAGATAATTTCTGAATTTCAGCTGAACTGAAATGAGAAAATTATCAAATCAAAACATGCACATCTCCAGTGTTTGGGAGTACTGGTGTTTGTATATGTTTGCAGATGCAAGCTATGTCTAAATGTGATTTAGTAACAATGTTTATTTCCTAAACAATTGATGGTTTGATGTTGATATTGGAATGTATACATGCTGCCTGGTGATGGCCTCTGCATATTTTGTGTTTACACTGAAAGAGTAAACGGAATCCATAGCTCACCATTACTTAAATCTACAGTAAAGTATTGTGCCTATGCAATTATGCAATATAGTGGTTGTGAGATCAGTCAAATTGTAATCAGAATTTAGGTAAAAGGGAGATGTCATGCCGAACTTACCTTTCCTCAATCTCTTCCTCTTCTCCCCCTCTCTCAGGATCTGTTCTTTTCTTCCTGTCTTCTTTAGTTTTCTTTAAAATCATAAGACAAAGTAGGGACTCTTTGTCTTATGGAGGATTCCTCTGCTTGACCAGCTCTGACCAGCGGAGGAGCAAAGTGTGCTTAATTTCCGCTGGTCAGAGCAATTTTCCCATGATCCCTAGCTTTCCTCCCTGTTCCCACGATGCTTCCTGTCAGTATTGCCGAACGTCCTGTCACTTAGACAGAACGCCGGCGAAACTGCCGAATTGCATCCTAACAGAATGAGAAGAGTTTCTCCATTCGTGTTAGGTGCTATTCGGTACTTTGTTCGGATCGCAATTTCATTCGAATGAATGAAACTCCGATCCTATTCGTGCTGTGGCTGCATCTTGCAGCCACTTAGTAGATAACTCCCTAATTCCCACGGTATCAGGGAGCTATCTACTAAAAGGCTGAAAGACCTAAATTGGCCTTTCAGCCACATTTACTAATACTAAGTAAAGATTACTTAGTATTAGTAAATTATGCCCCTACTCGCTATACCGCGAGTATAGCCTGTGGCTGCTCACTGTTTAAAAAAAAACAAAAAATTACTAACCGTCCCCCCTCCCCCCCTTGCGCGGGCGGGTGGGGGCCCCCTAAATAACAATTAGGGGGGGGACCTATTGTCCTCCCCCCCGGCCCTCATCCATGGGCGACGGGTGGGGGCCCTAAATGACAATGAGGGGGGTGGGCTACTGTCCTCCCTTCCCCCGGCTCCCACCCCTGCGCGGTGGGTGGGGGCTATAAATCACAATGGGGGGGGACCTATTGTCCACCCCCCACCCCTGCACGGCGGGTGGGGCCCCTAAATAAGGATAAGGGGGGGGCTAGCGAGACGGTATAGCGAGTAGCGGCATTCGGGAGATTTTAATCTCCCTTGTGCTATTATGGGGGTCATATTGACCCCCATAGAGTGAGAGGGAGACCTGGGGGGGCTTAGGAAGTGGTGGGGAGCATTGCTCCCTGCCGCTTCTATGTTTACATATTACAAGGAGGGAGCTGCGTGCCGGTAGCTCCCTCCTTGTAATAAACTGAACGAACAAACTGATACACAGTGTTAGTTTGTTTGTCTGATTTTTCTATTCATTCAGTCGTCTGTCTGATGAATGAATGAATAGATGAAATTCCCGTTCGCATATCCAGATGTTTAACTGGGCATGTGCGGGAATCTCAGCGCTATCTAGTGTGGGCAGATGACGTGTCCCACAGGGACTTCCTCTACCCACACAAAGATGGCGGCGCCCTGAATATAGATCGGGGCAGAAAATAAAGATTAAAAAAGAGGTAATATGGGGGGCTTAGGGGCATTTGGGGGTAACTAGGGGGTCAGTTAGATGTAGTGGAGGCGGGAGGGGGGTTAAAAAAAAATGGGATTCGGCCATGACAGTGCCGCTTTAAATAGTTATTTTAACATGCATTTCATTATTTTACCTGTTATGCAGATATTGACTGTTCATCCATACATTACAGTAGAGTACAAAATCTGTCCTGAATATTTACAGTATAAATGCCACAATTTGCTTAAGTATATGCAGGGCTGGTACTACCAGCATAAGATGCTCATTAAAGAGCCAATGAAAAAGATAGCAAAATTCTTGGAAAACTGGGAGTCTCTAAGGGCTCATATGTAATCTCATCACTACTTTTTACCATCCATTCACTATGATACTGGTCCGCACTGCTCCAAACTTTTGGTCTGAGTACAGAGTAAATACTGCCAAGCAGGATATAGCTGGATGATCACTAACTTAATTCAACTCAGATCGCATTAAACTAAGTGGATAATGATATAATACATATGTCATGCTTCAAGTACCGTCTTCCAACATGCAGAAGATGTGCAAACCATAATAACCCTGCCACATCTCCTATCTCCATATCAATAGGTAAAATCCTGATCATAATATGGGACAATAACAGCTTGCTGAAATCACTGTGATAGAATAAAACCACAAAAATAACATTACTGGTGGTATAAAAAAAAAAGATGACACTTCGTAGAGCAGTGGATTACAGCCTTAATGTTGAATTTGTTGCTGGACTCAAATGACCTAATTCTTTGCTTAGCTACACATTTTTTCTGTTTTTAAATTCCTTCTGTTTGGTAGTCTTGAAAATGCTGGATTATTTAGAGGAAACTGATTGTGTGTACTTGGAGAAAGAAAACATCAGTGAGTGAATTACTGAGAGATTTTTTAAATGTATATGCCCTCCTTATCACTGATACATTTTTTACACAATATTTATCCACATATATAGTCTGATCCAGTTTGTAACTGTATATAGTGTGTCACCATATAAACATGTTCTCACTCCCTACTTAGGACTTTGAGCAATTTGCAATCCTTTGTCCGTTAATAAAAGCATTCGGAGCTATGTATTTTGAGTAAAGAGTTTACCAGCTGCTATCCACTACTAGGCCTCATTAGAGGCCTGCTGTTCAGCTGAGAACCACAGCACATGCTACACCCTCTGTTGTCTGCATATTAGCCTGTTGCTACTCTTAAAATTATCAGGTACAAAAGGTTGTTCTGTTTTTCCACAACGAACTACCACTCTTATCCTCTTTCAAGTGTCTCTATATCATGGTCTCTATAACTAATTAAGGGTCTCAGACAGACCACAGGTTGACAGAGAAGAACCGTTCCTGTGGATGAAGTATTTATCTGTGGTTTTTTTTTTTCAAATGATTAAAGCTTGTGTCTTCTGGGATCCAACAATCTATTCTAAGAGATATGAAATGTTCAAATGAATTTATTCTCTGTTTCAGGCTCAAAAAGGAAATTGAAATTTTAGAGCCATTCTTTGAGATGGTGCCAATTCTATTTTGATATCCAGACACAGGAGTCTTTCATCTTTCCAAAGAATAACACCGACATTTATGTTGAAAAAAATTTAAAATGTTTAAAACATGCAAGAATTGATTTCATTTAAATATCTTGAGAACAATAAAATGGCTTTTTATTATTTATCTTTCCAATCTCTTTACAAAATAAATAAGAAATCATGTACGCTGATTTCACATGATAATAATTACAGAGATTATTAACAAAATTCTCAGGAGTGATATATGACTATTTTATAGATACAAACTCATCACGTTCTATTTGTTGAAAAAATACAAACTTTTAAAGCTATTTAGGCATGTAAGAATTAAGGGGGAAGGAGGGAACTGCAATGTTATAGTTTAGAAGAATTTATTATTTTGCATTTTATTTATTTTATTTATATACATTTAAAATTATTGCTGGCATAATTCAGGTAGCTTTTACAGTCTGGAAGAAAGCAATTAAATAAATGTTATCCACTGATGGTGACAGAGTGGAGAGAGTAGATATGGACATTGTCATAGTTGTGGAAAAAAGAAAGCACAACCTCTTTGAGTTCTATGGTATTACATGTCAAGATATAATAACAATTATCTATTCTTCAGCAGGTCTTTATATTAGGTAAATACAACCTCAAATTAACAACACATGACACATTACATTGTGTCATGATTTATTTAACAAAAATAAAGCCAAAATGGAAAAGCTATGTGTGATAAACTAAGTACACCATATGATTCAGAAGCTTGTAGAAGCACTTTTAGCAGCAATAAATTGAAGTAATCTTTTTCTGTATGACTTTATTAGTCTCTCTCACTAGAGATGTTGCGAACATAACATTTTCCGTTCGCAAACAGCGAATGCGAATTTCTGCAAATGTTCGCCAACGGGCGAACCGCCATAGACTTCAATAGGCAGGCGAATTTTAAAACCCACAGGGACTCTTTCTGGCCACAATAGTGATGGAAAAGTTGTTTCAAGGGGACTAACACCTGGACTGTGGCATGCCGGAGGGAGATCCATGGCAAAACTCCCATGGAAAATTACATAGTTGATGCAGAGTCTGGTTTTAATCCATAAAGGGCATACATCACCTAACATTCCTAAATTGTTTGGAATAACGTGCTTTAAAACATCAGGTATGATGCTGTATCGATCAGGTAGTGTAAGGGTTACGCCCACTTCACAGTGACAGACCAAACTCCCCGTTTAACACACCGCAAACAACCGCAAACAGTCCATTTGCACAACTACAAACTCCCCATTTGCACAAGGTTGGATACTAAGCTAGCCATGTCCCGTTCCTTGTCCTCACTGATGTCATTGAAGGTCTCTTCCTCCACCCAGCCACGTACAACACTAAGGGTCCCCGAAAGGTGACAACAAGCCCCCTGGGACGCCTGCTATGTTTGGTCTTCCACCTCCTCAAAGCCACCTTCCTCCTCTGACTCCTCTTCTTCAGACTCCTCTCTCCGCGTTGCCTCTCTCTGCATTATTATAAGGTGTGTTAAGTAGTACTATTCCTATCAGTTTAATCCCTGTTACGTCCCCTATCAGGGGACGTGTATATGGCATCGATTTTAGGAACCGGGAGATGGAAAAAGATGCTTGGTTGGTCCTCCTACTTCAAATTTGGGGCACTGCGCGTGCAATCTAATGTGCCACCAGATAGGAGTGGTGTGTTAAGTAGTACTATTCTTATCAGTTTAATCCCTGTTACGTCCCCCTCATCAGGCCTTTTTTAGTCAAATGTATCGCCCACTGTCAGTCCCTTCGGGATCCATCCCTCATTCATCTTAATAAAGGTGAGGTAATCTAGACTTTTTTGACCTAGGCGACTTCTCTTCTCAGTGACAATACCTCCTTCTGCACTGAAGGTCCTTTCTGACAGGACACTTGAAGCGGGGCAGGCCAGAAGTTCTATCGCAAATTGGAATAGCTCAGGCCACAGGTCAAGCCTGCACACCCAGTGGTCAAGGGGTTCATCGCTCCTCAGAGTGTCGATATCTGCAGTTAAGGCGAGGTAGTCTGCTACCTGTCGGTCGAGTCGTTCTCTGAGGGTGGACCCCGAAGGGCTGTGGCGATGCGTAGGACTTAAAAAGCTCTGCATGTCCTCCATCAACAACACGTCTGTAAAGCGTCCTGTCCTTGCCGGCGTGGTCGTAGGAGGAGGAGGATTACTTTCACCGATTCCCCTGTTAGATTCCCGTTGTGCTGTGACATCACCCTTATATGCTGTGTAAAGCATACTTTCAAATTTATTTTGGAACTGCTGCATCCTTTCCGACTTGCGGTAATTCGGTAACATTTCAGGCACTTTCTGCTTATACCGGGGGTCTTGTAGCGTGGACACCCAGTACAGGTCGTTCTCCTTCAGCCTTTTTATACGAGGGTCCCTCAACAGGCACGACAGCATGAAAGACCCCATTTGCACAAGGTTGGATGCCGAGCTACTCATGTCCTGTTCCTCATCCTCAGTGATCTCACTGAAGGTATGTTCTTCCCCCCAGCCACGTACAACACCACGGGTACCAGATAGGTGACAACGAGCACCCTGGGATGCCTGTTGTGGTTGGTCTTCCTCCTCCTCCTCCTCAAAGCCAGATTCCTCCTCTGACTCCTCTTCCTCACAATCCTCTTCTAGCGTTGCCGCAGGTCCAGCAAGCGATGCTGATAAGGCTGTTTCTGGTGGTGATGGTGACCACAACTCTTCCTCTTCCTCTTCACGCTCATCTACGGCCTGATCCAGCACTCTTCGCAGGCCACGCTCCAGGAAGAAAACAAATGGTATGATGTCGCTGATGGTGCCTTCGTTTCGACTGACTAGGTTTGTCACCTCCTCAAAAGGACGCATGAGGCTACAGGCATTGCGCATGCGCGTCCAGTAACGTGGCAAAAAAAATCCCAGCTCCGCAGAGGCTGTCCGGTCATACAAATAGTCGTTAATGGCTTTTTCTTGTTGGAGCAGGCGGTCGAACATTAGGAGTGTTGAATTCCAACGTGTCGGGCTGTCGCAAATCAAGCACCTCACTGGCATGTTGTTTCGCCGCTGGATATCTGAAAAGTGCGCCATGGCCGTGTAGGAACGCCTGAAATGGCCACACACCTTCCTGACCTGCTTCAGAACGTCCTCTAAGCCTGGGTACTTATGCACAAAGCTTCTTCTTCCGTTGTCACAAACCACTTTGCCGATCTCCAGTTGGTGCGGAGTCAGCCACTGATCCACCTGTGCGTTCAGGGCGGACAGGAGTGCTGGTCCGGTGTGACTCTCTGCTTTCAGGCAAGTCAACCCCAAGACGGTGTGACACTGCCGTATCCAGGATGTGGAATAGTACCTGGGGAGCTGGGGGGGTGCCATTGATGTGGAGCAAGACGCAGCAGCAGAAAAGGACTCAGCCGAGGAGGTTATGGAAGACGATAAAGTAGGAGGAGTAGAGGAGTAGAGGAGGTGGCAGCCGGCCTGCCTGCAAGTCGTGGCGGTGTCACCAACTCCTCTGCAGAGCCACGCATTCCATGCTTGGCAGCCATCAGCAGGTTTACCCAACGCGCAGTGTAGGTGATATACCTGCCCTGACCATGCTTTGCAGACCAGGTATCAGTGGTCAGATGGACCCTTGCCCCAACACTGTGTGCCAGACTTGCCACTACTTCCTTTGCACAATTGAGTACAGGTTGGGGATTGCCTTTTGTGCAAAGAAATTCCGGCCGGGTACCTTCCACTGCGGTGTCCCAATAGCTAAAATTTTTTGGAACGCCTCAGACTCCACCAGCTTGTATGGTAAAAGCTGGTAGGCTAAGAGTTCAGACAAGCCAGCTGTCAGATGCTGGGCAAGGGGGTGACTTTGTGACATTGGCTTCTTACGCTCAAACATGTCCTTGACAGGCACCTGACTGTGGGCAGATGAGCAAAGAACTGCTCAAGGCGAGAGACGGAGTGGCGGATAGTTGAGAGGGGCAAGGAGGACAGCAGTGGTTGATGTGGCTGAAGATGCTGGACCAGGAGGAGGATGGCGGCTTTGAATTTGTGTGCTGCTTGTACTCATGTGTTGATCCCATAGGTGTTTGTGATGTGCGATCATGTGCCTTGGCAAAGCAGTTGTACCTAGGTGGGTGTTGGACTTCCCACGACATAGTTTCTTTTGGCACAGGTTGCAAATGGCTTCGCTGTTGTCAGAGGCAGACACACAAAAAAATGCCACACTGCTGAGCTCTGCAATGACGGCATTCTGGTGGTGGCAACAGCATGCGTTGATTGGCGTGCTGTCTGGCTGACCCCGGGTGCCGATGCATGCTGTCTGACTGTGCCACTAGTTCCTTGCGACGACTTCCCCCTGCTTCCAACTTGTCTCCTCCTCCTCTCTGTCTCCCCATCTGGACTTTCCCCCTGTTCTTCTTCTCTTCTAGCGGGCACCCATGTGACATCCACGGACGCATCGTCATCATCAACCGCTTCACTTGTACCTGACAACTCAGCAAAGGAAGCAGCAGTGGGTACAACATCATCATCATCACACCGTACGTCCATGTGTGTAATGCTGCCTGACTGAGACATATCCCTGTTATCTACTTCCTCTGGCAATAATGGTTGCGCATCAGTCATTTCTTCCAACTGATGTGTAAATAACTCCTCTGACAGATCAAGTGAAGCGGCTGTGGTTCTAGTGTTGGTGGTGGCGGCAGGCGGGCGAGTGGTAACTTGAGAGGTGCCCGAAGCTAAGCTGGAGGAGGATGGTGCGTCAAGGTTCCGAGCGGAAGCTGTAGAAGATTGGGTGTCCTGTGTTAGCCAGTCAACTATGTCCTCAGAACTTTTTGAGTTCATTGTACGTGGCCTCTGAACACTGGGCATTATTCTAAGGCCAAAGGGAATCACAGCACCACGACCACGACGGCCCCTGCGGGGTGGCCTGCCTCTGCCTGTCATTTTTTTGTTTGATTAGTGGTACTATGCGTGCAATCTACTGTGACAACAGATATGAGTGGCACTGTGCACTGGCAGAAGTTGGCAGAGTAGACGCTCTAGGCCTGACACACACGCTTGCAGACTAACTAACTGCTATTCAATCTATTACAGTCAAATTTTTTATTTTTTTTAAATGTACACTACTGTTACACCAGATATGAGTTGCACTGGTGTGACACTGTGCCCTGGCAGGCCCTGAAATGCACATGTGTGAAGGAAACTGATGTAATGATATTGATGTTACAAAGTTTTGGAGTCCAGAGAAAGATAGGGCTACTGGTTGGTAACTCGAAAACGAATTACCTTCCAAATAGACCTTATATCCTTATGTTATACAAAGGGCCTATACTGCAGGTACCCACTAGGGGGAGTCTTGCATGCAGGTGGCCAAAAAACAAAAACTCTTTAATAGTCCCTCTTGAGGAAAAGAAAAAACATGAATGTACAAGTGTAAGATTTAAAATGAGGACCTAGTGGGGTAGAGTCATAACTACACCAGCAGGCTATGCTAAAGAGAACAAATAAACTGTGGAAATATTGATGTGGCTTCAAAATTATGCCAAATGTTCCACTAGTATAGTTGTATCAAAAGGACCGAGGATATAAAGTATGTAGCAATAGTTGCTAAAACAACAGGCTATATTGTATCAAATAGTAAAAGATACAGTATGTGCATCCAGAAATGCAAGAATGGAGACCAAATAGTACCTAGAAATGCCTTCAATAATACCTTAGATAAATATCACTTATTAGGCAGAAGACAGGTACAAGTATAAAGGGTATTAGCCTAGAGGTAGCTAAAGGCTACAGGTTACAGTGCACTTCAAGTTTAGAAATAAAATAGAGAGGTTCCCATAAATGCCATCAACTTATATCCCATGCATAAAGCACATATTGATTCTTGACGCAAGAAGTATAAGGAAACCAATTCTAAATTACAAAGAGAAGCGTAGTAAGAAATATGTAGCAATATGTAACAAGATGCCTAAACAGCTAAATGTGATTTGGGGGTAGGAGTCCCTAGCATCTTGTACATATCTTATACATATCGGTAAACAGTCTTTAGCAGTGCCCAGGGTCATAGGAATGTCAAACCCCAGAATTGTCCAAACAAGAAAATGTAAAATAAAGTCATCCGCTCTATGTGAGCTGCTCAACGCGCGTTTCGGCGATACAAGTCGCCTTTGTCAAGAGCCGTTTGCAGAGTGGATAGCACCTCTTTTTAAATGAAATTTAGAACTTCCCTCTAGTGTGACGTCATCCTTACTGTCCAATCGGTGGATCCGTGTGGACAGAGGGGGGCGGAGAAATCCCTCCCCCACAAAGGGTCCACATTTGCAGTTAACCCTATACGGGAACAGAGTGCCGATATGGATCTATTAAATACAAAAGACCCGGGCGCCATGGAAGGCTGCGAGGGATTAAATATATAGCCCGAAAAATCCCCAGAGATAATAGTGGTAAGACCCTATGAGTTCATAGAGTTACCTGGGTCGTCCAAAGGCATTAATGGTACATCAGTATTTTCAAATAAATATACCTGTATGCAGAATTAAACAGGAAATAGTGCTTAAGGGAGGGCTGGAAAAATTCCAATATACGATCCAAAGTACATTAATCCAGTTATTATATATATATAGGACGAGTTTTCGGTGGTTGGCATACAAATGCCATGATGTTAGGAACAGGCTAGAGGTTTAGGTATATAAACAACGAGGCGTAAACGAACAATTATGAAAGAATACATAGATGTTCGTATAAATTAATTAGAAATTGGGAGAAGTGATTAGCTTCAAACATATAGGGAAAACAGAGGATTTGTTAGGGTAACACGGTGTGTTGACGAGTATTGTTAAAGGGTTAGAAACATAACCCTAAATAGGTGAAAAAATGTGCCGACCATACATCTTGAAAATATATATAAAGAAATTTAGAAAATATTTACAAAATATTTACACAATATTTACAAAAAAGTTTGACCTGTCAGGATTAAATTGTATTTTTAGATTGTTTAAATAAAGGGGGCGAAGGAAAAACCTTCGTTGAGACCTTTTGGGTGAAGTGTTTTGAGTTGGAAGATCCAAAAACTTTCCCGTTGTCTCAAAAAACGGTCATAGTTGCCCCTGCGTCTGTCCTTTCGGACCAATTCTTGTCCACAGAACCGAAGCCCCTGTGGATTACCAGCATGAGCCTCTTTCAAATGACGACCTATGGGGGTATCAACGAGCAGTTTGGGTGATCTAACATGCTCCTTGATACGCTCCTTGAAGGGTCTAAACGTTTTTCCCACATATTGCAGGTGACAGGTACATGTGAGGAGATATACTAAACCAGTGGTGTTACAGTTGAAAAAAGATTTGATCTTTTAAGATCTTTTCCCAGTGCTATCGAAAATGATCTTAGAATCGCGTTTGATAAATTTACACACCACACAGTGGCCACATTGATATGATCCCACCGTAGTTTTGTGTAGCCAGGTACGTGTAGGGGGACAGTGAAAATGGCTTGGGACAAGAATGTTCCTGAGATTCTTCCCTCTACGGGCGGTCATTTCGACTCTAGGTCCCAGGACCCTTTTAAGGTGAGTATCATCCAATAGACACAGCCAGAACTTTTGAAACACAGTTCTAACGGCCTCCCAGCCTGAACCAAATGTGGCTATCAAACGTGGGGGTTGTGGTTTCGTGGAAAACTCCACTTTCTTAGGCGATAAAAGGCTATCCCTATCTGCCTCTAAGGCTCTTTTGTAAGCTTTTTTTAAGGCATTTATTCGGATAGCCCTTATCTTTAAACTGCTGTCGTAGTGCATTAGCTTGGGCTTTAAAGTCTTTGATGTCACTGCAGTTTCTACGGGCTCTAATGTACTGCCCGGTGGGGATCCCCCATTTGAGTGGTTGGGGGTGGAAACTCTCCCACCGTAGGAGGTTATTAGAGGATGTTGGTTTTTTGTATAATGTAGTGCTAATGGAGTCTCCACTTACTGTAATTGTAAGGTCTAAAAAATTCAGTGTATCCCCCCCAAACTCCGATGTAAAGAATAGGTTCAAGTTGTTAGTATTAAGAAGTGTTACAAAACTTCTAAATAGGTCCTCGCTACCTGTCCACAGGATCAGAATATCGTCAATGAGCGAGCCCAATGGTGGATAAAAGGTCTGTATGGTGTGAAAGCTATATTTTTCGCCACAACTACTTCCTCCCACCAGCCCAGATGGAGATTGGCATACGATGGGGCACAATCCGTCCCCATCGCAGTGCCCTGTACCTGATGGTAAAATTTCTCATTAAAGAGAAAATAGTTATGGCTGAGGATAAATTCAAGCAGCTCCAGGGTGAAAAAGGAATGGTCACTGAAATCAGGGCCCCTTTTGTCTAGAAAATGTTTCACATGTTGGATACCCCCCTTGTGTGGAATAGAGGAGTATAAGGCCTCCATGTCGAGGCTGCAGAGTGACACAGACTCAGGGACTTTTAGGCTTGAAAGGCGGACCAATGTCTGCTTGGTATCTTGTATATAGGAGGGTAGTTTTTCCACAAATGGGCGAAGAACCCTATCAAGGTAGATACTGCCATTTTGGGTGAGATTGTCAACACCCGACACTATGGGGCGTCCAGGGGGGTTAGTTTGATTTTTGTGGACTTTGGGCAGGCAGTAGAAGGTAGCTATCCTAGGGAGTTTGTTGAGAATAAAGTCATATTCTTCCCTGGATAGCACCCCTCTACTGCGGCCCATATCCAAAATCACTCGATAGTCTTGAAGGAATGTATTCGTGGGATCCTTTTCAAGAGGTTGGTATGTGTCTCTATTTTCAAGTATCTTAAGAGTCATCTTGATGTAATCAGTTGTGTTTAAAATGACAATGTTCCCTCCCTTGTCGGCAGGTTTGATAGTGATTGTGGTATCTCCTTTAAGTGCCTGCAGAGCTTTGTTCTCAGATTTCGTGAGATTCATATTTGGCTGTACGTCCAGGTCCTTATGATGGATATTATCAATTGCAAACTTAACTGATTCTAGAAAAAATTCGATATTTTTGAAATTCCCCAGGTTTGGTGTAAATCGACTCTGGGGTTTCAAATTTGTCTGATAAGTGGTGGTGTTAGTATCGTTCTCCTCAAGAAGAGATATCAAAGTCATTAAGCAGTCATAGTCTTTGTCGAGAAGGCCTAGATCTTTTAACTTCTTGTCCATTTTGATTTGATGATACTTGCACAGAGCAAGTTTTCTAACAAATAAATGTAAATCTTTTACCCATATAAACTTGTTAAAGGGTGGAACAGGCACAAAAGAGAGGCCCTTAGATAAAACATTTATTTCCTGGGTAGTTAGAGGGTGCATGGAGAGGTTAATTATTTGGAGTTTATTAGTTAGTACCGTCGTCTCCTTGTTGTACTTCTCCCCCCCGGCCCCTGTTGCGCGTGTGGTATGGTGGTTGGCGTGGTATTGGGTCGTCTAAGTGGCCCATCTCTAAAAAATTCACCCCCTTTTTCAAAATACCCCTAGAGCTGCCTTGATTGGAGGTGTTAGAGTCAGAGTCTGATGGACAGGTTTGTGTCCGTGATCTGTTCTCTGAATCATTATCGGACGAGTCATAATCCGAAGTTAGCGCATTTTCGGAATTGGTTCTCAGGCGGCGTTTAAACGTACTATAGACGTTGCCAGTTTCGTAATCTTTTAGATCCCTAAGAAATTTCTGATGTTTTCTAACTTTGATCACTTGTTGGTATTTGTCTAGGTTCTGTTTCAGTTTAAGTTCTAGTTGATTAAATGTGGGGTCAGATTGGAATTGATGAATATTACTTAATTCAGATTCAAGTTGTTTATCTGTGGCCTCCAATTTAAGTTTTTCAAATTTGCAGATAATCTGCATAAATGTATTAGAACAAAGTCCTGCTGCTAGTTCCCATTCCTTAACCATTTCTGGATTTTCAGCATGGGAGGAGGGAACCGTATGGACTCTAAGCCCTCTTGGGATCATACTTTTTTTCAAATAGAAATCCAGGGAGGAAATCTCCCAGCTAGCCCTTATTTGTTGTCTATAGGTTTTGTTAAGTTTGTTAAAACTTTGATTGATATCAGAGGGAACCTCCGAATTTTCCAGTAATTCACTGGAAAAAACTTTATCGGCATCTTTACACCACATAGTGCTGTCTAGTCTATTAGCAAGAAAACCTGCCATGATCAAATGTAAATTGATGGTCGAACACACAAATTAAATGGTCAAACACACACAGTATTTTCACAACCTAGGTATTAAAACCTGAAAAATAGAAAAAGAACAACACTGGAAGGAAATGGATTAGATCCATCCGCCAGTGTTGTGGTGGTTATAGGATACAATGGGGCATAACCCCTAGGAATATAGAGAAAGATAGGGCTACTGGTTGGTAACTCGAAAACGAATTACCTTCCAAATAGACCTTATATCCTTATGTTATACAAAGGGCCTATACTGCAGGTACCCACTAGGGGGAGTCTTGCATGCAGGTGGCCAAAAAACAAAAACTCTTTAATAGTCCCTCTTGAGGAAAAGAAAAAACATGAATGTACAAGTGTAAGATTTAAAATAAGGACCTAGTGGGGTAGAGTCATAACTACACCAGCAGGCTATGCTAAAGAGAACAAATAAACTGTGGAAATATTGATGTGGCTTCAAAATTATGCCAAATGTTCCACTAGTATAGTTGTATCAAAAGGACCGAGGATATAAAGTATGTAGCAATAGTTGCTAAAACAACAGGCTATATTGTATCAAATAGTAAAAGATACAGTATGTGCATCCAGAAATGCAAGAATGGAGACCCAATAGTACCTAGAAATACCTTCAATAATACCTTAGATAAATATCACTTATTAGGCAGAAGACAGGTACAAGTATAAAGGGTATTAGCCTAGAGGTAGAGGTAACCCTTTAACAATACTCGTCAACACACCGTGTTACCCTAACAAATCCTCTGTTTTCCCTATATGTTTGAAGCTAATCACTTCTCCCAATTTCTAATTAATTTATACGAACATCTATGTATTCTTTCATAATTGTTCGTTTACGCCTCGTTGTTTATATACCTAAACCTCTAGCCTGTTCCTAACATCATGGCATTTGTATGCCAACCACCGAAAACTCGTCCTATATATATAATAACTGGATTAATGTACTTTGGATCGTATATTGGAATTTTTCCAGCCCTCCCTTAAGCACTATTTCCCGTTTAATTCTGCATACGGGTATATTTATTTGAAAATACTGATGTACCATTAATGCCTTTGGACGACCCCGGTAACTCTATGAACTCATAGAGTCTTACCACTATTATCTCTGGGGATTTTTCGGGCTATATATTTAATCCCTCGCAGCCTTCCATGGCGCCCGGGTCTTTTGTATTTAATAGATCCATATCAGCACTCTGTTCCCGTATAGGGTTAACTGCAAATGTGGACCCTTTGTGGGGGAGGGATTTCTCCGCCCCCCTCTGTCCACACGGATCCACCGATTGGACAGTAAGGATGACGTCACACTAGAGGGAAGTTCTAAATTTCATTTAAAAAGAGGCGCTATCCACTCTGCAAACGGCTCTTGACAAAGGCGACTTGTATCGCCGAAACGCGCGTTGAGCAGCTCACATAGAGCGGATGACTTTATTTTAAATTTTCTTGTTTGGACAATTCTGGGGTTTGACATTCCTACGATCCTGGGCACTGCTAAAGACTGTTTACCGATATGTATAAGATATGTACAAGATGCTAGGGACTCCTACCCCCAAATCACATTTAGCTGTTTAGGCATCTTGTTACATATTGCTACATATTTCTTACTACGCTTCTCTTTGTAATTTAGAATTGGTTTCCTTATACTTCTTGCCTCAAGAATCAATATGTGCTTTATGCATGGGATATAAGTTGATGGCATTTATGGGAACCTCTCTATTTTATTTCTAAACTTGAAGTGCACTGTAACCTGTAGCCTTTAGCTACCTCTAGGCTAATACCCTTTATACTTGTACCTGTCTTCTGCCTAATAAGTGATATTTATCTAAGGTATTATTGAAGGCATTTCTAGGTACTATTGGGTCTCCATTCTTGCATTTCTGGATGCACATACTGTATCTTTTACTATTTGATACAATATAGCCTGTTGTTTTAGCAACTATTGCTACATACTTTATATCCTCGGTCCTTTTGATACAACTATACTAGTGGAACATTTGGCATAATTTTGAAGCCACATCAATATTTCCACAGTTTATTTGTTCTCTTTAGCATAGCCTGCTGGTGTAGTTATGACTCTACCCCACTAGGTCCTTATTTTAAATCTTACACTTGTACATTCATGTTTTTTTCTTTTCCTCAAGAGGGACTATTAAAGAGTTTTTGTTTTTTGGCCACCTGCATGCAAGACTCCCCCTAGTGGGTACCTGCAGTATAGGCCCTTTGTATAACATAAGGATATAAGGTCTATTTGGAAGGTAATTCATTTTCGAGTTACCAACCAGTAGCCCTATCTTTCTCTATATTCCTAGGGGTTATGCCCCATTGTATCCTATAACCACCACAACACTGGCGGATGGATCTAATCCATTTCCTTCCAGTGTTGTTCTTTTTCAAGTTTTGGAGTCCAGTAGCCAGATCAGCAATGTTTTCTGCCAGAGGTAGCCACTCGTTACCCAGGTGGTTGAGCCCCTGAGCCTTGAGTGGCCTTCTGGTCTTAAGCAGAGATGGGAGAATGGAACAGAGAGATGATAATCGTAGTGAGGCAAGCCGAGGTCAGTGGGAAGGAGAAGCAGCAAAGTCAAAACGGTCCAAAATCAGCAACAGGTAGGAGAAACAGGAACAAGCTTGATTAGAGAGTACAGGAACCACAATAATCTGGTAAAGGTACAGAGACAGGAAGTGGCTTTTATAGGCCAAGAACCAGACACATGACCAGACACAGCTGAAGAGACTTGTCACTGATACCAATGCTTATAGAGTCAAGGTTACCAGATCTCAGGTACATTTGCAAAAGGCAGGGTGGTGTAGTGGTAAGGAAGAGGTTTAGTAGCATGTCAACCAGGGTTCAAAACCCAGCAGAGTCAGTTCCTCACAACTGACTTCTATTATTTCACAGTCAAATTTCTAGTTTTTTTTTAATGTACACTACTGTTACACCAGATATGAGTTGCACTGGTGTGACACTGTGCCCTGGCAGGCCGTGAAACGCACACGTGTGAAGGAAACTGACTGCTATTATTTCACAGTCAAATTTCTATTTTTTTTTTTAAAATGTACACTACTGTTACACCAGATATCAGTTGCACTGGTGTGACACTGTGCCCTGGCAGGCCCTGAAATGCACACGCGTGAAGGAAACTCACTGCTATTATTTCACAGTCAAAACAGTGTTGTTTTTTTTAAATGTACACTACTGTTACACCAGATATGAGTTGCACTGGTGTGACACTGTGCCCTGCCAGGCCCTGAAACGCACACGGGTGGAAGAAACTGACTGCTATTATTTCACAGTCAAATTTCCATTTTTTTTTAAATGTACACTACTGTTACACCAGATATGAGTTGCACTGGTGTGACACTGTGCCCTGCCAGGCCCTGAAACGCACACGGGTGGAAGAAACTGACTGCTATTATTTCACAGTCAAATTTCCATTTTTTTTTTAATGTACACTACTGTTACACCAGATATGAGTTTCACTGGTGTGACACTGTGCCCTGGCAGGCCCTGAAACGCACACGTGTGAAGGAAACTGACTGCTATTATATTACAGTCAAAAAATATATTTTTTTTTAAATGCAAGCTATTGTGACACCAGATATGAGTGGTGTCACTGGGCAAGTGAGCACAGAATACGCTGTGAGCCTGACACACACGCTGGCAGGCAGGCAGGCAACTGCAATTAGATTACACAGGAAAAAAAACAAAAAACAGACTGATGTTCTAGCCATAAAAAGGGCTTTTTGGGGTGCTGTCCTTACAGCAGATATCAGATGAGTCCTTCAGGACTGTAGTGGACACTGAATACACTAGCCTAGCTATCGATTTCCCTATTAAATCATCAGCAGCTACACTGTTCCTCCTCTCACTAAGAATGCAGCTTCCGAATGAATCTAAAATGGATGCTGTACAGGAGGTGGGAGGGTCTGGGAGGGAGGGTCTGCTTCTGATTGGCTGGAATGTGTTTGCTGACTGTGAGGTACAGGGTCAAAGTTTACTCAATGATGACGAATAGGGGGCGGACTGAACATCGCATATGTTTGCCCGCCATGGCGAACGCGAACAAGCTATGTTCGTCAGGAACTAGTCGCTGGTGAACTATTCGGGACATCTCTATCTCTCACATCTTTGTGGAGGACTTTTGGCCATCCCTTCTTTACAACACTGCTTCAGTTCATTAAATATTTGCTGGCATTTGTTTATGCACAGCTCTCTTAAAAGGACACTGTAGGCACCCAGATCATTAAAGCTCATTGAAGAAGTCTGGATACAGTAACCATGTCCCCTTAACCCTGCAATGTTAATTATTGCAGTTTCTGAGAAACTGCAATAATTACATTGCAGGACAAAGTCTGCCTCCAGTGGTTGTCAGGCAAACAACCACTAGAGGCACTTCCTTCTTGTTAGGCAAGTTTTGGTCACCTAACTGATGCTGGCCGTCCTCACGTTCTGCATAAGGACATCTAACATCAGTAAAATCCCCACTGGAAAGCTTTGCAGCCATACTCTCCTATAGGTGCATATGCATTAGCGACCCTGGCCCCATTGACTGATGTCGGAGGTGGCTGAGCACAGACTGAACATTGGAGGGAGATCGGTGCTGGAATCGGGTAAATACAGTAAGTGTTTATTAAACCTTACAGTGCCGGGGGGAGGGGGTGGGCAGAGGGAAGTAGTGCAAGTAATATAGTTTGGAATTTTAGCACTATAGCAATTAAATCGGGTTGAGTTGTCGACAGTTGATGTGAGGTATTTGTGCTGATATGCTGTGTTTGGTTGTCGTCCAATCTGGTGCTGTGCATTATGGCCAAACATTCTAGACAAACATCTCCACTTTGGTCTTCTCTGTCTAAAGGACATTGTTCTATAAGTCATGTGGTTTGTTCAGATGTAACTTTGTAACTTTGTCAATCTAAGCCATGCTACCATGTTCTTTTAAGAGAGAATAGGCCTTCTCATGGCAACCCTTCCAAACAAACCATACTTGTTCTGTGTTTTACTAATTGTGCTGACATGACCTTTGACATTTAACATGCTAACTGAGGCTTGTAGAGTCTGAGATGGCATTTCTGTGAGCAATTTAGCTTCAAGTAGTTAAGAAAAACATTGGTTGATGCAGTCATCCTCCAAAGGCCAAAGTGGTTGAAGAAACCCTAAGAATTCCCTTAGCCCATCACCAAACTCCACAGACATTACGACAAATGATCTTGGACGATATGATGAGTTATCCTGCAGAAACCTTCTTAAGAGTGTGCAACCTTGTATACTGGAAACAAGTTGAAAGATAAGAAGTTGGTATAACAGTTTTAGAGTAGGACAGGCATGGATTCTCCTAGGTCTCCCTAAATGATACCAATTAGGATGGCTGGGCAGTGGTGTACCTAGTGTACCCTCAATTTAATGTTTTAGAATAGGTTCATATTATTTCTCATTAAAAAGTCCAGACAAACATCTATTCCAGTTGGTACTTCTACTAAGTGTGACATAAAAATGTAATTTAACAGGTCCAAAAACCTGTTTCCCCTAAGTATACTACTAGTCAATGTCTGGGTATTTAAAATAACAATGATTAACAAATTACCCAAATAAGCAGCTTTATTAATTTGAGATAGCAGTTGGCAGTTGATCTTCCCATCAGTGTTTATTTTTGGCATCTTTGGTAACTTATCCCTACTTTTAATGAACATGCCTTGTTTCCTACTATGCAAATTTCTACCCATAAGGTTTCCATATCCTCACCTGTATCATCACACATAGGCTTCTCTCTTATTAGGTGGTTTAGGTGCCCGTCTAAGGTCTTGCACTGTCTGGGGCCTCACAGCCACCTAAACCACCTTAGGGCAGACTGTGTTAGGTCCTCGGTCTGTGACCGAGGACCCGACACCAGGAGGACAATGACTGGATCTCGTCACTGCAGACCGGCGGCCATGGCCACAGGACCAAAGGTGCCCATTTATTAAGACCAGAGATGCCCATTTATCTCATTTGCTCACATCCCTGTAGTCAGGCCCCCTCGGGAGGTAAAACAACTGTTCGTAATTCAGACTGGAAGAGTGGTGACAATGTGACAACAGAGGTCTCAATCCAAAAGAACCAGGCCATTTGCATATCAGACTGATCCCACCAAAATTGGTGAAACAGATCCAAAATGCAGGCTGGTTCTCTCTGCATGAGAGATACAGCAAGATGATTTTTTTCAACCTTGTTTTAAATCTAGGTTATTTATTTAAATCAACAGCTTAAACAGGTGTCTCATCCAACCAAGTCACAGTAATACCAGTTATGTCATATTATCACTTATATCCCATAATCTCAAGCCCCCTCCTTTTTTTTTTACACATGGTCTTGCATGAGCAAGCAAACACTTTTGTTTTCTTTTTACTTTATTTGAAAAACATGTATTTAATACCTTTCTACTCCATCTACTAATCTTATCACTCTGACAATCTCCACCCATCTGGACTTCTGTATACTTCTTATTCTTTATTTCTCCTAATGAATCATCATGGATGAGATTAAGGCCAAAGATGCCCATTTATCTCATTTGCTCACATCCCTGCAGTCAGGCACCCTGGGGAGGTAAAGCAACCGTTCTTAATGAAGACTGGAGGAGTGGTGACAGTGTGACAACACAGAGGTCTCGATCTGAATGAGCATGATGTTCATTAAAAGCCTATGCTCACACAACAACTCAGAATAAGAAAAAAAAACACCCACAAAACAGGTGGTGGATGAAAAACATGTTTTATTTCTGAACTTCAAGGACCAGGAGTCAGAGACAAACTCCCGCCCCTCCCCCCCAATTGCTGAATATGTTTGTTAAGTACGCCCTGAGAATTAAGTACCGTGAGCTGCCTTCCTACGTTGGACTACATCTCCCATCATGCTCAGCTAGTGCCTAGCAAATATTGATCAAAATTCAGATGCAAGTGGCAGGGTGAGAGAATTGAAGATTATGCTAGCGCTAGTGTACTTATAATCTTAATTTTAATAATGACAGGAGGCGAGTATTTTGCATTACTCTCTTTACTAAACTCCACAGCAGTAAAGAAAGTGAAAACATTTAAACCAATCAAAATGCAATAGGGAGTATGACATTCCCAGTAAATAGGCTCCTCCCCCTCTTTCGGATGCGACATCGTAAACAGAGAAGGAGATACGTATAAAGTCTGAACGATCATTAGTAAACAAGAAAAAACAGTATAACGATGGATTAGAAGAAGATCAGTCACAAGAATCAACTGTTGTCGTAACCAATATCAACCGGTTGACAAGACGAAAAAAGGGAGTCCAACGGGAACTGTGTCATCCAAGGGTTGAGTAGTACTCCGAGTAGGATTCTGTAGATGTTCCATGCTTGAGAGACTTTAAACTGAAAGAGAATGTGAAATGGGTTAGGCACCGGTCTCCCAACTGGTTGCGTCAATGAACAACGACCCAAGTGTTACTAGTACAATAAACGTATACATGGAAAGTGATACACTCTAGTGATAAACTCTAGATATTACTAGAACGAAGCTTATATATATAGATTGAAAATTCTGATAAAAACCTGGATGACAATGATAACAAGGATACGGAGCAAAACTAAGTCTGTATACTACGATAGGACTCTACATATTATAGAAACCATGAGTTCCCCTCCTCCCCGGGTGGGAAGGGTGGGAAAATACTCGCCTCCTGTCATTATTAAAATTAAGATTATAAGTACACTAGCGCTAGCATAATCTTCAATTTTATCACATGACAGGAGGCTTCCTATTTTGCATTTTTAACGCTGTTGAATGAGTGACATGGCTGCACCGGCATTCGGGCGGAAGTAGAATGTGCGGAACGTAGATTCTCGTGACCAGTCCGCCGACCGGAGAATATCCGTTAGCGAGGCGCCTGCCATGAGGGCCGAGGAAGCCGCCGCCCCGCGGACCGAGTGGGCCCCAAAGGCAGCGTCCACGCCTGCGAGGGCCAGAATCCAACGAACCCATCTGGCGAGGGTGGTCGTGGAGATGGGAACGTGAGGTCTAACATAAGATACGAGGAGTTGGCCCGTGGCTGAGGTCCGGAGTGGTAGTGTAACCTCAACGTACCGTTGTAGGGTGGAAACGACGCAGAGTTGTGGGTCTGAGTTGAAAAAAGGGTAGAAGACCGAGGTGGAGTCCGATTTTGTGCGACGAGACACCCGGAAGGTGACTCCTTCTGGGGAGATAGAGAAAGCGTCAATGTCGAATGCCCGGATGTCCGAAACCCTGCGGAAGGATACTAGGCAAAGCAGCATCGTGAGTTTCGCCGATAATTGTCGGAGAGACAGATTATCGTTGTTTGGCCAGTCTCTCAGTAGTCGGAGAACAATGTCCACGTCCCAGAGACGTGAGTATTTGGGTCCTGGGGGGCGTTGTAGTCGGATGCCTCTTAGGAGTCGACACACCAGTGGATCCCTGCCCACTGGGATCCCTAGAGTGGGGACGTGAGCCGCCGAGATAGCGGAGCGGATTACGTTGATCGATCTGTATGACCGACCTATGGAGAATAGATGTGAGAGAAAATTCAAAACGGTTGGGATAGTGGCTGTAAATGGATCGAGATTCCGTTCCATGCACCAAGTGGACCAGGAATTCCAAGCGGATAGGTAGCTTCTTCTGGTTCCTGGAGCCCATGAGTCCCACAGGAGGTCCCTAGCAGTCTGCGATAGTCCGCCGACCTGCCAGGTACCCCGGAAAGAGTCCAAGCCACCAGGATGAGACGGTTGTCTAGTATCATTGGGTGAGGGTTGCCTTTTGGATCCATGAGGATGTAGGGGTGGTGGGGTAGAAGGAGGGGATCCTTGTACGATAATGCCAGGAGGTCTGGAAACCATGGTTGTCCCCTCCATAGGGGGGTGATGAGCACTAGGGAGACTAGTTTGCTTTTCAGGTGGTGGATGGTCCTTGCTATCATGGCAAAAGGAGGGAAGGCGTAGGCCCCCGTGTTCGGCCATGGTTGTAGGAATGCGTCTACTGCTTCGCTCTCCGGATCTGGGAGCCAGCTGAAGAACCTTTGTGTTTGTCTGTTGTTGCGAGACGCAAACAGATCCAGATGAAATGGACCCCGGCGTTCCATCAATAGGTTGAAAATCCGTGGGTCCAGTTTCCAATCGCTGGTGTCTCGCCAATGGCGTGAGAACCAGTCCGCTGTGATGTTCGTCTCCCCTGGGAGGTATTCCGCTTTGAGGGAGATGTTGCGGGGTAGACAGAAATCGAAAATTTCCTTTGTTAGTTCCGATAGCATGCGGGATCGGGCACCGCCCAGGCGGTTGATGTAGCGGACTGCAGAGACGTTGTCCATCCGGAGGAGGATGCAGCAGTCCGTCTTGTCTCTTGCTAGGCTGCGGATGGCGAATGATCCCGCCAGAAGTTCTAAGCAATTTATGTGCAGGTTGAGGTCCTGGGATGTCCAGGCGCCTCCTGTTGAAGTGTCTCCGCTTGTCGCGCCCCATCCCCAGAGGCTGGCGTCCGACTCCATGACTATGTCGGGTGTGTTCCCGAAGATGGCCCGACCGTTCCACGCTTCCATGCTGTCTAGCCACCATCTGAGTTCGTCTCTGACTTCCTCCGTAATGGGGACCGGTTGGTCGTATGAGGGATTGTGTCTGAGGAAGGATGACTTGAGGCGTTGCATCGCCCTGTAGTGGAGTGGGCCCGGGAATATAGCTTGTATGGAGGCTGAGAGGAGTCCTACCAAATGTGCGAGGGCGCGGAGTGGAATCGTGTGGCATCGGATAGCCCTGCGCAGTTCCTTGCGAATGGCTGAAATCTTCGACTGTGGTAGTCGTAGTGTGCTGGTGGTGGAATCTATTTCGAATCCTAGAAACTGAACTGTTTGAGAAGGATGGATGGCCGACTTTTGGAAATTCACCACGAAACCCAGGGAAGATAGGAAATCCGTGGTATACTGTGTGTGACGTACCAGTCTGGACTTGTCGGAGCAGAACAGTAGGAGGTCGTCCAGGTATATAATGCAACGAATTCCTAGAGTTCGAAGATGTGCAACCACGGGCTTCAGTAGTTTGGTGAAGCACCAAGGAGCCGAGCTGAGGCCGAAGGGAAGGCATGTGAACTGCCAGGGGAGGTCTTGCCAGAGGAAGCGTAGGAATTGACGGCAGGAGTGGTGGACGGGTACGGAGAGGTACGCGTCCTTGAGGTCTAACCTTGTGAACCAATCTTTGTCTTGCAATAGGTCCCTCAAGAGATGTATGCCTTCCATCTTGAAGTGCCTGTATGTGACGTATTCGTTGAGTCTTTTCAAGTTGATGACGGGACGAAATTCCCCTGTTTTCTTCTTCACCAAGAATATGTTGCTGAAGAAACCGTCGGGACCGGAGGCGGGTTCGATTGCCCCTTTCGAGTATAGTTCTAGTAACTCGTTGTGTATGAGGGTGCGATCTTCTATGGAGCAGTTGATGTGAAGTGGAAGGTCCCTTTGACATGGGTGGTCTACGAAGTCGATGATGTAGCCCTGTACCGTCTGTAGGACCCATGCGTCCGCGGAGATGGTCGTCCATTCCTGAAAAAACAGAGAGATACGCCCTGCTGTACACAGTGGGAGAGGGAAATGTGTTAGATGGTTGCTTACCTGTAGAGAAGCGTGCTCTGCCTCGGGTACGTGGTCCACGACCTCTGTCTGCACCTCGTGTATAGCTGAATGGTTGGCGATATCCCACCTCTGGGTAGAAAGGTTGGGGCCTTTGGGTGCGGGGGCCCGAAGGCCAAAACCGGCTGGCAGCGCGGCCCCTGTGGCGGCCAGCCCGTCCAAAAACACCTCTGGTGGTGTTTTGTCTGAATACTCTCCTCATCGAGGACTGGGCTTTGTTTAGAGATGTAAACACATTGACATGTCTGTTGAGGTCCTTAAGGAAAGCATCTCCAAATAACTTGCCCTGTGCCAGCGGGCCTAACTCTTTGGTGCCCAATTCCACCAGTTTTCCGTCAATACGGAGTAGTGCTGCCTTGCGCTGCTCTGAGGAGAGGGCTACGTTTGTATTACCCACGAAACAAAAGCACCTTTGTGCCCACTCCCGCACATCGTGAGCCCATTCACGCACCATGGTTGTGTCAAATTGGTCTGCCCGAGCCAGGGCATCGTCGGCCAGGTACATGATTCTGGCCAGTGGTCCCACTGAGTCCAGCAGTTTGTCCTGTATCCCTCTGAAGCCCTTTTCTACCCCTTTACGGGGGTCACGGCCACCTCGAGACATAAAGGTGGTCATCACCTGATCAAACTCGGGGGTTTCTGCTACGTGATCGGGTAGCGTTGGTCTTGGGCATTCTGACCGCAGCCGGTTGCGGACGGTCTTGTCTAGGGATTTACGTAGCCAAAGGTGCATGAATTTTGCGAGGTGGTCCGGGGGTGTCCAGTCCCCTGAGCGTGGGTGGCGTATGTTTCTTGGGTCAAAAAGTCTGTGACCCGATGGATCCAATATAGCGTCTTCACCCTCTTGTGGGGTTTCCGCGGTGTCGGGATCTAGGGGTTCCCTTAGTAAGGTATCTTGAAAGAAACCGGGTTGTGATCCGGAGTCCGAGCCCCATACGTCCTCTTGTGAGTCCGAGTCGTGTGCTTGCCATTCGTCTAGTATGGCCATGGGCTTCTTGTGAGTGTCGTCGTCTGAGGAGTATTCCTGTTGAGGGGTCGGAGTGGCGACCATGGATGGTTTGTGCTTTTTGGCCTGGGTCTTTCCCTTAGTCGGGTTCTGGCGTCCCTGTTCCCCTTTCCAGTGGCGCTTGCCGGGGGGGGGATCTTGGCTCTCGTGAGACTCTGGGTCTTCTGAGTCTGAGTCGTGTCGGGAGTGGTGGGATTTAGATGGTTTCCTCTTCTCAGAGGCCATCATCTTGGAGAGAGCCTTCTCCATGGAGGCGGCTACAGCCTCATTAATCATAGTTTGGAAGTCGGTTGTTTGAGGAGCTTCCATTTTGTTCACAAATAGAATTTAGGCGTGGCACAGGGCGTACGTGGCAGAGGTCAGTGAAGCTGTATTTTGGAGTCACAGTAGTGACAATAAGGGCAGCACCCTTGAACCCCAGCAGGGTTGTGTATAACGTGTAACTAGAGAGTGGACACGTATAATATAACCCCAGCAGGGTTTGTGGTATGTAGTACTCGAGCAGAGTAACTAATGGTATAGAGGAGAAAACAAAATTTGTGAGAGCCCCAGCAGGGTATCACAGATAGTATATTGACACTAGCAGTGTCAGTATGCCCCAGCAGGGCAGAAATACCACAGAAATTGGGATTTAGAATATAATATAGTGTTATTATATGGTATATATAATTATATGTTACTGGGCCTCACCCAGGAAATAACAGAGGTGGCCACAGGGCGACCTCCAACAGCAGCACAGAATAGGGGCAGCACCCCAGTAAAGCACAAGTAGAACCTTTGTGCTAAGTACAGCTTTAAATCAGAAACTGACCTCTGTAGCTAGTCTAAGTGCAGCTTGGCTGGATCTTCCGTAGTGAGTGAGAAGGGAGAGCAAACTGCCGTGTGAAAAGAGCGCGCGGGCGATCCAAGATGGCCGCCGCGGTCTCGCGATATGTGCGAACCAAGATGGCCGCCGCGTGTGAGGGCAAAATCGCGGGCGGCACGGGAAACGGTTGATTTACCGAGCCAAGCACCGGGAGGAGGTGAGGTGCCGGCGGTGACGGGGGAAGACACCCGCCCGAGGGCGGGGTAGAGGAGAATCTCGGAAAACGAGTGAAATAGGCAAATAATGCAGAGGAGAAAATCTGACAGGGAAAGGGAGGTTGTACAAGAAGCAAGGTAGTAGAAATATGCACAAAACCTCCGAAAATACAGTGTATATATGATAAAACTAAAGGTAAATAGATTGAATAGCAATAAAATATATAAATCTAAGAGTATAATAAATATAAAAAGCTGGAAGAGCCAAAACTCTGACCTGTCTGCGATGGAGCAGTAAAGAAAGAGGGGGAGGAGCCTATTTACTGGGAATGTCATACTCCCTATTGCATTTTGATTGGTTTAAATGTTTTCACTTTCTTTACTGCTGTGGAGTTTAGTAAAGAGAGTAATGCAAAATAGGAAGCCTCCTGTCATGTGATAAAATTCCTTGCTAGTCAGCTTTTATTGAGCAAAACTCAAGTCAAGCTCAGATAGTGGCTGACTGAGCTTAATTGGCAGTGTTGTCCACTGCAACTCTAATAGCAAATCCAGGCAAGACATCTCCTTCTAGCAAGTGTGTTAGTTAGTATACATCACAGATGATATTATCAAATATTTATTTCAATAGCTTATGCTTGTGTTTTTAACCACTAGAACATCAAATTATATTTTTTAATTAGCTTAATTTATAAAAATGTTAAGAGCAACAGACCCATAAATGTAATACAATGTAGTGTGTATTTGTGTATCATACAGCTAAAGAAAACTAACAGCATCTGTTTAGTATATAAATGTGTCATTGGTACACACTGAAATATCTTATAGCAATGTTTGTTGCATATGACTATATCACAGAAATCTTCAATGTTAAAATTCTCAGTAATAGGACCTGCACACTAGTGTATCACAGAGCTCCATAGAAGATAACTTACAGTAATATGCATTGTGTATTACCAATTTTGAATGGTTTAACACTGCATGAGGATCCAAGTACCTCTCTGCTGCTAGAGCTGATGCTTCCACATTAGCCAAAGCATTAATGGGTAGCAGTGAGATTATCAGCTGACCACTAACAGCCTATCACAGCAACCCACCTTATGAGATGACATGTCCAAGATGGAATGCACTCTACCATAGTCATATGTCCAGTGGGACTCAAGGCACCATGACCAATTGAATGAGCTAAATTGGTTATGGTGCCTGTAGTGTCACTTTGAAAAATATGTTGTTTTACATTTAATGTATAAATCCACACCACTGCATTTAACTCTATCCTGGAATTAAGCACATTAATCTTGAATTAGTGTCAATCATAGTTAAAGGGTCAGCCTTTTTCTGTCATTGAGAATAGTCTGTAGAAGAGAAAAAACAGGAACAGTGTTTCTGTTTTCCGTCTTCCAAAGCACTGTGTGCCCTGACAGTGTCAGGACTAAACTGGGTTGTGATGTCAATTTCTAAATCGTTAATATAAAATGACACATAACACCACAAAACCCTTTTTTAATTTCAGCTGAAGTTATAGTTCCCTTGTAAGGATTTAGTACACAAAGTTATTATAGAAAATTAAACTGTTTATAGTTCCTAACATTTCTATAAAATATAGTTATTTATAAAGAAACGTCTAAAAAAAGTTTAACACGGGTTTTACCTAGTTTTCATTGTTTTATTCAATGGTGTAAATTACAGAAAACTGACGGTTACATGTTGACTGCATCCTTGTGTATTGTTTGTAATGATCAGTTTATATTATTATCAGTTGTTGTTGATGAAGTTCTATTTTATGTCTTCATGATTGTGTTGTAACCAAGGGTGTGCACCTTCTGGTCTGGTAATGTTGGGTACCTGATTCAGGTATATTTCGATTTGGAATTTAGAAATTCGTCCAAACACCCATTAGGCCCAAATTTGAAAAATGTAAATATGGGATGAAACAAATCTCCAAGTCTAACAATTATAGTCTACCCATCCCCACCATGACATCTTTCTGTATTGTCATTCGGTGTATATTGAATCTCTGGTCTCCATGTTTGTCTTGCTCAGTTACTCTAATTAGTAGGAGGCATAGAAACAAAGTATACATTGTGCACATCTGCCTTTTCCCTGTTAAAGCAGTTAAACGAAAATGCTTCAGAAATTCATTGTGCATTATTTCTTTCTTAAGAGTACTATTTTTATGGAAAAGTTAAATATTTCATTTTTTTGTCTATTTTTTTTCTATGTGCTGTGTTTCACCTGTCTTTTATTTATTCTCTCAATGCATCCTTAGAAGCCTGGAACCACAATACAGAATTGTATTTTTTATTTTTTTCGGTTAGCACACGCTTTAGAAAACTGTCTTTAACATCAATACAACAATACAATCCTGAGATTAGAAGATTTGAATGACTTAGTAATGTGCAAGAAAGTTTTTCTGCAAAGTTTGCCATACCTTTTGTATGTATTATAACTAGTTATTTTAGATGTTTATCATTAAATGTTATTGTTAGAGGTACATTACTGTAGAACTCTGTATTAGTGATAGTCAGAAAGATACTCTACAATGATTACTGTTAATGTAGTCAATTGTTTTGAACACTATATAGTAAATGTCAATCCTGTTTCCATGATATATGTTTTCAGCACTGTTGTAGCCGCAGCCAGTTCCCCTTTTTACCACTATAACGTCTTAAAGCATAGAACTTAGCAGGGCTAACCATACAGATATCTTAGCCATAATATTATATAGTTAGTAAGAGATCCTATATTTAAAATATATAAATAATTGAGAATACAATATAAAATAAGGATTGCCTTGGAAGCAATAAAGTTTTGTCTTTTTAGATATTTTATTAAATAAAAATATAAATATACACATATAAAATCCATTACAATAATTTATAGCAGAGTTTGTACATTCAAACTATATGCTTGCAATATCATTAAAATAGAATAACATACCCTCTTGAACAAGTCAACCTCTCTCAGTCATTATAAAACGGAGCAGCATAATATTAGCCTAATATTAATAAGTACACATATTTATTCCTTAGATGTTCATTCATCTTAGGGTTACCGTAGCAAATATGAAAAAGGAAAACATCCTTTTCTTTCATTCATTTTAGGACCTCCTTTACCTTGGCAAAGATACAAGGCCATAACAAAAATGTAAGGGTGCACACGTCATGAGAAATTCCATGACTTGGGCAATTACACTAACCTAGGACAAGATGGCATCCTAAAGTCTGAACACCATATTCACTGAATATGGGTAAGAGGTCATTTATTAAAGAAACATTGTATAAAACACAATCTGTTCCATTTCTAACACCTTGTCAGTTTGCAATATCTCTTAAAGACAAAGTACACAGTTTAAGAAATACATTTCATTCAAAAAAATTTAATATTTGCATTTGCCCATAGCACTGTGTAGGACACATATTAGGGATAGATAATTGTTTGCATAGTTGCTGAAGGGCTACTTTTAACAAAATCGCAGAAATTTAATTACTCTGTAATGACTTCTGATAAGTTTATAAACAATCTGATAAATGTAGACCTAAACAGCAGTGGTAAAAAGAATGCCCAAACTCACATATTTGGCCTAAATTTTACATGCCAGTTGTTAATTCACCACCACTTACTGGTTTTACTGAAAAATCAGTGTTAAAAATAAAAATCCTCTAAAAAAAAACAGTAAACAAATGTGTCCAGCATTTGCTTTGAACATCTGAGAAAATGCAATGTTTCTGCCACTGTTATCCATCCCTCTAGGAATGCTCAGAACATTAAATATATCATTACAAACTGTCTTTGCAGGTGAAAATAAGATGTTAAGTTTTACCATGGCAGCAACATCCAGACCTCAAGGCCCAATAAATGAATTCTTGATGTGACATCCTATTAAATATATCATTAGTTTTTTCCATTCTTAGCAAGAAATATACAGTCAGCATAAATGCCAAAAAGGCTAAATAGCAGGAGAAGTGATTAGCGTCCTGCCACTGTTTAATATCATCACACTTGTATCTCTGCATTTGTTGATAGGTACATTGAATACACACACAGTATATATATATATATATATATATATATATATATATAATATTTGCAATATTACATCTACACTTTCACCACTTTACACTTTGTGGAATGTTAAGTGTTACCGGTAATTTTACAAAGCAGACAGTTTGAAATCAAAGCGAAGTATATGCCACCACTTATTATTGCACTACTGTGCCTTACTCCTCTTCCACGACCAGATCATTACTGGTACAATAGTCAGTAGTACATGTAGCTAAACGTTTAATAGGATGGTCTGACATTGCTCCTTGCCCAAGGCAATGATATTTAAAGTTAGGTGGTAACAATGATTTTAAACTATTTTGAAGTACACTATGATGACGATATAATAGAGAGCACCAAACACCAAAAAGAGAAAAAAAAATGCCCCACCAAGGAAGTAAATACCATTCTAATGACATTTAGTTTTTTTTCTAGTGACTTGTCAGAGAAAATTAGCTATACATTAGATAACCCAGATTTCTGTTCCCTTACCACAAGCTATGTCAGCAAAAACATAGTTTTATGCATTGCCAGCCTTATGAAATACAAGGAACACGGAATGGGATTTTTAAAAAAATTGCTTGCATTTAAGGAAACTGACTAATTCAGTACATGAAAATCATCAATAAATCTGAATAAGTGCAAGTGTAAAAGTTTACATTTCTTTTGAAAACCTCCATGTTTTAATATTGTAAAAATATTTTCAAGTGTTTCTCTAGTACCGTAATGTATGTGTTAATTAATTTATCAGCTTTGAGATGTTTTCTTCAAGCACCATATTTATTTTGGCAAATATGGCCACTTTCATTTGGCTCAGTTCATTTGAATTTGTCTGATTGATTAAATTGTCACCACATTGAGCTAAATTGCTCATAATCTATTTACAAACAGACCTGACTGCAGCAGTGAGAAATGTTTATAAATATAGATCCAACCCAATGGCAGTCAAACTCTAAATGAATAAAAGGGAGCTGGGGGCAATCCCGGAACACGCATTTCTCAGCAGGGGTGTCGTAGAGACCAAAAAGTATACCAAATACTAATTAGGTAGCAGAGCACACACAGTACCCCAATATTGGCGGGTCCTGCACTAATTTTAATGTGGGAGACAAATTAAATAGTGCTAGTGCTAAACGAACCAAAGCGATTTCATTATTCTGTTGTATGAGCATTGATTTTAATTAATTTTGCTTGGTATATATTCAGAATGCTCTTACAACAGAGCCTACAGACAGGGCCGGTGCAAGGATTTTTTGGTACATAGGCGAAGATGTATTTTTCCGCCCCCCCCCAAAATAACATCTTCACCTATGTGCCTCTTAACCAGCCCCTCTCCCCGTCCATTATTATCCCTTATCTGTCCCTTAGTGTTCTTCTAACCTCTCCCCTCTTTTCCCTGTTCCTTAGTGTTTCTCTCCCCTCCTCTCCCTGTCCCTTGGTGCATCTCCCACCCCCTTGGCGGTCGCACTCCCCTTCCTGGTGTGCCTCCTACCTCTCTTGTAGCGTTGCCGAGTGGAGGATATCTCCTACAGGAGCTTCCATTTTCTGTACCTGGCCGGACAGGGAGTGCTCTCACAGTGAGCACCTCCGGTCAGTCTGGCCGGGTACAGGAAAACAGAAGCTCCTGTACTGCGCTCCGCCACGCTACACTCAGTGGTGTATACACACTGACAGTCACACACACTCAATGACAAACACACAGACTCACTGATCTGACACACGCTCATTCATTGACACACACACACACCGATTGACACTCATTGACAGACACACTGATAGTCACACACACAGAGTCAATGACAAAGATACTCTCACTGATTTGACAGACACTCACAAACACACACTGACAGACACACACATACACTGACACACTCATACAATCACTCACAGACACACACACTCACACACATACACTCACTCACACACACACACTCACTCACGCACACACTCACAGACACACAGTCACTCACAGACACACATACAGTCACTCACAGACACACATACAGTCACTCACACACAGACACACACACAGACACTCACACACAGACACACATACACACTCACTCACAGACACACATACACACTCACTCACAGACACACATACGCACTCACTCACAGACACACATACGCACTCACTCAGACACACACTCACTCACTCAGACACACATACACACACACAGACACACATACACTCACTCACAGACACACATAGACACTCACACACAGACACTCACACACAGACTCATCACATACACTCACTAATTATTTTAATAAATAAAAAATTTCCACCCAGCCTCCCTACCTGGAGAGCTGGTGTGGATGAGGAATCATTCCCTGGGGTCCAGTGGGGCTGCTGGGTGGCGTGCGGCAGTGCTGTGATCAGACACGGTGAGGGAGCTCTAATCTCATCTCTCTGCTCCCTCACGCGCTGTCTACTGTGACATCATATTCCGGCTCCCGCAGTATCAGCAGACAGCGCGCGAGGGAGCAGAGCAGAGAGGTTAGAGCTCCCTCGCCACGTCTGATCACATCAAAGCACTGCCGCACGCTGCACCGGGGGTCCAGAAGGTGGCCTGGCAGAAGGGAGAGCTTCCGTCCTGCCGGTCACTGAAATCTTGCGCCCCCGGAGACGGTGCGCCCTAAGGCGGCTGCCGGTGCCGCCTTATGGACGCGCCGGCCCTGTCTACAGATCCTTCCTCATCACAGACTTTCTGTGGTTATCCAATCTCCATTCACTGATTTCCCAATGCATCTCAATGAAAAGACTTTATAAGGCAGGTGCTCTGGGCAATTTAGGTGGCACCAACAATCTTCTTAACTGTAAAGAAGCTTCAGGATATTCTCCTTCAATAGGTATATGTAGACAGAAGCATAAAAGAGAAAAACAATCTAGGTATAGCTTGTATTTCACAGATAGATATAAACTTATAGTCAGTTCCTGCTCACCTTGCTTGGAGCCTGTTAAATAACCGGCTCCAAAATGTTTCACCTATTGTCAGTTTTTAGGGTGACACATATACCTATTGGGGGAGAATATCCCGAACCTTCTTTACAGTTAAGAAGAAGGTTGTTGATGCCACCTAAAAGGCCCAAACGTCCCTTTGTTTAGAGCCTATACCAACAAACGACTCTACTAAATGTGAGTTTTACTTATACTCACCTCAATATATATAAATAATCTGTAATTTATTCAAAACAATATTGCACTATTTGTGTGTATTTATTTTTTGTCTCCTTACATGATAATAACCCCCTACATACATTGAGGGGTTAAGTGTTTATTAAAAAAATACTTTTGGCGCTGCACTTTTAACTTTTGTGTTTGGGTGGTGGGGTTGATCACCTAAACATTGTGTTTTATTTTTTGTACTTTGGTTCTGGGGAAATTGTGATATCCATATAAGTGTTTAACAGCTGCTTACATTATATATCTTGATTATCACTTTTCATTAAGCGCCTAAAATACACAATTTGTTTTTGTTTCTTCAATTGCTCTGGGCAATTACCTGTCTTGAACTTAGCACTATTAAGCGAAACAAATGCATATATATGATTGCATTATAAGTGTATTTTGAAATATATACACATATATCTCAAAATACACTTATAATGTAATCATATATATTATATATGTATAATATATTATAAAATGCTTTAATTAATTAATAATATATTATACATATATAGGAAATAAAAGCGTGTGTATGTGTATATATATATATATTTGTGCTCGGAATTTAATACGTAATGGATAGTATCTGTAAGGGCAAAGTTGGTTGTGGTGTGCCGAAACCAACGTACGAGTGGGCCTGTAAATAAAAGAGGGCACACCTAGGAGAATGTAATTATAACAGGGTGTAGGTGGGTGGGGACAATCAGCTGAACGGCAAAGGTGAGTAGGGGCTGGGAGTTTAAGTAGGGGACTTACTCCTCCCACAAATTCAGGCCTAATGGCCTTTCTACTTGTGCTCGGAATTAAATACGTAATGGATAGTATCTGTAAGGGCAAAGTTGGTTGTGGTGTGCCGAAACCAACGTACGAGTGGGCCTGTAAATAAAAGAGGGCAAAAGAGAAGTTCGAGAAAATACACACTTTATTGCCTTTTTACATAACCAAGTTCCTGAAAGCTTGACGAAGCTCTTTTTCTGGTCGTGGCATATAGGTATGGTATATGGAGGATTTCCATCGCCCCAGTCTCTTGATGATGTGGACCGGTGTATTAGTGCTGGAGGCTGAAGAGGCGACTCCTGTGCGAAAGGAGTGCCCGGAGAATGAAGCCGGATTGAAACCCAGTTTAGATAATAGTATTCTGACGTGAGACGTGAATTTAACAGTGGTAAGCGGGTGCCCTTGTATTGATAAGAGCGGAGAGTCTGGTAAGTGCGTGTGATGGGTTGACCGTAGGTGGTCTAGTGCCTTGACCGGACACCAGGCATTATCAGTAGGGAAGAGAGGAATTACAGTGGGGTGTAGTGAATGATTGGTTTTAGTTGATGGGATCGAAAGTAGATAGTGATCCTCCACCTTTCTGAGGTGCGATGTTTTTAGGCTGTGCGTGATATCCCCTTGACAAACAACGGTGAACTCTCTAGGTCTGAGAAAACCGTAGAAAGCAAGATAGATAGCCGCTTTGATCACCAGGTTTGTTTCGGGATCAAACGGGGATTCGTCAAGGAGATTGCTAAGTGATCTGAAGATAGGCCCATCTATAGGTAGTCTTGTGATAGTGAGTGGAGCTGGAACCTTTAACATACCTTTCAATACCTTTTTAATGGGATATGATGACAAGAAGGGAGTGTTGTTAGGGAAATTTGTGAGGCTATGGTGCTGAACCCCGGTGAGGTAAAGTTTTATGGTGTTGTGAGAAAGTTTAAGATGTAAGTGGCAGAAAGAGGCAAAATCCACCATGGTTTGTATAGAAAGGTCGCCTTGTAAACGGAATTCTGCAGTGAATTTGTTAAATATGGTAAGTGCCCTATTATAAGAGATAGCTGTGTTAGGTGATAGTGCTTGGTGAGTGAGAGTCCTAGCGTGATGCATTAGTGTGCTCAATCCAGGATTAGTTTGTGAAACCGTGGTGTCCTGGATGGCTGGTGGTGAGCCGTAGGGAGTGCCTGAGAGAATACCCGGAATTGAGAGCGAGAAAGAGCACCAGCGGCCGTGTTGTGGATACCCGGGATGTGAAAACAAACTAAGTGAAACTGACCGGTTGCTGCTAGCCAGGTCAGCTTGCAAATCAGCCGCATGATGGTCAGGGATGATGAGCGCCCCTTGTTAATGATTTCGCAAGCTGACGAGTTGTCAGAGTAACGCATTTTACTGCCTTGCCGGACCAGAGATGACCCCAGGTGTTTGCGGCTGTCACAATGGGATAGATTTCAAATAGGGCTGAGGTCTCCCTGAATCCTGGCAAGGCATCCGTCTTAGCGGGCCAGTGACCCCTAAACCAGTGGTTCCCAAAGATGGCTGCAAAACCAGTGTTGGCTGCAGCATCTGTGTGAATGATGGGTGAAGAAGTGGAGAGAGGGGGGATAAACATGGAGATACCGTTCCAATCTGCCAAAAACATCCCCCACATAGCTAAGTCAGCCTTGGCGTGGGGGTCCAATGAAACTGGGCAAGAGTCCGGTACCGCGTGGAGCAGGCAAAGAAGCCTGGATATAAAAGACCTTCCCTGTGGGATGATGCACATGGCGAAGTTCAGGGATCCCAGAAGGGACTGGAGTTCCTTCCTGGTGCAAACATCATTCCGCAGGAACATGTCTATCTCCCCTCTCAAGCGGGTCAGTTTGTCATGGGGAAGGCTAGCTCTGAGGGTAACGGAATTTAGCTCTATCCCCAAAAAGGTTAATTTAGTTGTGGGGCCAATTGTTTTAGATGGGGACAAAGGTACTCCAAGTGTGGAAAAAAGTGCTGTAGTGCGGCTGATAGCGGTGGGTGTTTGTGCCCCTGGCTCTATCAGTAGGAAGTCGTCTAGGTAGTGAATAACGGAGTGACACCTGAGGACGTTCAGAAGCAGCCAGCATAGTGTCTCAGCGAAGATATCGAAAAGTTTGGGGCTGCTTCAAGAACCGAAAGTGAGTCGTGTGGAGAAGTAGTACTTTCCTCGCCATTTAACACCGTGCAAGTGCCAGAGTGAGGGGTGCATGGGTAGTAACTTAAACGCGTTTGTGATGTCTGTTTTGCTGAGCCAGGGGCAATTACCAGAAGAGATGATGGCCTGTATAGCGTTGTCAATAGTTACGTACTGGAGTGAGAATTTGTCTGCTGGAATGAGTGCATTTATGCTGGGAACAAAAGAGGAGTGCGGTGCTGATAAATCGATAATTAGACGTTTTTTATTTCAATATTTGTGAACTGCGACACCGATTGGGTTAGTGCGCCAGGAAGAAAAAGGTGAGGAGGTGAAAGGCCCGATCATGAAACCATTGGTAATTTCAGAGGAAAGGAGAGTGTCAGTGGAGACTAGGTCTAGACGTGCTGACAGGAGATTAGGACATTCAAGTGTACCTGAGAGGATGGCTACTATACCCGTGAGAAACCCCTGTGTGAACCCCGTGGTCAGATATTCCACCAAGTGCCTGCTAGGGTGTGACCTTAGGTAAAAAAACAGGTTGTCAACATTAATGTCGGTTAGTCATTTGTTAGGGGACAACCTGGCCGGACACATGGTCTTGGTATGTGCCCTGTAGCAAATGGAGCAGATGTGCAATAATCTGAAACTGATCTTTGGAACAGTACCTAAATTACACAAATTACACAATTCCCACCTATCCATCAAAACAATTTCAAATGGCACACTGACCGCAGTCCACTCTTTCAAATACTTGGGTATGATGTTAGACCCCAATCTATCTTTTGGCCTGCACATAGAAAAGCTTGCATCTAAACTTTATCCAAAACTAGGTGCCCTGTACAGAAACAAATCCTGCCTAAGCCCTTCAGTAAAGGAAAATATTGTACAGCAAATGCTGATGCCAATCATTGATTATGGGGATTGTAACGGATCGCCTGGCACCCCGACTGAGTACCTCCGTTAAAGGATGCTCCTAGTGTTTCCTGAGGACTCCAAGCACTCTGGCAGACACCACAACCACCGAATCGGAGAAGCATATGAATGCTCTCAGGCATATGAATGCTGTATACAGCCAAATAAGAAAAACCATGCAAATAGGTTTACACTCCTAGCAGTCAAACTGGAACAGCATACAATAAATCCTCCCCCAATAATGAGACGACACTTCACTTTGAGGGTTAAGCAGGAACTGAGGCTGGCACTCCCAGCCTGGTTTTTATTACAGTTGTTGAGAATACAGGACTGCCCACAGGGAGGGACAAAACAACCAATCAATCTGTACAATACACACAGACACTCCAACACAAAATCCTCCCCTCTGCCTGTAATAGGATTACTGAACACAATGTGTAATCTCATTATCACAGGCAGAATAATACAGTTTTATGAAACATATCACAGGGACCCCAAAACATGCAATATAAAGTATATCCAAAACATGCAATATAAAGTATATCCCCATATAAATATCCTCAGAACCAGGGGATCTGGGTGAACCACATATCCAAAATTCACCCAGATCCATTCAGTAGTTTGGAAGATACAGTTTAATGCAGATTCCGCAGAACATATACAGATTATATAAAAAATAATTACTGTATAATGTGTCCCCTGTTGTATAGTTTAAAACTACTGCACGAAGTCGTTGTGTACCAAATACCGGCAAGATGGCACCGTGTAGAAAAGTCACAACAATGTCTGTGAGTTAAAATGGCCGCCATCCATTGTTCTCACCATGTGCTTCATCCATTGTTCTCATCATGTGCCTCTGATACATGAAATGGTGGCCACCCAGTAACTCCACAGTATGTCCCCAGATGGTTTTTAAAGGGCCAGCAGCAGCACCATACAAATCCAATATGCCCAAATATTGTACTTGAAGGGCCAAATAACCCAGGGGCCATAGTCAGCAGGTAGAAGGCGGGCAAACAGGCTTCTCCAATGCCCAGTGGCGAGGTTGGTTTCGCCACAGGGATGTAGTATATGAATCTGCATCGCAATCCCACATTAATAAACTCAACACATTGTATAACTCGTTCTGCCGATTTGTGCTACAATGTAATTACAGGACCCACCATTGTGACATGCTAAACTGGCTGTCGCTGGAATCCAGACACACCCTTCATCTTTCCAGCCTTGTGTTTAAGAGCTTTTCTGGGAAACTCCCACCCTACCTGAACGCAATGCTTTCCCTGGCTGTTCCCACTTCCTATAACCTCCGATCCAGTACCAACACTTTACTTAGTCTACCTCAATACAAAAAGAAAGCAGCCCGATCCTCCTTCTCCTACAGAGCACCGCATTTGTGGAACGACCTCCCGCACAAATTAAAATCTTCCCTAAGCTTAAAATCCTTTAAGAGATCCCTCTCTACATACCTCAAAACAGAATGCACCTGTCATGGTTGATTATATATTTCCTACTAGTTCTATGTTACATTTTGTATATATTGTATATTAATATTGTTTTTGTATTTTATTGTACACTAACTGTAACAATGCAATGATTTGTGGACCCAGGACATACTTGAAAATGAGAGAAATCTCAATGTATCTTTCCTGGTAAAATATTTTATAAATAAATAAATGACTGCAGGAGCCTGCGTTGAAATTATTGCACACCTGCGCCTTGCCTAAAAAGGAGATGGGCCTACCCAGCTTGTCACATAAACCACCCGCTGGTTTGTTGTGAGGGGTGAAAGAGGGATAAGGGGTGGGAGTGGAGGTTGTGGGATCTGCTTCAGAGGGACATAAGTCCGCCATGTGGGATGTGGAATTACATATGGCACAAGACGGGGGCCTGAGACCAGCGAAGTTGCGACAGAATAGTTCTGTATCCATCTGACACCAGTTAATTCTAACGTTGAACTGTTTCAGATGGGTCGCCGCCTTCGCTGATACTGACTTATGATAGTCGTAGAAAGAAGAGCCCCCGTACTTGATGCCTAGATCCACCACCTTGTGAAGGTAGAGGTCTAACTCCTCTCTTCTGTGGGGATACACCGTGCAGATGACGTCACGGTATATCCCGAAAGCTATCACGAACTGGGGAATTGAAAGTTTTTTATTAAGCCTGGGATCTCTCATCTTAAGCACTACTAATATGTCCCCGTAATTGTATGCCTTGTTCTCCAGTATGTCCTGTGAAGCTATAACATAGACACCAGACACACGTCCTTCCCGTCTAAGATTTCTTTCCTGATAGAGTCTGGGACGGAGTGAGCTGGTGACTCAAAAGGAGCTATAGCTGTGACTGGTGTTGGCGAGGGGAGTATGGGGGAGGCAAGTTGGTACAGTGGGGACAGCCGGGGTGGAGACTGGGAGGCCCGGGGTATTACCTGGGGAGGTGATGGCGCTCTCCACCTTAGATAGCCTGCTATTAAGGTTCTGCAGGTTGACCAAGATTGCTGCCAGGGTATCCTGGGTGGCCGTGCCAGTGCTTGGTGGCTGTCCTTGAGAGCTAGTGCTTGGCCTAGGCTCAGGGGCTTGGTAGGTAAGCAGCCTGTAAAGTTATGCCTTTCTAGCTGTGGCTGGAAAGGGGATTCCCCTGAGCCTAAGCTCGGCCATAATTTTTGGAATAGTCCATGCTCTCAAGGACGTGGGAGTTGAAGGGGTGAGAAATTCGCCTGGAGACTCTGGTCTGGTTGGCGTAAACGGTATCTCTTCTGGCAGTTCTTCGATGGGGATTGGTTCTTGGGACATTCTAAAAGAAATGATTTTGTGAATGAGATATTAGAAGGGGAGTAAGGAACGTGGGGGGTATGAGGGATGGTATTTATTGGAAGAACTGGACTGTAATGCTAGTGCCGAAGCGAAAAACGTATCTGTGGGATTTTTGATAGGTGAGGCCCTGCTAATGCCAAGTGGCGGTAAGAGGCTCTACCTATGATTTGGCTTAGGAAATTGAGGCCACAGACGTGGTGGCAGGGTGTTGGCCTCTCGGTGACTGTAAAGAGAATTCAAAACGTGTGGCCGTGACAGGTGAGGCCCTGACTAAAACCCTGTAGTAGGGCGGGCGAGGTGTATAACTATGATTTGGGCGTGGGGCCGTACCTCCGTGTTGAGGTGGGAGATGGCCTCGCGGGACCGGATTTCCTAATAGGGTGAGCTAAGGCGGTAGCCTAGACCCAGTAACCAGTTCAAATGTATACTTAAGGTTGACTGTGAAATTCTGGTGTAATGTGTGGATACTAACCTTGAAAGGTTGTAAATAATAACTGGAACCTTCTAGTATTTTTAATGTGGCGAGTCTTGTCTGCTGCTGTTCTTGAAGAAGAAGACTGAGGATTAAGACAGATGTTGATGTATTTATGCGTATCGTGGTGACGTATGGTTTGTAGTGAGGGTTGGCTGTTAGGAGCGCAACATGAGATCCTGAATTGAGGGATCTGAAAGGTTTAGTATAGGATTGGGACAAGTTTGCGTTAAAGAGAAAGGCTGATTGAGGCCTTGGGGTAGTGATTGCCGTACGTGAGTAAGGACGTAAGTACCTGGTGGTATGCCTGAGTACCGGGTCAGGTAGGTTGGATGTTTTTCTTGGCCTGATGGCAGTATGACCATAGGCCTGGGTAAAGAAATTGTAAAGAATTAACATACCGTGGGCGTAAGACCGTGAGTCAATCGTAATGAAACCGAGACCGCGTAAGGTCTTGTATAGAAAGGTCTTGAAAAGAGTGGGGAACTATACCTTGAATGAAGTACGGAACTTGTTATGAGCGTAACTGGTTTAATGTGTAGAAACCGGTGGAGGCCTAGAATAATACTGGAGCTAAGGATTAACCAATGAATATTTAAATAGTTAATGACAGATGTGACAGTATGTAATAAATACCAACATGTCTCGCTGTGACAAGTCTAGATTGCTTAATTGTATTTGAGGCCTAGACCTGGATGAAACCAAAGATAGAAAATACTATACCTGTTCCTGTAATAAAAAGAACTTGAAATAGTAACTTTTGAGCAGGAATGCAAGAAATCGATGCAATCTGTGAAGCCAAAGACATGTGACAGAGGCAAGAATAAATGACTGCGTGATTTTAAGGAGAAGATGTAGTACAGATGTGGATTTAACGGAATTACCCTAGAAGATCGTGTTTAATAATTAATATCTGTATGTAGGGTTTGAATAGGGCTGGTGTATAGTTAGACAAACCTGTTCTTTATATTGGTGACATGAGAAGTCTATAAGAATTAATAAAATGACTATTAAAACGTAGGTTACTAGTTAATTAGGTGTAGGGAAAAGGACCGGATATTATTAAACAATTGTTGAGATTTAAATGTTTTAGATATATCAAACCGGCAAACACAGTTTAAGAAAAAGACTGGTAGTTAGACCGGATTGAATAACTAATACTGATAGGTAGGTATCAGCAGTTAACTGACTGAACAGGGAATATGCGTTTACATTTGAAATTCATGTGAATGAAATTCATGAATTATTTAGAATGGTTTAAAAGAATTAACCGTACTAGGGATTTGTACCGTGCGTTCGTTTAAACCGTACGAATAGATCAGTACCGAATTAGAAAATAGTGAGGGGTGAATAAGATTTTCGGCTAACGTTAAAGATGCACGAACGGGTAAGTAGGTAAGTACAAGGTTCGTGCGTATGACCGAACAGTAACTCAGAAATACAACGATTAATATTAGCGTTATACCTATACATAGTTCGGCAGCTTTCCGTACGAATACGTAAATGATGCGTAAGTGTAACGGACGTTTGTCTGTTTTGGCGCGAACGCTGAATACGTAAAACGAGCTTGGATACGTTTAAAGAAGATAGAGGGAGCCTACCCCTACGTTTTTAGGCCCGAACGGAGGGAAATAGCTGAACGCTATTTCCCTCACTTAGCTTACGTGAACGTGCCGGTCTCGTGACCAGAAGCCAGGTACCGCGACCGGGAGGAAAAAACGAGCGTCAGGGCCTCAGAATGGACGGAGGATTGCTCTGGACCTCTTGCTGCAGGAGTCTGAAGCTGTTCTGGTGGGAAGCTCGGACCGGAAGTGCTGGTTGCTATGGGGATAGACAATCAGCTGAACTGCAGAGGTGAGTAGGGGCTAGGAGTTTAAGTAGGGGACTTACTCCTCCCACAAATTCAGGCCTAATGGCCTTTCTACATATATATATAAACATATATATATATATATATACACACAAACACACACATATTTTATACACAAATATTATATGTATATGTGTGTGTATGTGTGTATATATATATATATATATATATATATATATATATATAAATATACATATATATATATATATATATATATATATATACATACATACACACACATGTATTATATTTGTGTATATATATATATATACCTTTCCCAACTGCGGATGTACCAGGTACGTCCGACAAAAAACGGTTGTTAACAACCTTGGACATACCTGGTACATCCGTGCAAAATAGGAGTTCTGTACTCACCTGGACCAGCGATTCACGACAATCCTGATCAGAGGGGACTGCCCAAGACCCCAGCAATCTCCATGCAGCAGCTTCGACCTCTCCGGCACTCCAGGGCCATGTGATCACCATGATCACATGGACGCAATAGGAGTCTATGGAGCTCCCAGCAGGGGGACTGCCTGAGCTATCAAGCATTCCCCTAAACACCTAAAATGTAAAAAAATGAAAAAATAAATAAAAAATAAAAAGTTAATATATTACACATACAAAAATTTGGTATACCCCACTATTTTAGGGTACTATTGTCAGGAGCCTTTTCTTCCTCCTCCATTCTGCACAGTTCTAATCGGTGCCTTATCAGATTTCTAAACAGTATTAGATTGTAGAGGCAAGACTGACTGACAAACTGCGACTCAAGTGAGGTGCAGCAAGGGATCAGTGGGAAGGACAATGGAGCTTTTTAATTTGATATTGGCAAACAAACTTAAAAGGACATACCACTCCCCAAATCTCCCCAAAACAAAATCACTATTTAGATTTTTTACATTTCTTTGGGTTATACCTAAAAAAAAACTTGCAAAAGATACAGATCTCTTGCCTGCAGCCTTTGCAAGCCCTCTCCTTTGAACCCCACCCAGACTTTCTCTGGCTTTCCAATCACAGAATTCCTATTGCAGCTCAATGAATAGTTTTTGCAATGTAGGTGCTCTGGGCAATTGCCTGCCTCTTGAGGTTGGCTCCACTGAGCTAACCAAAGCAGGAAGTTACAAGAAATGATTGTTTGATTGACTGTCAATGGGTGTAACAAGGTTTATTTATAAAAATCCACATTTCTTTTGATATCAGCACTTTTTGTAAAATGAAAAAAGAGGACATACTCTTTATACAAAATGCACCTCAGCTTTTCTGGAGTGACCCATTAAGCCATATCCACATAAATACAGCTTTGGGAATGGGTGTTTGACTTCTGGCATCAGTGTATTCACAAAGTTGATTGGGAAGGGGTTAAGAAGTGGTGCAATATAAAAAAGTCTTGGAAAAATAGCAGGTTATCATAGGTTAGTCACACTTTTCCCCTAAACCTTCCAGTTTACTTGTTAATTAATCACCATTTGTTGTGTAGAGAATAAAACTGTAGGTACCAATAATGCACAGAGTAGGCAAGGTCAATTTAAGGAAAGGTGTGAAAAAAAACAACGTATTATGATTATATTAAGTGAGGTATATTTATTACCCTGATATATCAGCATACTTATAGAATTGATTTTTATGAGTGTTTATTGCTATTACATTGATACAAATTGATAGCTGTATAAATTTGCTCTACCTCTTCATACAAAGTTTTTCACATTCAAAACTGTATTTTAAATATATCATCCGTTAGAAATTATTTGCAATTTGCATACTGGTAACTAAATACAAAGCAAGGACCATTGGCTTTAAAGTAATACCAAACAGATCTTTGTTCAATTGTACTCTGATGTATTATAATTGCTGCAAAGACTTGTCTGGGCTTATCTGCTTGATGAAAAAAAAAATCTATTAGTGGATTGGTTATTATGAAGAAATATGTCACTTCCTATAACTGCTATTTATTTCAACGTGATCAAGTACACTTATTACATACCCTGTTGACTTTTTTTGCATTATGTGAAATAATGCAAGGTTCCAATAGAATGAAAAAAAGCAAGCAGTACATAATGAGAAAATTATTTTTCCCGTGCTTATTTTGTTGGCACTTGCAGCTTGCTTAGATGTGAGATAGATGAAACATTTGCATCTTCTATCTGCATAATGAGTCCCGCACAGAGTGATTGCAGCGCATGTAAAAGACAGGGTGGCATGTTTTCAGCTTTAATGGGGACACTCAAAAAACTTCCAATCTTTCTTGACATTTCTTATAGCAAAATAAATGTGGTCTTGGTTGGAGTGTCTATTATGAAAATAAGAGAAGAGCAAGTCAATTATATTTCAATGACTGCATAGCCAGGGGTCCTCATTAAAATGATCAGACCAGGATTCAGTGTGGCTTTCCTATATGTAGCCACTGATTAAATTGTGTAAGAGTGACATGGGCATTTTTGAAGGAACACACAGTCAGGCCTGTTGAACAGCCAGTCAGCCATCCAAAAATCATTGACACTTACAAAAGTGAGATGTACGCTACAAAAAGAAAAAGAGGGTTGCTACTTATGGGGTTACGGACCTCTGATACACTCAAAAATAGTCACAGCTGTTTTAAATGAGACAGTTAAATGAGTTCTGTACAATCAGACATCATGCTCGTGGTGATGAAACAATATATAATATTTTCTGAAATATAACATTCATGACAATTAATCTAAAACAAAGGAACTTCTGATCCAGCTGGCCATTTGTATAATGTAATTTTTTATATATATATATATATATATATATATATATATATATATATATATATATATATATATATATATATATATTTGGATTGACTTGATTTTGTTTTTACCCATAATCAAATAATGGGAAGCGAAACTGCTCTTTTTGTTTTTTTTTTGCTTGGAATAATTAATTCTAGTCCAAGTAACACCACATGACCAATAGTCTATTGTTTTAAAGATTCTCTAGTACTCAACAACTGTTGCCAAGTATATACCAAGTCGTGCGCAAAAACAAAAGCGTGAAATAAATTAAAACCACTTTAAAGCTCGAATATATTTTATGGTATTGTTAGAAATGCTGTGATGCATTTGCCCATATTTATAGATATTAATAAAAATAAAATGAATAAATAAAGCATATATAAATTATATGATATTTTTTTTCATAGAAATTAGCAAAATAATAAAGATAATCCTATCTAATAGGAGTCCCTATTTATGGGTGTATATTCTCTTCAAAGCCCTAAATGCTTCATTAGTCCTAATTAACATTTGACACTATGAGGATTTTTGCCAGGATTAAGTACTCTGGTGTCTTTGGTAGTCATCCAACATGTCTTTACAATGTAATTAGACATGATTCTCAGAATCTAGAGATATATGTTACTGTCAAAACATAACACTTTTGTGATTACAGAAAATATATGACTGTATTGAAATGGGTTTAAAAAAAAAAGAAATTGAAAGGGAAACAAATGTAAAATTATTACCCAGAATAAGAAAATGTATAGATATAAATAGAAGTAAAATAATCTTACACAATATTGAATAATCACCAATGAGGCATTTTTAAACATCTTCAAGAATCAAAAGAAATTCAGTAACCACGATAGTTGCATTCATTTACAAAAATAAAAACTATTGACAAAAAGTAAGATAAATTAAATAAGTAAACATTAAACATAAACACTGATTGGTGGGTAAATCTAATTTTTACCTATTGTGTATACAATTATGTAAAGCGGTGTTGACGATTAATAATCACATTCCGCATGTTCATTTGTGAAATGTCGTATGTCTGCCCGCCATGCTGAATGTAGATATGAACTCAGTGCAGAGATCCATATGCAAAAACATCAATAATTAGAATAATTGATCCAGAAATACATTACAGAAATCTGATCAACTAAACATGACCTAATATCCACACTGAGCTACTTAACCAGTCCTTCAACCTGTGCCTTATCACAATAATTGGCCTTTTAGTTGATTTGACTGTCTGACATCAAGGCCACTAATAATTATCTATGGCAGCTTTTTTATTATTTTTTTTTTACATTTTATTAGAATTTCACAGTAATGAGTGTGTATATTGCATGGTAAAAACATTGGCAAATGCTTAGAGTATCATTTAAATAATTCACTCTGGAGATGTGATCTCAAATTTATGACCACCGCCAGTACATTTAATTACGTTAAAATGAAAATCGCCGTGCACATACTTAAGAAGCTCATTACCGATAACATTAATTTTGTTGATTTAACCAAACATTACTTTACCGTTTGACAAGCTTTCATCTTTGTTTAAGTAGAGATGTTATTATAATGAACTCAATAATATGCAATATGGATTCACAGACCTCCAGTAGCAAAATATTTCAGAGTACATCAAGATAATAATTGCTAATAGTTTAAGAGGTTAATCCTCTCCATTTAAAAAAAAAAAAAGGACAAAGTGCATAAGATTTTAACTTTCAGATCAGAGCTGCTAAGAAGGCTTGGGCAAAGCAGGGTGTTGAAGAACTCCATGAAAAGGTAAGGTCACTGAAAATAAAATTAAATATGTTGTGTAGTCTCATTGTGCGTGTAGTCTAATAAAAAAAAAAAATCAGGCCTATCTCACTATACCTATTGCTTTTAACATAATTATTTATTTTGGGAATTGATTAAATACCTTATTTAGTTGGCATCAAAGCAGCTGATATAGCAATGTCTCTAAACTGTTGCCTGTCCATGCAAGTCAAGAGCAAAATGAAGATATTTTGGGGGTTTATTCACTAAACTCTGAAATTGAAATTCAAAAGGCAAAATGGAGGTTACAATATCTGATCTGGAAAAAAATTATCAGATTTAGCTCTCAGCTTAGCTATTTTAGCCTGAATTTTGTAATTTACACTTATATATATATATATATATATATGTAACTTTAAAGGATGTGGTATTTAGATTTCCCATAACTAAATGCATCATAATTTATCTACACATACTTGCTTTACAGTGTAGGTTTATTTATTAAATCCTAATCTAAAGTTACAAATGTACTAAAAATAAAAATTTGTCTTAAAATAAAAGTAAAAAAACAACAAACTGTGCATTATTTATTAAGTTGAGTCTAATAAAGTAAATAAAGAACTAAAAATGTAAAACAGAAAAAAAATATTTGAGTTAATATTTCTAATGGGTAAATTGAATTATGAATAATACAAAAAGGTTTACTTTTAGTTATATCGTCATTTCAATTAATCATCATTATTAATAAATATTATCTTTGAAATTCTTCTAATTGGTAATTTTCAATGAAAGTCAGGTTACTTGCGTGGATATTTTGAACGTTATATAAGAGTGAATACGAATTTCATCAGAACATTATATTCTTTCTTTTTTTCTTAATAAAACCAAACCTTGTTTACTGGTATCATTTATATCAAATTATCATCTGATATTTGCTTAGCATATTAAACATGCTTGGCCTTGGTATTAAACTATACTAAAATTCTGATCCACATAAAGATGAATGACTGAGCCATTTTATATAAATATTATATCATTTATTAAGACAGGATCAAGAACATTCTTTACTAAATGCAATTAGTAAAGCAATTTACATTAGGTTTGTAAGAGATGCAGAAGATTACAAAGACACACAAAGGGATCATTTTGTATGGTTAGAATTATATAACATAAGTAATAACTAATAATAAGTATGTAAGTGGGATAGACAGAAATATATGTATTAAATGTGTTAATTCTCAATGCAGAGAGTTATAGTGAAAACAACAAGGACAATATAGGCTAAAATAGCAGATTTGGGAAAAATCTCTTATTGTCTAGCTAGATTTTTTTTCTAACTTTGCTATTTAGATTTCTATGTGTCATGTTCATTTTAATGTCACCCTACTTAATGTTTAGTGAATAGACTAAATTCTATTGTTTTCATGAAAAAGTCAACACCAGATTAATTTATACATAAAATGAATGTGATACAAATATGTTTTAAGTACAGCTAATATATTATTTAATAAATCTACCATATGTTAACATAAAATAGGGTTTGTGCACACTCTGTAAATGTGACTACTGTTTTCCGTTAAAGTAAAAAATGCATTAATATTAATAGACAGCACTTGAACATTATTGGCAAGCATTATACCTCTATCCATCCCTTTATATATCCATCCATCTATATATCCATCCATCCATCCATCCATCCATCCATCCATCTATCCACCCACCCACCCATCCATAGGTTTTCTAAAACTTAGGTGCAAAAGCTGCTCTATGTAGACGTGTGGAATTAAATATATAGAAACATGCATACATTTAAGACTGTAGAGTAATATGAAAAAAAATAATGTATTAACTCTTATTTCTTTTTTCTCCACATAGTTGTGCTTGCTGTTTGCTCTTGCCTTGGCCACTAAATTGTAAATTGTGCCTGGAAATTTTTTTTTTCAATAAATATGTTACTGAAGTAAATGCACATTTAGTATATATATATATATGTAAAATAAGCAAATATTGTGTCCCTTTAATAATCACAACATCACTGTTTCCTTATGTATATATCAGACTAAGACATATTTGCTGTTTGTCCATGTAAACAATTATAAAAAAAAAATATCTTCCTTTGCTCATTTTAAATACGAGGGAAAATATGTGTTCTTAGATAAAAATAAGAACCACAAAAACATTTTATGGCCTATTCAACTGGTACTCTAAACAATTTATTATAATCTAAATTGTATTTATACAATTTTGTGAAAATTACTACATGTACAGGGATATTCATTAAAATGCAAATTGCTAGGAATTTAAAGTGAATTCAAAGTGAATTTCAAATCTTTGGTCAAAATAGCTAAATCAGAAGAATCCCCCAAGTCTTCTATATTTTCAATTTGGTTATGCTGGCCTAAAATCCTGAAAGATATTTAAAATTTCAATTCATAAACCTAGAGATAAATTTCAAACTTGTGTGATACATTTATTGACACATTAACAGCTGCCAATTTATCATTGCTCTTTATAGGCAGCTTTTGATGGAATACCCACTTATTCAACAAAAGCACCTCTAGAAGCCCTCAGGTAGATATCTGCTGGAGGTGTAACGGCAGGGGGAAATTCAGCACTTGTAAAATACTGATACACTTTAAAATGACAGCTAAATCACCAGATCTGGAGTCTTTGGTTGCATTACTCTACATGGCAGGTGCCATTTTGTTGGAGCCGCGCTTTTTTCTTTTAGGCTCGGCTCTGTTCTGAGAGCTTCGTTTCTAAGCTTAACCCGTAGAGTTTGCTTCTCTCTTGCCCCAGCTATTTCCCCATATCCTTTTTTTTTTTGTTTGGTGTATATCGGTACCGTGGCCACGCCAATCATTTGGCACAGCCGGAGGTGCCATTTTGGATTTCTATTTTACCTTACTACATTTTGTTTAAACATCTTTTTATTGAAATAATGCTTGCATTTCACACATTTTATGGTCATCATCTCTACCAACATCTATTTTTATTACCTAAATTTAAAAAAATATTTTTATAATAAAGTTTATGTCAATGAGTTTCAGTCATGTGACCTATGACCTCACACAACTGTTCATTTTAAATATTAAATCCCTATTTAAGCAGCCGGGGTCATCTTATCCTGTGAACACTTTTGATAAAGCCAATTAATGGTGAAACATGTTAAGTGTATGTTATATTGTTCTATTTTTGTTTCTTATAGTTTTATCGTGATGTTTTATTGTTTTTACAAATAAAAGTACTTTTTTTATTGGATCTATCCATTTGCTGCTGGATTCCTGAATGCCACATCCTTTGTAGGGATACCATATCACCTTTGTTAATTTAATTAAGCAAACCTTACTTTGCTCTACCACTTGAGTAAAATGTAACTTATTTTATTGTTTTACTCCACTTTTATTATTATTATTATTATTGCCATTTATATAGCGCCAACAGATTCCGTAGCGCTTTACAATATTTTGAGAGGGGGGGATGTAACAATAAATAAGACAATTACAAGAAAACTTACAGGAATAATAGGTTGAAGAGGACCCTGCTCAAATGAGCTTACAGTCTATAGGAGGTGGGGTATTAGAAACATTAGGATAGGAAATATCAAGTAGGAGTGAAGCAGAGCTGGAGGAGAGAGCAAAGCACTATCCCATAGGGACAGGTATGTAAGGGAGAGATTACTCTGGGAGGCCATACGCTTTCCTGAAGAGATGGGATTTAAGGCCCTTCTTAAATGATTGAAGACTAGGGGAGAGTCTGATGGCAGTAGGCAAGTTATTCCATAGGAGAGGAGCCGCCCGTGAGAAGTCCTGCAAGCGTGAGTTGGCCGTACGGGTGCGAGCAGCGGTCAGGAGGTGGTCGCGGGCAGAGCGGAGGGTACGAGGAGGGGCATACCTCTGGATCAGTGAAGAGATATAAGAGGGGCTGGAATTGTTCAGTGCTTTAAATGTATGGGTTAGCACTTTGAATTGACTCCTATAGGATACAGGGAGCCAATGTAAGGACTGGCAGAGGGGCGAGGTGTGAGAGGACCGACTGGATAGGAAAATCAGTCTAGCTGCAGCATTCATTACAGACTGTAGCGGGGCAGTACGGCTTTTGGGGAGACCAATCAGGAGAGGGTTACAGTAATCCATGCGGGAAATTACTAGAGCATGGACAAGCTCCTTGGTAGCATCTTGCGTAAGAAAGGGGCGGATGCGGGCTATGTTTTTGAGTTGGAACCTACAGGACTTGGCAACAAACTGGATGTGAGACTCAAAGGTGAGACCAGAGTCAAGTATGACGCCAAGACAGCGCGCTTGTAGGGATGGACTTATGTGGATATCACTGACTTGAAGGGAGAGTGAGAGAGGAGGATCAGTATTAGGAGGAGGAAAGACAAGGAGTTCAGTTTTAGAGAGGTTAAGTTTGAGAAAGCGTGACGACATCCAGTCAGAGATGGAAGAGAGGCAAGCAGTGACACGTTGCAGGACGGCCGGGGAGAGGTCCGGTGAGGAGAGGTATATCTGAGTGTCATCAGCGTACAGGTGGTAGTTGAATCCAAAAGAGGCAATAAGTTTTCCAAGAGAGGCAGTATAAAGAGAAAATAGAAGGGGACCAAGGACAGAGCCTTGGGGAACTCCAACCGAGACAGGGCGAGGGGAGGAGGTATCCTTGGAAAAGGAGACACTAAATGAGCGTTGGGAGAGATAGGAAGAAAACCAAGAGAGGACAGAGTCACAGAGACCGAGTGATTGAAGAGTTTGAAGGAGGAGAGAATGATCAACTGTGTCAAAGGCAGCAGAGAGGTCAAGGAGAATTAATATGGAGTAGTGACCTTTGGATTTAGCGGAGATTAGGTCATTAGTCACTTTGATAAGAGCGGTCTCAGTAGAGTGGAGAGGGCGGAAGCCAGACTGAAGAGGGTCAAGGAGAGAGTTGGAATTAAGGAAGTGAGACACACGGGTAAAGACAAGTCTTTCCAAAAGCTTTGATGAGTAAGGGAGCAGGGATATGGGACGATAGTTCGAGGGGGAGGACGGGTCAAGAGATGGTTTTTTCAGGATAGGTATTACAGTGGCATGTTTAAGGTCAGCAGGAACAGTGCCAGAAGAGAGAGAGCAGTTAAAGATGTGTGTTAGGATAGGCACAAGACAAGGGGAGAGAGATCTGATGAGGTGAGATGGGACAGGATCAAGTGGGCAAGTGGTGGGGCGAGAGGAATGGAGAAGTGCAGCCACCTCTTGTTCAGTAGCTGGGGAGAAAGTCTGAAGGGTAGGGAAAGCATGATTTATGTGTGGTTGAGAAAGAGAACGGCAAGGAGGGGAGAATTGTTTCCTTAGCTGTTCAATCTTGTCAGTAAAGTAATATGCAAAGCTATCAGCTGTAAGGTTAGTTTGGGGGGTGGCCACAGCAGGGCGGAGAAGGGAATTAAAAGTGTCAAAGAGACGTCTGGGATTGCGGGAGCATGAACTAATGAGAGAGGAAAAGTAGGACTGTTTGGCGAGGGCAAGGGCTGCGCTGTACGAAAGCAACATGAATCTATAATGAAGATAGTCTGCCTGGGTGACTATACGCTGTATACTAGTGTGGTTTTATTTTCTCTTCTATATATATGGAGAGTGACCACCATCACCTATATCCTATATGCTATTATACTTCATGCTATACCTAAAGAGTCACTATTTGGCTCCATGAAATGTTAGTGCACATTTTTATGTTAATTTATTGCTGCGGCATATTGCACTATATTCTGTAATTCTCTTCCACACATCTAAGATGACATCCATCATTACAAGGACCATGAGCATAATCAGTACTTCACTATATCCAAAGGTGGGGATCATTCCGCCCAAGCGCTTAAGTTGGAGCTGAATACAAACTCCTAAAAAGTGTGTATACTTTTTATTCCTTTTACTCCGTCATATTTTAAATATTACACTATTAGTTTCCTTTCTTTTTGTTTGTTACATACATCTCTAAGGCACTACATCTAACGTTCTGTTATATATTATTTTCTAGAGGTGTGTTTAACTCTACAGGGAAAACATTATAGAAAATGGCAACTGCAGGGTTAAAATGACAGGGGCACATTGTATGTCCCTTTAACAGTGTCAACACAATCACAACACTACTGTTTCAATACGTAAGCACTACACTTTTCTCATTATTGGAATAGTGGAAAAGCCCCTTATACCTTACCCTAACCTTAATTCAACACTCATGTTTTGTCGATCCCAGTCATGCCAAAGAAGAGTCAGCAACACTTTAACAGGACTTCCGAAACGTGATGTTATGATGGTATGTGGAAATAACTTAAGCTGAATATTCCTTGTTAATAAATTATATTATTTTAAAGGCAAATAAAAAACAAAACTGTGACTAAATATGTATGTACACTGTACTTGAAATGTAAGTTTAGAGGTACTTTAAAGAAACGCACTAAAAGTGCAGTGTTAATACGTACAGGGCCAGATTAAGAGCCCAGTCGGCCTGGTGCTGACAATTATGACGGGCCTAATTACAGAATCATATCGACCAAAAACACTAAAACACTCCCAAGCGTCATGTATCTGATGGAGATGGTGCTGGAGAGAAGGAAAACAGCAGCTTTAAGAAAACACATACCCTAGGCTAATCTCACTCTAATTTATGTTTTAATCTTTCAAGTAAATCCATAACCCCTAACAGCATTGTCCAGTCAAGCAGGAAGTCAAAGGGCATGGTAAAAGGGTGAGCCACTGACACAAATCACGTAACCTGCCAAAAGGGGTGAACATGCCCAAAAAGAGGACATGTCTGCCCAAAGAATTAGAAGGCCAGCCTGGCATGAATGCATGTCAGGCTGCCTGCCAATCATGCAGCTGGCCAACTAAGGGCATACTATGCAGACAGCACCCTGAGCTTGGCATAAATGCATCTAATGATGCGCTCGCTCAACGCTTTCTAAGGACTGTCCCCTAGCACTCGCTGGTCCACTTGTCTCCTTACCTTCTTACTAGCAGGCAGAAGCTCCTGGTATATAGTCTGGGACAGAGAAAAGCTGTATGTAGTGAGTGTAGAAGAAAGGGAACATACCACAGTATTAGAGAGACCAAAGTCAGCATTACCTCAAAGAATCACTATAGGGTCAGGAACACAAACATGAATTCATGACCCTATAGTGTTATAGTGTTAACATGACCATCTAGCCCCCCTGGGCCCCTCATGCCTCCATAAATATAGCATAATCTTACTGGATTCAAACCTGAAGCTGTAACTCTGCATGCTGTTAGACTCATAAAACCAAGAAGTCTGCTGACAACATTAGAAGTGGTGGCCTGATCCAATCACAGTGCTTCCCCATAGGATTGGCTGAGACTGACAAAGAGGCAGATCAGGGTCAGAGCCAGCATGATCCAAACACAGCCCTGGCCAATCAGCATCTCCTTATAGAGATGAATTGAATAAATGAATCTCTATGAGGAAAGTTCAGTGTCTGCATGCAGAGGGAGGACACACTGAATGTTTGGATGCATTTTAGGCAGCCATGACCCAGGAAGGATCTCTAACAGCCATCTAAGGAGTGCCCAGTGAAGTTATCACTAGGCTGTAATGTAAAGACTGCATTTTCTATGAAAAGACAGTGTTTACAGCAAAAAGCCTGACGGTAATGATTCTACTCACCAGAACAAATTCAATAAGCTGTAGTTGTTCTGGTGACTATAGTGACCCTTTAACTATATTCATTGTCAGCCAGTCCACACAAGTTTTGTTCCCATACATCCCTCTTAACTTTCCATACTTAAGTAAGAGTATGTGAAAAGTAGTAGGGTGACCTTTCTTGGAAAAACATACCGACCTTACTATTTTGCATAATTAAATATGTATGGGTGACATCACATGATGTAAATCACAAGGAGTGACATAAGAGAAAATGCTGTAAAATCACCAAAAAAATCACCATAAAATCCCCAAAAAACTACTTAGTTTGATTCTGCTGTATAAATGGATTCCTCCCAGTGCCCCCATGTCTCCTAGTGCCCTCATGACTCAGTGCTCCCATGTGTCGATTACTCCAGGTCTCAGTGTTCCTATGTATCAGTGTCTCAGTGCCCCATGTCTCCCAGTGTCCCCTAGTGTTGTGTCCCCATGTCTCCCAGTGATCCTATGTATCAGAGTGTCTCAATGCCCCATGTCTCCCTGTGTCCCCATGTATCCAAGGGTCCCCATGTCACTAGGACACTAGGAAGACGGGGAGACCTGGGGACACGGGGAGACCTAGAGACACGGAGACACCAGTGACACTGGGAGACTAGGGGACACTGACTGAGACACATGGGGACACTGGGAAAATAGGGGACACTTGAAGATATGGGGACACAGACACCAGTGACACAGACACTAGAGACACTGGCTGGGGGACATGGGGACATTGAGACATGGGGGCACTGGGAGACATGGGGACACTGAGACACCAGGGCCACAGACACTTCGGACACTAGCTTGGAGACTTGGGGACATTGCGACACATGAGGCACTGAGAGACATGGAGGCACTAGGAGACATGGGGACAGTGAGACACTGGCAGACTGGGGGCACTGGGAGACTAGGTGTCACGGGGAGACTAGGGGGCACAGAGACACCAGGGACACTGGCTGGGAGACATGGGGACACTGTGTCCCCATGTGTCTGTGTCATAATGTCTCCCAATGTCCCTTAGAGTCTCAGTGTATATGTCCTTGCAGCCTTTCCCCCCCATCCCTTACTTCCCTGAGCTGTAGGCTGTCTCTGCAGGGTGGGAGTTGCTGTCTGGACTCTCTGTAGCTGCACCCATGCAGATCAGTGAGTATAGATAGGCAGGGAGGGATATGCTGGAACTTCCTATCCCTGCCTGTCTCCACATACAGCCCTACTGGCCAGTGCTGGTATTGCATAGTAATCTCTTGTTTATACTGAGAAAAATACCAGCATTTGTATTGCCAGTATCACTGCAATATTGGCACCAGCCAGGCAGCCTCAAATACTGGCTGTGCCAATAAAATAAAAGCCAGGTGGAATCCCTAAGAGTAGTGTGTGGGGAAAAAAAAAAGTAAAAAAAAAAAAAGATTTATTTTTTTTTTTTAAATCAATGGGCCTGTTCCATGGGCCTGGAGCTGCAGCTCCATCAGCCCCTATGTTAATCCGGCCCTGCATACGTAACATAGGCCTTGATTTAAAATCCTTGGATAAGCTTTCCAAATCACTTAATATATTTGATAAAATTTTAAAATGAAATTTTCAACATATTTACATATCAAAAAATAAGTCATATATAAAAAAATAGTAATATATAAAAGAATATATCAAAATATTACAAAATTTAAATATTTTTCATAATATAAAAAATTCTTAAAAGGATATGCAAAAATATAAAATAATTTAGAAAGCGTATCCAACAATATTAACTCAAGTCCATAATAAGTTAATAAAAAACCTGTCACCTGTTAGCATCATTAATGCTCTCATCTATCTATAACTTTTAGCTTAATAAACCCCTTGTAATATGTTACAACGGGGAGCAGCACTCACATACAGGATGCACAGGAATCAGGTAATGCCTCAAACTAATCAACATACAAACAATTAAAAAAATGTTCCAGAACATCCTTTTCAGCACAGTAAACTTTTTAATATAGTGTCTTCAGTGTGAAAAGTAGCAACACTTTGATAACAAGCTTTACAAAGATCACAGTTGTGGTCGAAGCATTGTTGCTTTTTAAACTGAAGACAATTTACGAAAAGGACACGGTCCTTCATCCCCAATCGCCAGGCGTGCAACATCACGAGACGCACGCTGGACCTGGTCTGGATGGCCCAACACAGGCAGACCCCAACCCTACTGCTCTCGATGGATGCAGAAAAGGCATTTGACGGCCTGCTCTGGCCTTTTATCTTCACCACCCTACAGAAATATAGATTCCCCAACCCCATCATCACGGCCCTGACGACCCTATATAACCAACCGATAGCTTCCCTCCTCATCCCTAACACTAAAGCACCAGAATTCACAATCCGAAACGGGACAAGACAAGGATGCCCGCTTTCCCCATTTCTCTTCGCCCTCTCCCTAGAGGCCCTACTCCAAAACATACGTAATTCCCCAACAATCCATGGATTGAAAATCAGGAATGAAGAATACAAAATTGCGGCCTACGCTAATGACATCCTCCTGGCTATCACCAACCCCAGTTTCTCTTTGCCACCTCTACTTGCACTCCTCCAGAAATATGTAGACCTTTAGGGGTATTAACTGAATCTGGATAAAACGGAAGCCCTCCCATTAGGTATATCATGACCGACTCTAGAACACAGACCCATTCAGATGTAACTCGCAGAGCATCCACTACCTGGGTGCACACCTCCCGACAGACCTCTCCAGAACCTACACATTAAACTACGCACCACTGCTCCAACAAGCATATGCTGACCTACAAAGAACCCCATGTCCATATTCTGGCTAGGCAGAATAACCTCTATAAAAACGAACCTCCTTCCATGGTTCCTCTACTTGTTCCAAGCACTACCCATCTGTATTTCCAAACAAGACTTCAAAGCTCTCCAAACAAAAACAGACAAATTTATATGGTCTGGTAGAAGGCCAAAGATCAAAAGGGCCACGATGTACAAAACCACCAAGACAGAGGGCCTAGGCCTCCCAAACTTCTACCACAACTACCAAGCTGCCCAGATGGCACAAATCCAACACCTACACACACAGCCAGGAATAAAATTGTGGGTAGACCTCGAACATGACCTACTGGATAGGGACCATGCCTCACTCCTCTCCTGGCTCCCCAAACGAGACAGGCCTAATACTCCGCCGATGACCCCAACTCTGACGACATCCTTCCACATCTGGGACACCACCATCCCGAGACACCCCATAGTAAATACGCCATCACCACTCACTCCAGTCCTGAGAAACAAACGATTACCCCAGGCCTTGCCCCTGTGCATTTTGAGGACAACGGGCTAATCAGATACCTCCACTTCTTCCAGAACCAACAACTCCTACAATTCCCAGAGCTACCATGGAAGGTACCACTAAACACCTTTGACCACTTCCGATACCTACAATTATGCAGTTTCCTAAACGAACCATAAGACACTATTACAGCCAACACTAAACTCACACAATTCAAAAAAGCCTGCCTTCATGCATCCATACAAAAGGGACCGATCTCCACTATATATTCCCTCCTGAACTGCAACTCCCCAATGGACGCTCTCTCATACACATGGGCATGGGAAAGAGACATAGGCCCCCCAGATGACCCCTCAGACTGGGCAGACATAGGGGAGGCCACAGCTTCACTCACGATATGTGTTAACCACAAGTAGCAAGCATACAAGACGATGCTACGGTGGTACCTGACACCTGTGAGACTAAAATAAATGTGACACGCTGACACAACTGCATGCTGGAAGGGCTGCGGACACAGGAGTACATATATCCACATGTGGTGGGAGTGCCCCCAGAGCTCCCAACTCTGGACCGAGGTCTCCAACCTCACCTCCAGAATTCTGCATGCGGAAATACCTATGGACCCATGGATATGGCTCCTTTTCAAACCCCATGCCCCCCTCACGAGGACACAAAACAAACTGGTGGCAAAACTAGCCCTAACCACCAGAAGCACGATTGTAAAAAAATGGGGCAACCAAACCACACCCTCGCTAACGATAATGCTCCAAAAAAAGCACAGACACCATGGAGGTGGACAAACTCTCGGCCCTAATCCATGACACAACTAAAAACTACCACAAAATCTGTGTTTCTTGGATCCTAGGATGCAAATCCAGAATTTAGGTGGAGGACCAGGGACGTGCGGCCGCCCCCGGGGAAAAACCCTATCGTTACCTCCCACTTCATCAACCTCTCCACTTTCCCCTATTTCTCACCGAACACTCACCTCCCCCTTGAGTTTACCACAAAACAGGCAGAACCTAAGCCTTTGAAACTGTACTTCATCGATGTGCCATATTGAAACTGTGCCCCCTCTTTTCTCATTCTGTAAACCTAATTGAAACATGACAAAAACGATAAATAAAGAATTTACAAAAAAAGAAAAGGACACAGTCCTGAAAATGATGTGCAATAGTTATTTCTTGTTCATAATTTCTTTTATCATTAACCTTGCTCAATCAGCCTATATTCAACATCAACATGATATCAAGGTTAAACCTTGGTTTTTAAAATAATGGTTTCTGACTTTGGTGTCATTTCTAGCAGAAAAAAGATTCCCAATGCTATATATTTAAAATAAAGTAAAATAAGTTACATACAATTATGTATGTATATCAACTGTAAAAAAAAATAAAAAAAAATTAAACTTAGGCCCAAATCTCTGACATATACACAGAGATCTGCTCTAATTCAGAAGCATGGGGCCCACTGCGATACATAGACCAGTGGGAGAAGGACCTTGGTGGAGAAATAGATGGAGATGAATGGCAGGATATGTGGGAGGCCATGGTCACGGTGTGTGTGATTTCCCAGGAACAGATGTAAAGGTCCTTTTTCAGTGGCACACCATCCCGGTACAGCTACACAAGATGGGCATATGCCCCTCAGATGACTGCTAAAGAATGTGTAGGATGAGGGGATCATACCCTCATATGTGGTGGTTCTTCCCCACCTTGTCCCAATTCTGGAGGGAGATAGGCTCACTGTTGGGTAAAATCTTCCACAGACCATTCAAGCTAGATCCCTGGTTGTTTCTACTATCCAAGCCCCTGGAGAGCCTGACACACGGGGGGCAGAAATTTTGCAACAATGGTGGCACACTGGTTATAACCTACCCCCAGTGTATTACAGAGGTGAGGACAAAAATAAAGGAAAACCATTTAATGGACCAACTAACAGCAACACTATACTACTCCCTCCCATCTTTTTACCAGGTATGGGAACCTTGACATTCCTATAACAATAGGTTATGACTTTTCCCTCTCAGCTATTGCGCATCCACCTCTCGTCCCTAGCAAAGACCCAATTTTGAAACCTCGGATAATGCCGAAGGGTCACTTTCCCCCCTACAATCTGCCTGTGTGTGGGTCTTTCCCAGCGGTTCCACTGGAGGTGCCCTCTCTCCAGGGGGCCACAGGTCTGAGGTCACGGCATCTTGCTCATAAATGAGCGTCAACGCATTGGTGCCCAGGGGATCGTCGTGGTGGGTCCTAGGGGTTGGCCATCTATTGAAGGAGTGCCCTGACCTGGCCTACTTCTGAACCACGGTCATAGCCATATAGAGTATATATAGTGCTGAAAATCGGCTGTGCAGGGACGCACGCTCCTCGCAAGAGAATCTATGATGCAACCTATGCCCCTCACCCTCCCTTTGTGACCCTTCACCCCAACCTGTTTGTTTTTATTTCTATCATATTAAAATGTTGTCATCCAAGAGTACTCTTTGGAAATCAAGTTACCATTTTGCATTCTGGTTTTAAGAGATTTACTCTTTTTACAGTACCAACCTGTATAACCTGCCACTAAATGCATAACATGTGCAGAATGCATGCTATACGCTTATCTAATGGTTTTGACACTGTACTCTTTTGATGCTGGTTATAAATAAAGAATTAAAAAAAAATTAGGCCCAAAAGCTCCTTCTCATATGACATAAACATGACACCCTTTTATTGGCCACAGTTTTATTTACCTTAAGCATATTCATTTTAATAAAAGGTTCTACCTTTAGGAAGAACTCTTAAGTGGCCATTTTGAGTACACAATTAATTAATGTACATGTCGATAACCTTGAGAATGGTAGTGACCAATTGATGGATGCAGATCAACAGATGAGAACACAATGAATGGGGCATCTTAGTCTGCATGCAGATGGGAAAAGCAGAGACAAATTCCCTCCTATAACTATTCAATTATAGGCACCAAAATTCCATTTGAACAAAAAGGAAGTGGTCTTAAGTTAGTTGGCAGGTTTTCAGTAATGTTACACTTCATTCCATTGCAAAAGTTGCTTTTCAGTGCTGAACTTGCTCAAGACTTTGCCGAAGAGGTTGTTAGGCTCTAGCGGTCACCCTCTGAAATTGTCTTTGACAGAGGGAGCCAGTTCATGTCTTTTTCTGGAGACACTTTTATGACGGATGGGTATCAGAGTCTGATTCTCATGTGTGTATCACCCCAGACTAATGGTGCCGCTGAACTTTCCAATCAGCTCTGCCATTTCATTTCTGACACCCAGGCAACCCTCTAGATTCCTCCCTGGAAAGAAAGTGATATAGTCAGGGACGTATTTGCCGCAAGGGGCAAAAAACGCCACCCCCAAATGCCTGGGCAAATGCCTTGTTAGCCTGGCAGCTAACTAACTGTCCAGGCAGGCAGTTTTCCGGCTAAAAATCCAGGCGGGCAGCGCTGGCGAAAGGGGGCAGCACTTTGCAGGGGGCGGAAAAACAGCCGCTCCCCCCAAACGCAGAGGCAGATCCCTTGCTTGCCTCGCGTCCTGGGGGATTCAAGAGCTGGCCACTTTTGAGCCCCCCCGATGCGGGTAGCAAGGGAGCATACTCACCTGAGCACTGCCTGCTCAGCTCCCTCCACGCCGCTTAATGAAGCCGGGAGCCGGAATATGACGTCAGACCGGCTCCCGGCATCACTAAGTGCCGCCAACTCAACCTGTGCGCCCCCTGCCTGCCCGACCAGCAGCACCACTGGACAGGTAAGTAATCCACTCTAGCTCACCCAGGGAGGCTGGGTGGATTTAAAATAAAATAAAAATAATAATTTGTAAGTGTTGGGAGAAATATGTATGTGTCTGTAAGTGTCTGTAAGTGTGTGTATGTGCCTGTAAGTGTGTGTGTCTGTACGTGTGTATTTGTGTGTGTCTGTGAGTGAATGTGTGTGTGTGTGGGTCAGAGTGTGTGTATGTGTCGGTCAGTGAGTGCGTGCGTCTGTCAGTGTGTGTGCATCTATCAGTGTGTGTTCAAGTAATAGTGTGTGTGTATGTCAATGTTTGTCAGTGTATATGCGAGTGTGTGTCTGTCAATGAGTGTATGCGTCTGTCAGTGAGTGAGCGTCTGTCAAAGTGTGGCCTTGACAGGAAGGGGTGGGGAAAATGTAAATGGGGGGGGGGGGGGGGCCCGAGCCCCATCCTGCCTAGGGCAGCCCAAATCCTAATTACACAATTAGTAGTATGTAGATTCACAAAATGGGTTCAAGTCCAATCAGAGGTAGGTTTCCTGACATAAACTTAACAGACTTGAATCAAACTAGATTACACAAGGTATGATTTGCTGATGTTGCACAATTGTTTTCTTGTGGTGATCTCCCACAGACTCCATCAGGTTCTAAGACACAAAATTAAAAACTGTAGATAGCCAAATAAGCAAGGAAAGAAAACCAACAGCCAAACTGTTCATTTAAAATTCATGGCTGTGATTGTTAAGGAGAGGGAAGACACTCCCATGATGATGCTTATGTGTTTTGTCCCTCATAGGCACTTCATCAGAGTTACCCTGATTCTAATACTAGAATAGAAATTTTACACCTCCTAACAATAAGCAGCAGCTACTTGGCCCACATTTGATAACCCTTCCCTTCCAGATCTTTTCACTTGCACATTTCCCTGCTTCCAACAAATGAAATTCAAGAACTGACTGCTCACTTGCAGCCTAATATATCCCACCCCTTGACAGGTGCCATTGTAACGATATAATCAATATTATTCACTTACCTGTCAGTGGTTTTCAGTGACTGATCACACATAAACCTGAACTTGATGGTATTATTTTCCATTAATACTCACTTTTTAAATATGAATGCTTTATATTACATTTCTTTTGAAAATTTACAGTTAGGGCTAGAGTGATCTTAGGGGATAGATGTTGGCAGTATGAACTACCTGGACGGCGCTGTTCCATAAAAAGCAAAAAAAGCAAAAAAAGGTTGACAAAAGTAAGAGTAGGATGAATACATAAAATACATCTTCAAAACCTAAATGTTAGATATAATGTACATACATATTCGGAGTATTTTGTTTTAAAAATCTACGTAAAGCTGAATGTGATATATATATATATATATATAAAATTAGAATATACCCCAAAATGACTGAGCCATATTTGTTTGACTTGGTGCACTTTGGAAAAGTACATAAAGTCTGAATCTATTATTTGAAATTCATACATAAATATTTATATAAAAAGCTAATATAAAAAGTAAAATAAAGCAAAGAAAGAAAAAAAAATACTTCTCCATAATGGTAGAAATAAAAAGAGAATAAAAAAAGAGGATGGCAACAATATAAAATTCACGTTCGGATCAAAGATAGGGGATAAAAGTATGGAGCTAAAATGCTGCTAAATTGAGATATTTATTCAGGCACCCCTGAATGAAGGTATCTCGAGGGCTAGAGTAAGAATGTGGTTTAGTCTTATGGCAGCATGAGTAGTTACCCTTGTACTAGATTGGTAGGGCTTACACTATCTGGCTGCAGCTGTTATTTGCTTCATGCAGTTCTTGTCCTGATAATGCTGGCATGCCGGGAATGGAGCTGTGGAGGTAACATTTTCCAGTTATTTGTTTTCAACAATGTCATTATTGACAATTACATAAAATGAATGAGTGTCACTCACACTAATTCTATGTAGGCCATGATATATACATTAGGTACTAGTGAATTAATAGACATGCTGTGTGTTGAAATCTATCAGAGCTGTATTGACACAATAGCAACATGTAGTAGTCAGGACAGGGCACACAAAGATAACCAAGGCTAAATGACTGCATAGCAAGAGAGTCAGACAGGAAGTGAAGAAAGATAAGACAACACACTTTCTCTCCAGCAAACCCGCAGAGGACATACAACCAAATATTACCACAATTGCAAGTCATCCAATACATTCCAAGTAGGCTCTAACAGGCATTACTAACAATCCCGATGTTACGTATTCTCGATGGAACTTCATTCGGACTTAGTAAATTTATTTTCAAGCAATTTCACAAAATGTCTCTTAGTAAGGGTTTTGTCAAAATGTCGGCTGTCATCTCTGCAGTTGGTCAGTACTGCATCTCAATAAATCCTTTCTGGTACAGGTCATCTTATTACATGGCATCTAATGTCAATATGCTTGGTGTGTGCATTTACTTTCTCTATTTGCATCATTATTTCTCTGGCTGTCTTTCATCAATTGGATGGGCTTTGGCTGTGACTTCCCAATTCCTCTAGAAGTTGGTCAAACCATTGTTCTAGTTTGCATGCTTTTCCTACACAAATCCATGACCTCATGAGACATGGTATCTCATTTTTATTTCTGTTCTGAAATCGGCACTCAGTTTCCCATGGAAGGACAAATCTGTATTTCATTGCATACAGCCCTTTATGTTCCTGGTTTAGCCATGGTCCTGGTGACATAATTTCTGACATCACAGGGGATCCCTTTGAATAGGAGGAGAGCCAGGAGTTCACTCTGCCATGTGATCACTGAATGAAGATGGTGATCAGCAGCCACTGTGCTATGCAGGTTGCTCATCGTCGATCAGTGTGAGTGATTGTGGCTGCAGGGGGCATTTAAACTATATTATGACAACTTGTCAAAAATATGATTTAGCAAAAAAGAAGGAAATAATTGCACACTTGCTGCAATTGTAAAGTTCAGAGAGCTCAGAGAGTGATCCACACTATAAGGGATTTCCTATGCTGATGTTGGCAAGACAATCACTCTATGGGAGTTCCTCTGCTAACATAAAATCCTTTACTAATCTTAATCTTAAACCTAATACTAATTCCAACACTATCACTAGGATTAGGTTTATATTTAAGATTAGATAAATGTTAGATGTTAGGATTACAGTTAGGAATAAGGCTCAGGATTAGTTTTAGGGAATCCTTTTCTCTTTGTTAAAATAAGTAAGGGGTGACATCAGTAGAGGGAATCGTTCTAACACTGTTTCTATGGTTAGGACTAGGGATAGATATAGCATTAAGATTAATACTTTACACAGGTATACCAAGGAGTATTGTTGTCTTGACATGTTGCTAAGTAAAGCTTAGGGAATTTTATTACAGTGGCACATGTGAGACTTTTATGCAGCAAATAAGGTTGAGCATAGCTGACATTTCTCTGTGTATAAGTCTTGTGAGCACTGAAGCTGCAGGGGCCTGCTCTATACACCAAACCCACTTAATTAAACTAAAGTTGTTTAGGTCAGTCTATGTAATTTTTCTGTTCTTAGTCTCATTAAACTAAGTATGTCAAACTTGCGGCCTGAGGGTTGAATGGGGCCCACAATAGCTTAGTGTTCAAACTAAAAGAAATTGGTCTAGATGAAAATTGTTCTTGGGTAGAACATTGGCTTAAATATAGCAAGCATGTCAAACTTGTGACCTGGGGGCCGAATGAATATATATGCAGCCTACTTGCCCTGGGGCCACTTTGTACTCTGGCTGCGACCAGCCGCAAGACAGGAAAGATATTTCCTGTCTGCTTCTTGTCTTCCCTCCCACGGCCACAATAGAGCAGAGCGGCTATCTGTCTGCATAGCAGGCCAGCCTCTCCCCCTTCCAGCCTGCTCACAGTGCCAGAGGAGCATCTGGCCTGCTTGCACAGAAGAGCTGGAACTGGAAGACCATCTTAAGGTAGAGGAAGAGGGGTTTGGGGTACCTTCCTGTGTAATGGGTTAAATTGTGGAGGGGGGGGCGCAATGTATTCTTTTGAGGCAGGGAGGGGGCCAGTGTATTAAATTGGGGGAGGGAGTGGGCAGTGTATTAATTTGAGGAGAGGAGAGGAGAGTGTATTAATTTGAGGGAGGGAGGGCAGTGTGTTTTATTGGGGGAAGGTGGAGGCAGTGTATTAGAGTGGTGAAAGGGGGGGGGGCTGTGTATTAGAGTGGTTGGAGGGGGCTGTGTGTTAAATTGGGGGAGGGAAGTGTATTAATTTGAGGGAGGGAGGGGGCAGTGTATTCATTTGAGGGAAGGGGCATTGTATTAAATTGGGGGGATGAGGGCAATGTATTAAATTAGAGTGGTGGGAGTGGAAACAGTGTATTCAATTGGAGTGGAGGAAGGAGTGGCAGTGTATTAGTTTAAAGGGCGGTGTATTAGATTGGATGAAGGGTGCAGGGTATTAGAGTTGAGGGAGGAGGTGGCAGTGTACTGGATTTGGGAGCAATGTATTGAATTTTTGGGCAGTGTATTGGAATAGGGGGAGGGGGGCAGTGTATTAGATCGGGTCTGCATGGAGGCGCTGAATGCTCCCCATCAGGGCAGGCCTTAGGCCATTAAGCGCCCTGTGCGAAAAGTCTTCATGGCGCCCCCCTCCCCCAGCAAGATGCCTGTATACAGTCACAGGCACAAGCAGACAGTCACACAAACAGTTACAAGCAGAATCAGACACGCTCAGTTACGGGCAGACAGTCACACACACACACAGTTACAGGCAGACAGTCACACGTGCTCAGTTACAGGCAGACAGTCACAGAGCCAAACACAGAGTTAAAGGCAGACACGCACACAGTCACAGGCAGACAGTCACAAACACAGTTACATGCAGACAGTCATACACACTCCGTTACAGGCATGCAGACACTCACGCACTCAGTTAAAGGCACACACACACACAGTTAAAAGCAGATAGTCACACATACAGGCACACACAATGGCACAGCTACAGCGACACACACAATTGGAGTCACACACAGGCAGCCAGTCACACACACACAGGCAGCCAGTCACACACACACACAGGCGGACAGTCACACACACACACAGGCGGACAGTCACACACACACACACACACACACACACACACAGGCAGGCAGACAGTCACACACAGGCAGACAAAAAGTCACACACACACAGGCAGGCAGGCAGTCATACACACACACACAGGAAGTCGAACAGACAGTCACACACAGAGGCAGGCACTCACACACACAGGCAGACAGTCACACACACATGCAGACAATCACACACACAGGCAGACAGTCAGACAGTCTCACACACACACACACAGGCAGTCACACAGACAGACAGTCACACACAGGCAGGCAGTCACACACAAACACACACACAGGCAAGCAGTCAGACAGTCTCACACACAGGCAGGCAGACAATAACACACACACACACACACACACAGGCAAAGAGTAACACACACACACACAGGCAGGCAAACACACACACACACACACACACAGGCAGGCAGCCAGTCACACACATAGGCAGGCAGACACATGAACAGGCAAACAGTAACACACAGACAGGCAGACAGTCACACACACACACACAGGAAGTCGAACAGACAGTCACACACAGAGGCAGGCACTCACACACACAGGCAGACAGTCACACACACATGCAGACAATCACACACAGGCAGACAGTCAGACAGTCTCACACACACACACAGGCAGTCACACAGACAGACAGTCACACACAGGCAGGCAGTCACACACAAACACACAAACACACACACAGGCAAGCAGTCAGACAGTCTCACACACAGGCAGGCAGACAATAACACACACACACACACACGAACAGGCAAACAGTAACACACAGGCAGGCAGACAGTCACACACACAGGCAGACAGTCACACACACACACACACACACACAGTCAGACAGTCAGTCAGATAGTCTCACACACACACACACACAGGCAGTCACACATACAGAAAGTCACACACAGGCAGGCAGTTACACACACACACACACACACAGGCAGGCAAACACACACACACACACACACACACACATGCAGGCAGGCAGACAGGCAGCCAGTCACACACATAGGCAGGCAGACACATGAACAGGCAAACAGTAACACACAGACAGGCAGACAGTCACACACACACACAGGCAGGCAGACACATGAACAGGCAAACAGTAACACACAGGCAGACAGTCACACACACACGCACAGAAAGGCAGACACATGGACAGGCAAACAGTAACACACACACAGGCAGGCAGGCAGTCACACACACACACATGCAGGCAGACACATGAACAGGCAAACAGTAACACACAGGCACGCAGGCAGTCACACACACACACAGGCAGACACATGAACAGGCAAACAGTAACACACACACAGACTTACCTCTTTCCATTATGGCTGCAAGTGGTAGTGGATGCAGTTGGTTGTTGGGCAAGCAGGGGCGCCTTCCTGCTTCCCTCTTCCTGTGCAGTTTTGGGTATGTATAGGCCCCGCCCCACCGCTCATTAAGTCCCCCAACGCTCATTAAGCCCCGCCCCCACCGCCGAGAATTTTTATTTTTTTTAATAGAATAATTAATCCTCCACCCGGGTACCTGTTTTAGCTCCCCTGACACCAGCCGTGTGCGAGCTGTGTCGGCTGTCAGGGCTTCCCCCTGGTCTATGGCGCCCTGTGCGGCCGCACAGCTCGCACACCCCTAAGGCCAGCCCTGCTCCCCATGGAGATGCTGATTGGCCGCTCAACTTCTTGCCACACATGCACAATAGCCACCCAATGCTTTCCTAGGGGAAAGCATTGGATTGGCTGAGATCATCAAGTTTGAGGATCTCAGTAAAAGTGAAGAACACACTAATAGGACTTCAAAATCAACAAGATAAACTAATTTGTTTTTTTACAGCTGTGCAACAGCATACATTCACCATTTCAGTCCCATTACCAAACTTTTCTTAATATGTCATGGTAGTTGGACTGAAACATTAGTTATATGCAAATGCAAGTCTCCTTAAAATAAATGTGCTCTTTTGTTTACTTTGAAGCCCTATGTGAGTGTGAGGACGTCCAGTGTGAGTTAGGCGACTTTTTTTATAGAGTACTTTTTGAAATAAACCTAAGTTTCTATGAAAACTGAAGGTTTTAGTTTTTTTTGCAGCCCACATAAATGTAATCCTTGTTTATTTGGCTGTGTTAGCCTTTGAGTTTGACATGCTTGGAGTAGAGAGACTTGTCATTAATGGTAAATACTCAAGCTGGACAAAAGTGAGAAGTTGTGTCTGTCCAAGTTGGGTTCTGATCTTGGACCACTTCTATTCAACATATTTATTAATGATCTTAGTAATAGTAATTGAGAGCTGTGTTTCCGTGCTTGCAGATGACACAAAACTCTGTAAAGTAAAACAATGTAAGCAGAATATTGCTTTGCAGCCAAGGGACTAAGATAGATTGAAGCACTCAAATGGTAGATGAAATTTAATGTAGAAAAATTAAACGTTTTACACTTAAGGGTAAAGCTTACAGCCTAAATCAGGGCTGTCCAACCTTAGGGAATCTGATAGCAGAATGAAAAAACAGGATTTATCTGAGAGCCGAATGCAAAGCTATACATTCTTTGCATACTACCTTATTATGTCATACAGTAATAGTTATTAAGTCTGCTCATATAGGTGTAGCAGCCATTCAAGATAAAATCAATCCAGTAAAGAGGAATTGATAATGACCCAAGGCTTTGCTGATATCCCATGTAAAAATTGGGATGCAGTGTTTAACCCCTTTAAGGACACATAACATGTGTGACATGTCATGATTCCCTTTTATTCCAGAAGTTTGGTCCTTAAGGGGTTAAAGGGAATGCAGTGTGTATGAGAGGGTGTCGTGTGAATGTGAGGTGCAATGTGTGTGAGGGGTGCAGTGGGTGTTTGAGGAGTGAAGTGTGTGTAAGAATGGTGCACCCTTCATATGTGAGGTGCAGTGTGTGTGAGAGGGATTTAATGTGTATGAGGGGGACAGGGTGTGTGAAAGATGCAGTGTGTGTTTCGAAAGAGGTTTCATGTGTATGTGTTTGTGAGGGTGCATTGTGTGTGTGATATGTGCAGTGTGTGTGTGTGTGTGAGTGGGGCTGTGTTTGGTCAGATGTCCAGTGTGTGTGTAAAAGGTGCAGTGTGTGTGAAGGAAGCAGTGTGTGTCATGGATCAAGTGTGTATCTTTGAGGGGTGCAATGTGTGAATAAGGGGTGCAATGTGTGTGTCAGGGGTGCAATACATGTGAGGGTGCAGTGTGTGTGTGAGAGGTTGCATGTGTGTGTGTATGATGGTTACAGTATGTGCATGAGAGGTACAGTGTGAGTGTGAGCTATGCAATGTGTGTGAAGGTGCAAAGTGCATGAGGGGTGCAATATGTGTGTGAGCAATACAGTGTGTGAGGGGTGCAATGTGTGTGTGTGCAAGAGGTGCAGTGTGTGACTGTGGTGGATGCTATAGGGCCTATATATATGGTGTGGGAGTTCGGGAGACAATATGCATATATATATATATATATATATATATATATATATATATAAAAAAGCAACAAAACTTGATATATACATATATATTTATAAAAAAGCAACAAAACTTGATATATTTTTATAAAAAAGCAACAAAACTTGATGCCTCCCTCTTTTATTCTTACCTTTTTCTCAGCAAGGAGGGACATTGCAAGCTTTGGTGGTCTGGTGGTATTTAGTAACTCTAACCTTCATCTCTTCCAGCTGCAGACAGAGCTCAGTCCTTCTATGAGCTCCTAGGAACATTGCCATGGTAACCCGCTGCAACGCTCCAAATTGAGAGAGATCTTTGACCTCCCCAATGACCCATGAAAGCTGGCAGGGCAGTTCAATGGCACAACCCACAGGCAGGCCACATAAAATCTGCATGGCCTGGTTCTTGGGTCCACGGTCCTTGTATTGGACAGCCCTCTCCTAAATGGTATGCAAAAACACAAGAGTAAAACGCACACACTAAAATAAAGACGGCCTTTTAGAAGAAACCTCAGGTGTGCCTGGATATTTCTTTTCCTGGCTAATCATGGCAGCATCACTTATGGGTAGCTCCTCCCTTAGCAGTCACAGGACAGGAATTAATTAGATTAATTAATTAGACTGATAGGTATAAAGAGTCCCTCCTCTCCTTACACCACAGTCTTTTTTCCTGTCCTTAGCAAGTTCTACAGGACTTTTTGGTTTTTATTTTATGGCCACCTTCCTGCGTTTGTCGTGGGTTCGTTCCAAATGAAGTTCAGCCTCTCTTCATTTGAAGGACCCAGTAAACAGCCTGCATGAGCAGGACTAACTGGGTCAGGTTCAGAGTAAGTACTGAACTGCTGCGTGGGATGTATATCTAGTGTTATGAGGGAGACACTGTTCTAAGCTTCCTGGGGTTGGTTATCCTTAAAAATTTCCCCTTGTTCTGGAAGTGCCCCTAGTAATTGGGGTTGAAATTCCCCCCCTTACCTTGCTGGCAGTGCTTTGGGGATCCATACTGCAGTCTTCCTAATGGAGGGTGCTGTTGTGTTCTATTGGGAGTTGTGTTTTCTTGCCTGCATGCCCTGGGTTGCCCCTGGGGGCTTTCTGGGAGTTGCTGTCCTTGTGGGGGCTGTGTTCAGCTCTTCCTCGGCCAGCGTTGCTGTTTTGCCGCGGTGTGCGTTCCAGCCGCGGAATTGCCGAACCCGGAAGTGCCTCGCGCCGGCCGCGAGGCTTGGAACGCATGGCGTGCGTTCCAGCGCTCTGCGCATGCGCGGACCGGGCGCAGAGGTATTTAAACAGGGGAATACTGACACTTGCCTGTCAGCTGTTCGGAACTTCTGATTTGCGGTCTGAATTTCGCCAGTTCTCCTTCTTGCTGTCTCCTGGCTGCCTGGAGTGTGTTTTCTGCCGTTATGAGGTAGGATTGCCTGTTTCCATGGTTTTTGCTGGGGGCTTTGGGTTTGCTTTCCAGTTTGCCCTTTTGGACTTATTAGGAATGTGTTTCTGATTTTGCCTTTGTTCCTTTTATAGTATGGATTCTCCCTCTGCCTCTGCTAGATCCCTCTCTAGAAAACATAGGTGAGCCATTTATTTTGTTCAGGGGGGGGTTGTTAAAAGAATGCCATACTGAGCCTGTAATATATGTTATATATGGCTTTATTTCAGCCCCAGCAAACAGTTGGATTCTCCAGCGAGAAAACCCAGAGAAAAGACCAACAGATGCATCAATTGTTCATCACCTGTTCCACCTGTAAGGAACCTCTGCAGGGAATGCTTGTCGGAAGCGGCTAATGTCCCCAGTAAGACTTCACCGCAGGACGTCCTTAAGCTTTGGATTTCCCGTGCAATTGCTGAGGGCTTTAAGTCTACCACGGGATGTGGTGGCCCTCCTAAGAGATGCAGAGCGGAACCTCAGTCTTCCAGCTCTGAGGAGGATCCTGACCTGTGGGAGGTCTCTGATGAGGGGGAGGAAGAGGCTGGCTATGCCTCCAGGTCTCTGGACTCTAAATCTATAGATCGACTTATTACCCTCCTCAGAGACACTCTTAGCCTCACGGAAGAAAAATCTGAATTGAGAGAGGCTGATAGGTTTTTTGAGGACTTGAAACCTAATAGACCAACGTTCCCAGTACATTCCTCTATAAGGGACATGATCCTTCAGGAATGGAATAAGCCGGAGAGGAAGTCCACCTTGAAAAACAAATTCACAAGGACTTATCCTTATTCTGCCATGGACTGCTGCCTTTGGAATTCGGTTCCCAAGGTTGATGCCGCAGTGATCCATATGGCTAAAAAGACGCTTCCTATAGACTCCATGGCATACTTAAGAGAACCTATGGAAAAGCGTATGGATGGTGACCTAATTAAAGCCTATCTGGCGCTAGGCTCCGCCCTTCATCCCGCAGTGGCGCTGACCACTCTCTCTAGGGCCTTAAGAGTTTGGCTCGCTAATTTGGAGGAAGATATTGGTCAAGGTGTCCGTAGAGAACATCTCCTGGAAAGTCTCAAGGATTTGAGCCTTGCTACTGAATTTTGCTCTGAAGCCTCCCTGGACATCACTTGCATGATTTCCAAAGGTATGGCCCTATCTGTGGCCTCCGGAAGGGCCTTATGGCTTCATTCCTGGGGGGCGGACTATGCCTCCAAGGCGTCCTTGTGTGGTCTCCCGTTCCAAGGGGACCTCCTGTTTGGTAAGATCCTGGAGGATGCCATTCAGAAAGCTGCTGATGGGAAAAAAGCGTTTCTTCCACAAGTCAGCAGAAAGAGTTTTTCCTCCTCCTGGAAGACCAGGTGATTTAAGGATCGGTCCTTTCGGGACAGTAGAAGCTACAAGCCCGGAAGGGAGTATTCCAGGAACTCTTCGTGGAAGTCCTTCTCTCACTCCTCTTCCAATAAGGCTTCCAGAGGTAGAGGTGCCAGAACCTCCGGGAAGACCTTCTGAAGGTCCTCGGGCCCATCCGGGTACGGTGGGTGGAAGACTGCAGTTCTTTTACCCGGTATGGGCCGCAAATGTCACAGACGAGTGGGTCACCTCAATCATAAAAGAAGGCTACAGGATAGAATTTTCCTCTCGTCCACATGCTGCCCATTTCAGAAAATCAAAAGTGTCAGAAGGTGTCAAACGAAGGGCCATGAGGACTTGCATTTCCATTCTGCTGGAACAGAAGGTGTTGGAGGAAGTCCCTACTCACGAAAGGTTCCAGGGGATGTATTCCACTGTGTTTTTGGCCCCAAAGCCCCAGGGAAAGTGGCGTCTCATCCTGAACCTGAAAGGAGTGAACGCCTTTCTAGACGTAAGGACATTCAAAATGGAATCCTTACAGACTATCCTAAAGTGCGTAAAACCAGGAGATTGGATGACCTCCATAGACTTAAAAGACGCCTACTACCAAATCCCTGTAAACAGCAATCACATGCAGTTCCTTCGGTTCTGGGCTTTAGGAAGACATTTCCAGTTCCGAGGGCTTCCGTTTGGTCTCAGCTTAGCGCCAAGGACTTTCTCGAAGATCCTTGTCTCTTTGATTGCTGTCATAAGGATGAGAGGTATCGAGATATTCCATTACCTGGACGACATACTCATCATAGGGCCTTCACAAAGAATAGTGGAGCATCATACTTTAATGGCAATGAACATCCTGCAAGATCACGGGTGGCTTCTCAATATAGAGAAAAGCTCCCTGATTCCGTCTCAGACCATCGTGTTCCTCGGAGCTGTGATAAATACCATTTCTGCCCGTGTGTTTTTGTCTCCAGAGAGGGTCATGAAGATACAAGACAAAGTCAAGAAGCTCCAGGTTCTCGAAAGGGCCTCGGCAAGGGAAGTCATGAGTCTCCTGGGTTCTTTAACGTCTACGATAGGTTTGGTGAAGTGGGCCCAATGGAAGTTTCGCCCTGTACAGAGTTGTTTCCTTCTCCAGTTCGACAGAGAAAAAACGGATTGGGATCAGAAGATATCTCTGCCACTGCCAGTAAGAAGAGAGTTGAACTGGTGGAAGCACGGGAAGAACCTAGCAAAGGGCTTTCCCTTGGAAGAGCCTCCGTGGACCGTTATTACGACAGATGCCAGTTCTTCTGGTTGGGGTGCCCACCTCGATTCCTCGTGGACTCAGGGGTGGTGGACTCGAGAAGAAAGTCGGCTCCACTCGAACCTAAGAGAACTACGAGCTATTTCCAAGGCCATTCGGGTGTTCCTTCCGAAGATCAGGAATTCCTGGGTGTTGATCAAGACGGACAACCGAGCGGTGGCCTCATATGTAAACAACCAGGGAGGCACAAGGAGCAAGCAGCTCTTAAAAGAGCTAGCTCCTCTAATGGAAATGGCCATGACCTATCTCCAGGGACTGAAGGCTATCTATCTCCCAGGCTCGGAGAACGTAGCGGCGGATTTTCTCAGCAGAACAGAAATTCTCCCGGGAGAATGGAAACTTCACCAGTCAGTTTTTGCTTGGATCACCCATCGGTGGGGCATGCCCCAGATCGACCTGATGGCCTCGTTCAGGAATCGCCAGGTGGAGAATTACTACTCCCTCCACCCAGAGAGTCAGGCACTGGGCCAGGATGCTCTATCTCTTCCTTGGTCGTTCGATTTGGGGTATGCGTTCCCTCCCCTACCCATGATACCCAGGTTCCTGAGAAAAGTTTGGTCAGAAGGGAAGAAGGTTATTGCCGTAATCCCAATTTGGCCTCGAAGGCCGTGGTTTCCCCTACTGTCAATGTTGAGCCAGGAACAGCCTCGGCCCCTGTCTGTTCTGAAGGATCTGCTAACGCAGGGTCCAATATTCCATCCTCATCCGGAACGCCTCAAATTGGGGGTGTGGGTCTTGAAAAAGAAAGACTTCAACAGTTAGGCCTTTCAGAAGCAGTGGTCAATACCCTCTTACACTCAAGGAAGGCTTCTACGTCCTCATGCTACCATAGAATCTGGGATGTGTTTCAGGAATGGGCTTCGGCCAAGCGAGTTGACTTCATACGCCCTCGCAACACTGAAATCTTGGAGTTCCTGCAAGAAGGTCTGGATAAGGGTCTTAGCATCAGCACTCTTAAAGTTCAGTCTTCGGCCCTGTCAGCTTTGTGCAACACCTCTTGGTGCAACACCTCTTGGCATCAGACCCATTGATCTCCAGGATCTTCAAGGCAGCTTTCAAGTTGAGACCGCCTTCGAGATCCACTACCCCTCCTTGGGACCTTCTGCTTGTTCTCGACTACCTGACTGAGGATCTATTCGTTCCTCTTGTGAATTTGGATGCTGTCCTCCTAACTTACAAAACATTGTTCTTAGTAGCAATTACTTCCGCTAGGAGAATTTCAGAGATCAAGGCCTTCTCCACCTTGCCTTCTTGTCTACAATTCTACCACATTAGGGTGTGCCTGAAACCTAATCCAGCATTTCTGCCTAAAGTGGTCTCTCGTTTCCATCTATCTCAAGAGGTGGTCCTGCCATCCTTCTACCCCAATCCTTCTTCACCAGAGGAGATCAAGTGGCAACGTTTGGATGTCATGAACTGCCTGTCTATGTACCTTAAACGTTCTGCTCCTTACAGGAAAACTCACCAGCTTTTCGTTTTGCCTTCAGGGGCCAGGAGAGGTGAGGCAGCCTCTCTATCTACGTTGAAGCGTTGGATTGCTCTTGTAATCAGAAAGGCATATCTCAATAAAGATCGCTCTCCTCCACTGAAGATAAAGGCTCATTCAACCAGAGCATTGTCGACTTCATGGGCTAATTGGGCAGAGGTTCCATACGATGATATTTGCAAGGCAGCCACCTGGTCTTCCCCGATGACGTTCATGAAACACTACAAACTAGATGTGGATACTCCTTCCACCTCATTTGGGAAGAGTGTCTTGTCTACAGTTTCTTTGTCCCGTTGATATTAAATTCAGTCATAGCATAATAATTTGTTCTGTGTATTTTATCGTGATTTTATTCCCACCCTATTTTCTGTGAGCTTGGGTATTACCCATAAGTGATGCTGCCATGATTAGCCAGGAATAGAGAAAATTTATGACAAACTTACCGTAATTTTCTTTTCCTGGCTATTTCTCATGGCAGCATCAGGGTTCCCGCCCATTTTTTGTTTCAGCTTTATAATTGGACTGTGGTGTAAGGGGAGGAGGGACTCTTTATACCTATCAGTCTAATTAATTAATCTAATTAATTCCTGTCCTGTGACTGCTAAGGGAGGAGCTACCCATAAGTGATGCTGCCATGAGAAATAGCCAGGAAAAGAAAATTACGGTAAGTTTGTCATAATTTTTCTCTATTTTTTTCCATTTGCTGCCCTAAATAGTAGTGAATTAACGATAATAGCACATGAGAAAAACATTTCAATTATTATAGGCAACAAACTAGTCAACAATGTGCAATGTCATTCTCCAGTTGCTAAGGCCAGTAAGGTATTGTCATGTATAAATAGGGGCATTAAGTCTCAGGATGAAAATGCAACTTTGCCTCTTTATAAATCACTGGTAAGACCACACCTTGAATATGCTGAGGAATTTTGGGCACCTGTTCTAAAGAAGGATATTATGGCACTAGGAAAAGTGCATAGGCTACAAAATGAACAAAAAGGAACATTTAAAAAAAAAAAAAATACAGAGGGAAATGAAGGGATGGGAAGGGGAGCCATGCAGACCCTTACCTGCTCTCTGTCCCCGCGGTCCATTCTAACAATAGAGAAGGGGGGGAGAAGCTGGTTTCGCCAGTGGGTTGGGTCCTTCAGGGCAGAGATGTGGCTCCGCATGCCCACCCAATCATCCACTCATGTCACTTAGCAACTAGAGGTCTCAGATTTTTACAAACTTTTTTAAAGAAGAGCGGGTAATAGCAGTCAATTTGTCCATAAGGCAGGTATCTTTTATTTTTTGGATAACTAGGGACGTAGGGGGAATGTCTTGTTTAAGCCAATTTTGCGCTAAGGCCCATCTGGCAGTTTATGTAGTAGTTTTTGTTCCAGTACAGTCCACTCGTCTTTTGGTCTAGAGAGTAAGAAGACCTAAGGGTTTAATTCTATGTGATGCTAAAAGATCTGCCCTATGAGGTCTCCCACCTTCTGCCAGAAGGTCTTCAACATAGGGCAGTCCCACCACATGTGGATGTATGTTCTTTTTACCACAATTCCTCCAGCATAGGTCATTCTGTGTTTTGTCCATGCGGTACAGCCTTATCGTTGTTGTTTACCACCGGAACATAGTCTTATATGCTTGTTCCTGGACCGTCATGCAGATCTAGACGGCCATGTTAGCTTCCCATATGTCCTGCCAGTCCTTGCCCTCTAGAGTCTCCCTCAAGTTGGTTTCCCATTGCTCTACATATGTCAGTTTCCCCCATTCTGCAGTATTGATGCTATGTGTGTGTGTAAGGAGGAGATCAAACCCGGTGCATTGACTCTTGGAGGCACATGCGTTCAAGCCCTGTCATGAGTACTTTGGAGATTTCTCATATGCGAGTCTGTTTAACAAAATATTTGAGTTGGATATATTGAAAGAAATCTCCCGGTCTAAGGGTTGTTCTCTCTGAGAGTTCATCAAATCTTGTCCCCTGCGGTCATGTGGCACAGTCTCTGGAGGCCTGCGTGTTCTACATTTTTTAAGTCCCGGGCTCTCGTTCCTGAATAAAGGAAGCATTGGGGAAGGTGTGTTTGTTAAGCCATATTTCATTGTGAATTTGTCCCATATTCGGATGGAATTCAGAATTGCTGGGTATTTCGTGCACAGCAGAGCCCTGTGTTATATGGGCAGCCATATATAGTATTGGCGCAGATCTGACCCCGTAAACAGGGACTCCAAGTCCACCCATCTATCTTCTACCCCTCTTGTCTGGGGATGAGTTTCACAATCGCTTACCTTATTCCATCATGCCCACGTGGTGCAGGATCCAGGGCAGACTCCTCTTCCTATGAGTTCAGCATGTCCCACGCCGGACTCTGGAGTCATGCCCCTTTTTATTACGTGGCTTATGCGTACCGACGTCATGACGTCATTGACGCGGTCCCACGTCATCAATAATGGCCTAGAACATTTTTGGGGGCATGGCCTTAAAGCAAAATAGGCTCCCTTATAAAAGGGGCACCTTTTGCCTTGTTCCTTGACCTATTGTGGTTCCTTGTGTTCCCCTTAGTGCCTTTTGATTCTCCTTGCATATTTACTGTTGTTTCTGTTTACTGACCTGGCTTGGTTTTTGACGTTCCTGTTTTCTGGTTCTCTGACTTGGCTTGTATTTTGACCTCCTGATTTCTGGTATCCTGACCTGACTATTCTTGTATCGTTCTCCTGATCTCTGGTATTCTGATTTTTGGCTATCCTCTCACTCTTTTCACCTACGTTAAATCCGAAGATTCTAAGGTTCGGTAATATGTGCTTGGGTTTTCTGGTTTTCTGTGGGTTTATAAACTGCATGTTGGGTTATCACACTACCATGATATTATAATAGGGCCGTGGACCCTGCAGGTGTCAACCCACAAGTTTCTGGTCACGATGGGTGGTTCGAGGAAATGGACCACCGCATGAACCAGTTTGCCCTTGCTCTGCAGATTTTACTGGCTCGTATGGCACATCTGTAAACAGAGGTGCAAAATCCTATACCTGTTGTTGCTTTCTCTACTTAATACGTCTACTCATATAACGTGCCCTTTACGTTACGGAGGTGATCATGATGCATGCCGAGGGTTTTTAAACCAAGTCAGCATACACTTTGAATTACAACCCAGAACCTGACCCACCGACAGGGCTAGAGTGGGTTTTATGATCAACCTACTTGTAGATAGGGCATTGATATGGGCAAACCCTTTATGGGAAAATAACAACCCCTTGGTATACAACTATGCTGAGTTTGTGGCTGCATTCAGACGAACCTTTCATCCCCCAGGAAGACGAGCAAATACAGCCAAAACTCTTTTTAAGATGAAACAAGGATCCTGGTCTCTGGTGGAGTACGCTTTAGAATTTCGCACTTATGCTGCAGAAGTGCGATGGAACAACCAGGCATTCATAGATGTATTTATAAACAGTCTCTTGGATACATTGTTGGATGAGGTGGCAGCTACTTACTTGCCAGAGGATTTAGAAGAACTCAAACTATCTGTCCCATATAGACGACCGTCTCAGGCATAGACATAACACCAGAGATCGACCAAGAAGAAACCCAGTACGCTTGGCCTTAACGTTCCCAAATTCGGAAACAAACACTGTGGCCATCCCGGAACCCCTGCAGTTAGGACTCACTAGGTTATCTGAAGCTGATAAGAGGGAGAAAAGAGGGTCTGTCTCTGTACTGTGGGAAGAAGGGGCATTTACATTTATCATGTCCCAATAGGCCAGAAAACTCCCGCACCTAAGTCCTCTTGGAGGACAGGCCTTGGGTGTATTGCATATATCCTCCTTCAAACCCAGAAAATAACTCAGGCTTCTACTCCCTATAACCTTGAAGTGGGAGAACAGGACTGTCCATACGCATGCCCTTATCGATTCTGGGGCTGCAGAAAATTTTGTTGATGCTGCCTTTGCTAAGTCCTATTTTCTCCCTTTAAGAGAAAGATCCACACCTTTGGCCGTAGAGGCCATAGATGGTAGACCCCTTAGTAATCCTGTGATTACAAAGGAAACTACACCTTTTTTGATGATCGTAGGATTCCTATACTGAGAATTGATAATCTTACAACAGATTAGTGTTAGGATTCCTTTGGCTCGCTAAACATAACCAAATAATAGATTGGGAGACTAAGGAGATCAAGAGTTGGAGTAATTTATGTTTGGAGGGTTGTGTTTTTAAAGTCAAACCAGTGTGCCTCATAAAAGTCCCCAAGATGAAGCCTTTATCCACTGAGGTGCCTGAACCATATAAAGAATTGAAAGACATGTTCGAAAAGAAAGAAGCCAATAAGCCACATCACCCTTATGATTGTGCGATTACTTTACTCCTTGGTACCATGCCACCCAAGGGTACTGTTTATACCTTGTCTCTTAAGGAAAACATAGTACTAGAGGAGTACGTTAAGGAAAATCTAAGGAAGGGGTTCATAACCAAATCCTCCTCTTCTGCTGGTGCAGGATTCTTTTTTGTTTATAAAAAAGAGGGAGATCTTAGGCCATGTATTGACTTCCGCGGACTTAACAAGATACGTAATGCATACCCAATTGCATTGATATCAGAATTTTTTGATCGGTTGAAAGGGGCATCCATATTTACTAAACTTGATTTGCGAGGGGCTTACAATCTGGTCCGAATCAAAGAGGGGGATGAGTGGAAAACAGCGTTTAATACACGATATGGCATTATGAGTACATCGTTATGCCATCCGGTTTATGTAATGCCCCAGCTGTCTTTCAAGACTTCATAAATTATGTTTTAAGGCATTATTTACATGAATTTTGTTATAGTGTATCTGGATGATATACTCATCTATTCTAAAGACCTTGAAAGTCATCATAACCATGTGACTTGTTCTTTTGAAATTGCTCAAAAACTGATTATATTGTAAGCTGGAGAAGTGTCTTTTTACATAGTTACATAGTTACATAGTTACATAGCTGAAAAAAGACTTGCGTCCATCAAGTTCAGCCTTCCTCACATTTGTTTTTTTGCTGTTGATCCAAAAGAAGGCAAAAAAAAACCCAGTTTGAAGCACAATTTTGCAACAAGCTAGGAAAAAAATTCCTTATTGACCCCAGAATGGCAGTCAGATTTATCCTTGGCTCAAGCAGTTATTGCCCTACATTGAAAGATTATATCCTTGAATATTCTGTTTTTGCAAGTATGCATCTAGTAGCTGTTTGAACATCTGTATGGACTCTGATAAAACCACTTCTTCAGGCAGAGAATTCCACATCTGGATTGTTCTTACAGTAAAAAAACATTTCCTTTGCCTTAGACGAAATCTTCTTTCTTCTAGTCTAAACGCATGGCCTCGTGTCCTATGTAACGTCCGGTTTGTGAATAGATTTCCACACAATGGTTTGTATTGGCCCCGAATATATTTGTATAATGTTATCATATCCCCTCTCAGGCAACGTTTTTCTAAACTAAATAGGTTTAAATTTGTTAACCTTTCGTCATAGCTGATATGTTCCATTCCTTTTATTAATTTTATAGCCCGCCTCTGCACTTTTTTTTTTACATAAAAAAGTACAGTTCTTGGGATATATAATATCTGGTACAGGTTTTAGAATAGATCCAAAGAAACTAGAGGCTATCTTAGATTGGACCTGGTTCCAAAAATACGAAGGCCAGCCTAGTCCCGAACCCCAATTACAGTCAATTGTCCCTAATGAATGCTTAGTGTCCACTACTAAAGTACAGATTAAATCAGCATTTTTGCAAACAATTGGGCATCGAACTATGCCTTTCTTCCTCATATCACCCATAAACAAACGGTGCTGCGGAAAGAATGAACAAAGACCTTGAACAATTCTTATGCTGCTTCATATCTGAACATCAAGATAATTGGTTTAAACTCCCGCCTTGGGAAGAATTCCCACATAATAACCATATACACGAATCCATCCAACATATTACGTTCTTCATAAACTATGGGTTTGACCTCGTTTTACTAGCTGAAACTTCCCCTATTATTGAAGTACCTGTTGTTGAGGAAAGGGTAAAATAAATTTGTAAGACATGGAATGGTGTAAGAAATTTGTAAGACATGGTGTAAAAAATGTGTAAGAAATTTGTAAGACATGGAACGCAGAGAGATGTAATGCACAAACTGTACGCTGATAGACGGTGATCTGCAGCCCCTGTGTACGTGGAGGGTGACAGGGTGTGGTTAAGCACCAAGAATATTAGGTTACAGGTGCCGTCTATGAAATTTGCACCTTGTTACATTGGTCCATTTAAGATCCTGAGGAGGCTCAATACCGTTTCTTATAAATTGCTCTTACCGTCTACGTTAAGAATACCAAATGCCTTTCATGTTTCATTGCTCAAGCCTTTGTTGTGTAACTGTTACACTAAGCCTATTCTGAGGCCTTCCCCTCTTCATGTGCATGGTCAGGAGGAGTATCTAGTGGTGCGCGTGTTCTTTGCTAGGAAAGTGCGCACCTCCGTAAGTTTCTGAAGGATTTGCGCCATGTCTGGCTGTGGGGATGTAGCCCGGAATCTGCCTTTTGTTCTGAGGTGAGGTCTCCTGTAAGCAGTGGGGGACTGGCGCCATCTTGGATCCCAGCCTGAGCCACGCGGGGGGGCCAAGAACAGGTCCGATACTGTTGCTCCCACCATATGTGTTTTTTTGCTCTGTTTACACAGTGTGTGTTTGTCCATCGCTCCGGGGTGAGTAGACTGCTGTTAGGGTCAGGATCTGTCGTGTGGAAGTGCTAGTATAGGCTGTTAGCAGTGTGGTCCGATCAGAGCTTCAAGCAAACGCGTCCAGCTTGATCAGCAGTCAGACCACACCCGGAATGGAGCATTTTAGTTATGAAAAAAGGTTAACAAATTTAAATCTCTTTAGTTTTGAAAAATGGTGCCTCAGAGGCGATATTATAGCATTATACAAATATATTCAGGGCCAATACAAACCATTATCTGGAAATCTATTCACAAATAGGACTATACATAGGACTCAAAGTCACACATTTAGACTGGTAAAAAGAAGATTCAGTCTAAGGCAAAGGAAAGGGTTTTTTTTTACAGTAAAAACAATACGGATGTGGAATCCTCTTCCTGAAGAGGTGGTTTTATCAGAATCTATACAGATGTTTAAACAGCAATTTAATAGATATTTGCAAAAAAATAAAACATGTTATTCAGGGATATAAGTTTTAACTTTAATTGCTTCATAATTTAAGGATATATCTGACAGTTTATGACAAAATTGGAAGTGTTTCAAACTGTTTTTTTTTTTTGCCTTCTTTTGGATCAACAGCAAAATCAGATGGATGTGTTTTTTCAGCTATGCATTCTATTAGCTATGCTAAAAGAGCACTGCAAGCACCATAATTAGTACAGTGCGAAACGTGTCAGATGACAATATTACATAAAATACATATTTTGCCCGTAGGGAAATCATGAGGGAGCACAACAATGGATGACCAATACTGGAGGAGATACAGATGTCCTCCCTGATTTCATTATGGGAGAGATTACACTGATCAACCACTGAAAGGTAAAGTGAATAACATTAATTATATTGTTACAAATCTACCTGTTAAGGGGTGGGATATATTAGGGAGCAAGTAAACAGTCAGTTCTTCGATTACATGTGTTGGAAGCAGTAAAATGGGGAAAGCAAAAAGATCTGAGTGACTTGGACAAGGACCAAATAGTGATAGCTAGATGACTTGTGTCACGAATGCAACCTACTTCTAGAGTGCACATGATGTAGTTGTGGTGGTGAAATGGTTAAAGTTCCCTATTTGTCTGCACTAGACCAGATATAATGATAAAATCCCACTTAACACCACCCACCCCTAACCATAATAATATAAATATTATTATCTTAATGCTGCCACCACCAAGACCATTTATAAATGGGGTGCCTTGGTCCCCTAGGTAACATAATAAGAAAAACCCACCAAATATAACTAAGCACAATATTTAAGCAATTGCAAAACATTAATTAGTCTCTTCAGGTAATGTGATTCTTTACTAGACAAAGGCAGAACTTAATAAAGGAATAGTTATTATGAGCAAAAAATAGTCACAGTGCATACAAAAATATAGATGACAATCAAATTAGCTACACCAACAACAGATAAAAACAAAAGGGATAAAATAACATAAGTCCTAATCACTTGCTCAGGTTTTCAAAGTAAAACTTCTGCCCCAGAGGGTCTCTGGTAAGAAAGGTGGTGACTCACTTAGAATTAGATTCTGGCTTTCAAGCATGTCCAAATACACATCTTAGTATCATTGGATACATACCCTGTGGATTACCAAGCCTCGCCCAAGGTGGAGATAAGGGTGGAGAGGTGGAGATGTTCCAGACCAACATCATTCCAAATGTAAACATTTGGCTCTATCTCCTCTTGTGTACTTGCCACAGAAATAATAATTGCATCTATGAATTTGTTTCCATTTTTCCAATCCATAGATAAGTCACACTCTCTACTTGTGATCCAATATAGCGGACATCACAATTCCTTCCCCTATGGTTAAGTTACACAAATCATGTTTTGGCTTGATTAGAAGATTGTGCTGGTCACATTCCAAATATAACAAAATTAGGCTTAATTATTATTCTGTGGGATGGGAGGTAGGAGCGAGATGACGTAGCATGTGTTGCTGCGTCCTCGTGGTATGCGGCTGAGGGAGCCGACACTAAGAGAAGGGGAGACGACTCGACCTACCTGGTGTGCTACTCAGAGAGGACCAGATGTCGCGCTGAGAAGCAGAGAGATGCAGGGAGCTACTTCCTACGCTGGGTAGAACTTTAGCCCTTCCACTTCATCGGACAAAAACAAGCAGTGCAAAGATGAACCAGAGTGCACCTCCACAAGCTAAGTATCTAATACATTACACCTGTTTGTTTACATTCTGTAGAGGCTAGTAAAAACACTGTGCCACCTAAAGACTAGAGGACTTCTAGGAGAGAGTTGAAAACAACATAAGAGAGCAGCATCAAAGAGCAATATAGGACTTAAAGATTACTTAACCCAATTTAATCTTTGCATATAGCATAGAACCAACTGACGTTGCTCAGTACGAAATTGAGTTAACGTGCACTAAGGGTCTTAGTTTTCCCATAAGCTTTTTTTTCCTTGTTCGCTTCTTCCTGATTTTCTTTTTTGTTGTCGCTTCATACCACCTTATACTTCTTCCCTATTCCTGATTTTTAGTGTGGTTAGTTTGGTTATTCCAATACCCCACAAAGATAGGAATAAGGGAATGTACAATAAAATAAAAAGATAAAACTTAGTTGCAGAGGAGAAGGCTGGGACGAAGGTGAGGAGGAGATGGGTCTTGTGAGAAGAAAACGTAAAATATAAAAAGATACTACACTAAAATCAAAAAGCACTAGCCTAAAGGGCATAAAATCTCCAGAAAGAGAATAAATAAATTAAAAAACCCACAAAACCCACAAAACACCTAAAAAAGAAAAAAAAGCCTGAAAATAAAACAGAAAAATGTCTCTCTTTCTTCTCACCAAACCCATCAGGTAATAAATCAAACCTGGAGGAATCTATTCTCTCAAATATCCCATTAGAGGGAGCCACTAATAAAGGACAAATGGAGGAAAACCAAGAGGCAAGAGAAGGAAGAAAAGAATATGACCACCTACTGTATTTGTTTACTTTCTTTGCAAGATATAATACAAGTCTGGGAGGGCCAGGCCGCCTCTAAATCTTGGTAGAAAGAAAATATATAAAATTCTGGATTTTTACCCCTACACACATACGCAATTACCATCGGTATTGTTTGAAACAGATATAGGTGTTTCAGCTAGATATTCTTTTTAAGAGTTTCTCCTGAACCATGAAATGTTTGAAAGTGATTCCCAGGTTTGCAACAAAGAATAATATATCTTCAGCATAAGCCGTTACTTTATGTTACAAGTCACCTGACCTAAATCCAGACATGTTCGGGTTTCACCTAAATGCTTCCAGGAATAATTCCAGTGTCAGAGCAGACAGTGGTGGGTAAAGTGGATAACCCTGCCTAGTGCTATTATGGATCTCCACCACTCCAGAGAGGGAGTCATTCACCTGCATTAGGGGAGGTGTAGAGAAACTCTATCCATGTGCGGAGTTATGTTCCAAACCTCATTTTTATGAGGGTAGCTTTCATGAAAAAGCTTTGTCTGTATTTGTTGAAAGCAATAATGGAGTGTTATGGTTTCCGCTAGACGTAGATTGTGAACAAATGTAAAGTGTTCTCCCTGGCCTCCTTCCCAGGGACAAACCCAAATTGATCGGCATGGAATAGGAGTGGTAGTAATGATATTGGCCTATAGCTGGCACATTGATCTGGGTCCTTTCCCTCCTTTAGTAATAAGATGATGTAAGCCGCGTGTGAATCATGCTAAAGGTATTCTTGTCAGAAAACAAATTTAACACTCTCGTCAATTTAGGAATCAGGAATGTGCTAATTATTTTTTTGTAATAGCTGGGCCAGGTACATTGCCAGTTTTGGATGGCTTGAGAACTCTAGACAATAAGACGAGCATCACTTCACCCAATAGCGCCTTTGGGAAATAATTCGACAAGTATTTGCCAAAATTATCTGACATGACCACCTTTCTCATTGGGGCCGATCTGTACCGCCAGGCCATATAGTGAGGAGTAGTATAAATTCTTTGGCAATATCAATAGGAATGGAGTGGATTTGCGTACGGATCCGCTGCCCAGGAGCATAAAAGAATCCTTTGGTCCACTGAAGGTGCTATGTGATATTTGTTTCCAGTTCTGAGATTTTATTGGTAAGATCATTCAATTTCGCCAATTGTTCTCTCTTTTTATGAGTAGCTACATATCAAAGGACCTTATGCGAAGTGGTGTAATTTAGGAAATGTAGAGCATAGGTAATAGGACCGGCCTTTATTAGAAGCGTAAATGGATCCAAATGTGTATTTACGAATGTGCCCTTTACAAAAAAGGGGTCTCTCTCTGTACCTTATTCTGTGAATGGGATGTGAGAAGAGTATATCTAATCCAGCCCTTTTCACCCCTTCAGTGTTGCTATAATATCCTAGAGGGTAAATTTGTTGTGTAGTGTAGGATCTGAACCCTCTCTGTATTATGTCTCCAGCAGCAGTGGTATTGATAAAATGTGAGTGAGTCAAATCACATAACAGTGTATGTCTCCTAGAGTTCAATCCTCTACAATTGAGTGTGAGGATACCAAGATCAGCTGGTTGATATGCCATTGTGGTTCTATGTGAGATTCTATCAGGGTAAAGACAGCAGGCAACAAGTGTACCTGGAAACAGCTACCTCAGTAACAGAGACAAGATCTAGAGATGTGCGTCCCTTCCCCCAGAGTGTTAACATGGATGGAGTCCAAGAAGCTTGTGAGACACAAAATAGAGAGACAAGAAGGAGCAGACATTAAAGAAACAAAATTCAATGCCCCAACAGAACATAAGCATTAACAATTTAATCCCATACTATTTGCGGGTTAGTTCCAGCAGCTGCAGCCCATTGGTGAGAGTATCCACTCACGAAGGAACAATAGGGCAAAGTGGCTGAATCCTACAAACAACACTGGCTTATAGCTTATAACTAGAGATGTCGCGAACATAAAATTTTCCGTTCGCGAATGGCGAACGCGAATTTCCGCAAATGTTCGCGAACGGGCAAACCACCATAGACTTCAATAGGCAGGCGAATTTTAAAACCCACAGGGACTCTTTCTGGCCACAATAGTGATGGAAAAGTTGTTTCAAGGGGACTAACACCTGGACTGTGGCATGCCGGAGGGGGATCCATGGCAAAACTCCCATGGAAAATTACATAGTTGATGCAGAGTCTAGTTTTAATCCATAAAGGGCATAAATCCCCTAACATTCCTAAATTGTTTGGAATAACATGCTTTAAAACATCAGGTATGATGTTGTATCGATCAGGTAGTGTAAGGGTTACGCTCGCTTCACAGTGACAGACCAAACTCCCCGTTTAACGCACCGCAAACAACCGCAAAAAGTCCATTTGCACAACCGCAAACTCCCCATTTGCACAAGGTTGGATACCAAGCTAGCCATGTCCCGTTCCTTGTCCTCACTGATGTCATTGAAGGTCTCTTCCTCCAACCAGCCACGTACAACACCAAGGGTCCCCGAAAGGTGACAACAAGCCCCCTGGGACGCCTGCTCGGTTTGGTCTTCCACCTCCTCAAAGCCACCTTCCTCCTCTGACTCCTCTTCTTCAGACTCCTCTCTCTGCATTGCCTCTCTCTGCGTTATTATAAGGTGTGTTAAGTAGTACTATTCCTATCAGTTTAATCCCTGTTACGTCCCCTATCAGGGGACGTGTATATGGCATCGATTTTAGGAACCGGGAGATGGAAAAAGATGCTTTGTCGGTCCTCCTACTTCAAATTTTGGGCACTCCGTGTGCAAACTAATGTGCCACCAGATAGGAGTGGTGTGTTAAGTAGTACTATTCTTATCAGTTTAATCCCTGTTACGTCCCCCTCATCAGGCCTTTTTTAGTCGAATGTATCGCCCACTGTCAGTCCCTTAGGGATCCATCCCTCATTCATCTTAATAAAGGTGAGGTAATCTAGACTTTGTGCCCTGGCAGGCCCTGAAACGCACACGTGTGAAGGAAACTGACTGCTATTATTTCACAGTCAAATTTCTAGTTTTTTTTTTTTTTTTAAATGTACACTACTGTTACACCAGATATGAGTTGCACTGGTGTGACACTGTGCCCTGGCAGGCCCTGAAACGCACATGTGTGAAGGAAACTGACTGCTATTATTTCACAGTCAAATTTCTAGTTTTTTTTTTTTTTTTAATGTACACTACTGTTACACCAGATATGAGTTGCACTGGTGTGACACTGTGCCCTGGCAGGCCCTGAAACGCACACATGTGAAGGAAACTGACTGCTATTATTTCACAGTCAAATTTCTTTTTTTTTTTTTTAAATGTACACTACTGTTACACCAGATATGAGTTGCACTGGTGTGACACTGTGCCCTGGCAGGCCCTGAAACGCACACGTGTGAAGGAAACTGACTGCTATTATTTCACAGTCAAATTTCTAGTTTTTTTTTTAATGAACACTACTGTTACACCAGATATGAGTTGCACTGTGCCCTGGCAGGCCCTGAAACGCACACGTGTGAAGGAAAATGACTGCTATTATATTACAGTCAAAAAAGTTTTGTTTTTTTTAAATGCAAGCTATTGTGACATCAGATATGAGTGGTGGCACTGGGCAAGTGGGCACAGTATACGCTGTGAGCCTGACACAGACGCTGACAGGCAGGCAACTGCAATTAGATTACACAGAAAAAAAAAAAAGCAGACTGATGTTCTACTCCGAAAAAGGGCTTTTTGGGGTGCTGTCCTTACAGCAGAGATCAGATGAGTCCTTCAGGACTGTAGTGGACACTGAATAACCTAGCCTAGCTATCGATTTCCCTATTAAATCAGCAGCAGCTACATTGTCCCTCCTCTCACTAAGAATGCAGCTTCCGGGGGGCGGGGCCTAGCTGTCATGGAGGAAAGACGCACTCCGTGTGAGCTCCCTTAATATTTCACTTTAAGCAGCTATCAACAAGCGAATTTCACCCCAGAAGGGGATGACCCAGCCTAACTGACCGACCCGACATGCTTAATAGTGGTCAGCAACTCGACAGAGTCTTACTTACCTCCGCATGGCAAGTGTAGCCTGGTGCTCACCGGGCAGGAGAGGCGGCCGATCTCCCGATCCTGGGATGCCCAGGAGCAGCTACTTCCCGGAAGGAGCTCCGTTACCCCCCCCCTCGGACCGGTGGGGGTTATCCCGGTCCACCCCTGAGAGGCTCTCTTGAGCTAATGGACGTACAGAGCACAGCCGCCCAGGCTGACATACTCATCTGCGACTCTCCCAATATGGCGGCAGCCGCGTGTCTAAGCTGGACAGACTCTTTAATCAATTTTGGAAGCAAATAACAAGCAGGAAGCCCCAACAAGCTCCACCACAGCCCCAACAAGCTCCACCACAGCTAAGAGAAGCAGTCCCCATTAAAATCCACCAACGCAAAAGGCGTCGAAGATGGGACCGGAGGCACAAACAGATATGCTGCCCCACGTCAAGCACTCGCCTCTACCTTTAGCCACCACAATCCCGCACCGGACGTGAAGCACCACCGGGACAGATCCGACCACCCGAGAGAACAAGCTTCCACCACCTCAAGCCACGAACCCGGCACTCAGCCAGAGACTTGCCTTTGTTGTTCCAGGTATCAGGGACTCCCAGGGTCTGCACTTGGTGCCCAGAAGGGATCGGATGAGCACAAGCAGTAAACAGCAGCCTGCCAAGCATGTCCCTCTATAGCCGATCCTCCACACCATGCCTTTGATCACATGAACTGCTCTCTGCACATTAACTAATCGTAAAGTAGCAAGTGTTTAACCCCTTAAGGACACATGACATGTGTGACATGTCATGATTCCCTTTTATTCCAGAAGTTTGGTCCTTAAGGGGTTAAACATGTCATTATTTCACCTCCTAAAGAGTTTATTGTCGTAGTTCCTTACATGCCTTTACCTTAACCGTTCATGTATTATGTTATTCACTAGTCTCATCTCATGGGGCGACTCACACTTGATTCATAACTAGTGGTGGAGCTGCTGATATAAATACACAGTTGATAACGTGCAAGCTACACCCTAAACATGACAGACATCTTTCACAACAATGTACTGCTATATACTCATACCCTCAGTGCAACTAGCCATGATATACGCACGTTCAGCCTAGCATGCTCAAATATAACACACTTCTGTCTAAAAAAACAAGCAAAAAAAAAAGGATGCAGCTTCCGAATGAATCTAAAATGGATGCTGTCCAGGAGGTGGGAGGGTCTGGGAGGGAGGGTCTGCTGCTGATTGGCTGGAATGTGTCTGCTGACTGTGAGGTACAGGGTCAAAGTTTACTCAATGATGATGAATAGGAGGCGGACCGAACATCGCATATGTTCTCCGTCCGTGGCGAATGCGAACAAGCTATGTTCGCCAGGAACTATTCGCCAGCGAACTATTCAGGACATCTCTACTTATAACAAATAAATCACAAGAACAGCAACCAAAACCGAGTTGCTAAACAATAATAGCAGTAATATATTGATCTAAAGCATTCGCTCCTGCAGTATGGAGGTAACCGGATTTAGAGCTCTGCTAGCCCGGAGAGACAAGGGTTGAGATCATTGTAAATGGAGACTGCTGTACACTGAAAGTCCCAAGTTGGACAACTCCGTGCTTTAGCCATGATCCATTCTTTTAAAGGGAACCAGTGTATGCAGCAAATAATCGCCTTGGGTACCCCCTCACGATAATTGGGCCTCAGAGCCCTGTGCACCAGTTTAAACTCAAAACCCTGTGAGGTGTCAGCACCCAGGATATGAATGAAGAGTGAGGTTAGTCCATGTTCTCACCTCCTGAGGCCTCCTGGACACCCCTCACCCTTTTGTTACTCTTCTTGCACAAGTTATCAAAGTCTTCCATTTGACAACTCAAAGCCCCTGCCTAGCTGTTGCAAGATGGTGGAAAGCTGGTGAGAATATTGCTGGGTCATGGCCTCCAAGGCCTGAATCTGGTCTTTCAGTGCCATCACCTCTGTCCTCAGGTGACCAAATTGTGCCATGGATATTGTCAAAAAGTTCAGCCACATCAATCTTAGTGGCTACTGTGGCTGTCAGGGTGTGAATATCTGCTCTTATCTGGGCTATGGTGGCTGCTTCTTCCTGAATTTCAGGAGATTATGTTTGCTCTAGGGCTACCTTCTCTGGGCTCTGTTGGGGAGTGGAAATACCCATCCATCAATTGTAATCTCGAGGATCCCCTCAGTGTCTGTTGCCGTTCTGACTTTTTATTACAGACCGTGCTGAAGTCAGGTAGGTGTATAGATGAGGACTAGGGTGAAGTGGAGCAGAGTGCGAGCTTAAGCTGCCAGTTCAGTGTCCTTGCTATGCCCCACTGGAATATAGCTCATGCTCCGCAGTCTCACTGTTCAATTATCTGCCATTTAAGAGTTAAATCACTTCCTATTTATACAGCTGTAGCCACACCAAACCTGGCTGAGACTTACACAGCCTTCATGAAAAATGAATTAATGTTCAATAAGACCTTAGAGCAGTGTTTCCCAACCCAGTCCTCAAGGCACACCTACCAGTCCAGGATTTAAGGATTACCCAGTTTTGTCTAAGGTGTTTTTAGAAAAAAATGAAAAAACACCTTAGACAAAACTGGGTAATCCTTAAATCCTGGACTGGTAGGTGTGCCTTGAGGACTGGGTTGGGAAACACTGCCTTAGAGAACAGTGTGTTTACTTTAGAAGTTCTTATCTCCAACTATGTTAATTTAACATTAATCACACCCAGTAGGCAGTTGTAGATATTAGCTGACTATTAACAGAGCAGAAGATAGCAAATTATAAATCAAACATACTGAAAAAAACACAACTACAAATACAACATTAAAATCACCTGCCTAATATCGGGAGTCCCCCTTTTGCTGCCAAAACAGCTATAATGCATCAAGGCATGGACTACACAAGACCTCTGAATGTTTCATGTGGTTTTTGGCTCCAGGACATGGATCGGATTTGTTGTTCCAGCACATCCCACAGATGTTCAATCAGATTGAGATCTGGGATCTAGAAAATTTGGAGGACAAGGCAACACCTTGAACTCTTTGTCATTTTCCTCCAGCTATTCCTGAACAACAACTGGCTCCAGTCGCAGACAAGAGACTCAGCAATTAAGTACAGCTGTGGAGTCGATGGATCTTTGTCACACAAGGAGAAATACCACTAGTTTTATCCTAATCCGGTGATTCAGCTGCATTAGTGCAGAAACTTAACCTGTTGCCTATACAATCAGAAGAGGCTCAAAAACCAGCGACTCAGACATAATACATTCCTATGTTACTCACTTGAGTCTAGACTTTTATGTTTTACATATTCAGAGCTCTCCTGATAGTCTCTTTAACACAATTTTAGTTCATTCTTGCTGTTTCATACCAATAATGTAATGTATAACTGTTTTATTTTCATAATATTTCCATATAATGGAAAAGTGGTATTTTGAGAGCACAAACTCCAATAAAAAACAAATTGAAAAAAAAAAAAACCTAAAAAAACCCAACCCTATATTATGGGGAGCACATGTTGTTACGCAGCTTATAATCAAGAGCCTGTACTGTAAATCACATTAAGCATGAGGGTGTGTTTTGATAAATGACATCTTTTAAAATATCCTTATTACATGGTATATTGACCTTTGCTGTGAGCACCAGCACCAGTACACTGACTAATATAAGCTAAATCTCTTGCATCTAATTAACAGATTTTATTCTAATAATTATAATTTGTTCTATAATTCATGGATCTAAAAATTAGATGGCAAATGAACTAACAAAGACCTAATTATACCATCAAGGAGGGTGATACCCAACACAGGACAATGTGAATCAAAGTAAGTAAAACATAAGCCAATATTTATTTAAAGTAATGGGTGTTATGTCCTTATGTGATGATGGTGGTAGCTGGGAGCTGTATGTAGCTAACAATACACATCCAACAATAGATGGCATTTTATTCTTCCATTCCTTATTTATCCAGTTATAAAAGTCCTGCAGATTTGGTCTATTTTTCAATTAGACTAGCCACTTACTTACAGGTATTGTGTGAAGCTGTTATGCCCATACAGCAGGCCCTCTGCTCCATTGTTGCCATCAACAAAAGACAATGATTACATTCTGCAAAGCTTTAGAGGAGATGTCAGTACAATGAGCAAATGGAATGAGTGGCATAATCATTTTCTAATAGATATCTGCTAGAATAACATGAACAGTGACACACTGGGGTCTTTGAAGTTCATTTTCAATTTTAACATCAAATACACTACAAGGTTTATACTTTTCAGTTTTGAAGTGTAAATTTACACCAAGCCCAGGTCAAGAGATAATTTAATAGAATGCTGGGGAAGAATATGATTGCCATTTCGTTTTCTATTCAACAGCATATGTGGTATAATAAACTAATGTTTGCAATACTGTAACATTGGTCTTCCTTTGTCATAAACAGGTAACACAAGAGGTTGATGGGAAATTTAGTGACAGTATATTTGTCAACTTTACGAATGAAACAGATACTTGATATATTTTTCCTCAGATTAATGAGTGATGTCTACTTTTCTTTTGTGTAAATGTTTCCTCCGTAAAATGTGCACGTAGTTTTGGATAATTGTTTACTGTTCAATCTGTGCTGTATTTTAAGTGATGTGATGTACAGTAAAATCATACTGATTGCGTATTACTTTATTTTGGCGAGATAAAACACTTTAGAATTAAGGATTGCAGATTGCAATTGAATAAAATGTCAACTGTGCCAATACAGCTGAGACACAAGTGTAGCAAAGGTTTTAGCCATCCTCATAGTGGTACATTGATTCAATGGATCTCTATGAGGAGATGCTGATTGACCAGTGCTGTGTTTGGCTTGTGCTGAGTCTTCCTCTGATCTGCCTTCTTGACAAGCTCAGCCAATCCAATGTTAAAGCATTGTGATTGGCTCAGAACACAACTTCTGATGATGTTAGCCAAGTAGGCAGACCACTGGAGTAAATGTAAGATTTTGCTATATTTAGTGGGGTAAGGGGGAGAGGGGCAGTGGCATGCGGGGGGTGGCTAGAAGGTGGTTTTAACACTGTAGGATCGGAAATACACGTTTGTGTTCCTGACTCTATATTGTTCCTTTAACTTTCTTATATGATTAACAAGGAAGGGTTGTTAGCAACACATGGGTGATAGTGATTTTTATGTATGTTTATGCAAACATATTAGAACATTAGAAATGTGTTTTTTTGTGATTTGTCGAGTTTTTTTTGTGTTGTATTTGTTAAGTGTCCAATTTTTGTTTTTCAATGTGTTAATAAAACTTCTTTCTGACAGTCTAAGCACCTAAGTCACTTCATCTTAATGTGGGTGTAGATTGCAGCAGCATTGTAGCTGTAAAAAGTACTGTTTCCCAGAAGATGTTTGGATAAATTACATCATTTATGTTTTGCATTTTTCTAAGTCTACTAGTGACTGCCAGACACGGGTTATGAACTAACAGAGATGCAATTCAGTGTAACAGTAACTTTACTTACAGCGGAGTGTCAATGGTAACCAATGAGTGACAAGGAACTTAATCCTTTCGTGCCTGCTGTCCCCCCAGCCTCCTTGCTCCTCATCACTGGTGAGCTATGCAATCATTAAAGCTCCAACACTTGATAGCAGAGTGACAGAACTTCATGATGAATTTATGGAGTTCACTGAGCTTCCAGTATGTTCCGATATGTTCTGCATACCAATGTCTTACTGCCCCAGGTAGAATATCAGTCAAGAAATTATCACCAACGCCGTTATTGAAGGGGATGAAGCCGTATGGTTTCAAAAGACCACAAAGATTCTATGCTACCATCCCAATACTGCATACAACAATGTTTGCTCTTCACTGGAGTTCCAGGTGTAACAAATTTGAGCTAGGTCATTTTATGTCCATGGCTAACTGGAACATGTCTTGTAGGGAAGCTGTGGCATATTTCCCTGTATTGTCTTTGGGAATATGGAAATAGAAATCCTTCTAGCATGGTGATTGCTGAGGTTTAAATGTTAAATAGACACTAGTCCGTATTTCATTTAGAGTGCAACAGCAATTTCCTTTTTACAAGAGAGAAAACATAAGTTAAATAATCTGCAACAAAAATATGGGATGACTATATTTTTGCACTTGTATTATACATATGTACAGGTTCCAATATTTAATGAATGCTGGTGTCCTCACTATTAATCTTGAAGTACAATGTGTAAAACCTCACATGTGCACAAGTGGCTCTGTCATATTGACAGACTCTCTTCTTCTACTGTCAGAACCACCTGTGACCATGTGTGAGTATATTATCTCAGAAGACGTGAATGTTGTTAGGGCAATAATAGAAATTTAAATATATACAATGAAGCCATTAAGGCATTTAAACATGCAGACTAGCTGAATAAATGTCTGGTTAAAGAAAATGCTCCAAAAAAACCTTGTATTTTACAGTGATCTGGTTCTAGCAATACACAAGTAAGTAGAGAAGAATAACGAAAAATATAACAATAATTATTGATTAGAAAATCTAAACAATTATGAAACTGCAATTAAATACAGTTTATATTTACCAAGAATTAACACAAGTGGAATAGCAATTATACTATTTTTTTTTCTTTGTACTGATATCTTACCCTACTTTGATACGATATCAAATATAATCTAGTCTAGTGTCTCTGTTTTTGATTACTAACCAAGATACAAAACTAATATTGGGTCTGAGAAGACTGCCGAACCAATTCATCAGTTGGACACACCAGGGCTGTTCAAGGGCTTAACCCTAAAATTATTCACAGATAAAGAGAAAAAAATTAAATAAACCAGATTAAATAAACCATCTAGGTATTAATAGAAACCAATAAATAGATGAAAACCAGCACCAAAGAAAAGAAAAAAAACGACCAAATTGCTCAGTGATTCTCATATGTATCCTATTAATATACCCATATCCATATATGGTCCTACTGGAGATCTCATAAGTGATGGATGATAAAAGGCTTCATTAAATTTAGACCATTGCACCCAATCACTAATCCAAAACAGTCAAAAATTTAATCAAATGTGCAATATAGGGTACTGTAATTCAATAAGTAAAGGATTTAGAAGGATTTAACTGTAAATAATAGTAACTGTCTCCTGCTCTGACAATCTTGTCAAAGATACAAATGATCTAATATCACATCAAATTTTTATAGCACCTATGTATACAGTATACATCTATAGAGTGTTTTGTGAGTTCTTGGATTAGTGATGTGGTGCAGTGGTCGGAATTCAATAAAGCCTTATATTACCCATCACTTATGTGATCTCTTATAGGACTATATATGGATATGGGGATACTAACAAAATAGGTCCGAGTATCACTAAGCAAATTGGTTGTTTTGTTTATTTGGTTTGGTCCAAATGTTTATCTATTTATTGGTCTCTATTAATATCTAGGGTTTATTTCATCTTCTAGGTAGCATAACCACTTTAATGGGGAGTGCACTTTTTCCTCTTTGTCTCTTATTACTTTGGTTACTATATAGTAGAGAATAATAGGAGAGATTACTTACCAAATGAAGCACAAAAAGAGATATGTGATTATTAATCCTCAGGTTTCAGAAATGTACACTCGCTTGCACTAGTTTGTGAGTTTCAATGTGACTCATCTTAGCAGTTGACCATGGGAACTTCTCCTGAGTCAATCAACCCAGAAAGATCTACGCTATCCAACGTTTCATAATCTCTTATTCACATAGATAACCACAATACTTTTTCTGTGATAATTAAGTTTTCACATTATACTGCATCTCTTTGCAGTTTAATAACTTTCTCTGGATTCCAATACCACATGTAGGTTTATGACACATTGGTATATCACTGATAGTTTAATACCTGGAGATCAAATACTAATGTTAATAGTGAGAGAGGATTCTCTTTTATGTGAAAATAAAATATGGGGGTATGGGGGGTTCAAAGAACCTTGTATATCTTACATATTTAAACCCCAATGTGTCCAATGCATTATGAAAGATACAGCTGTGTCCATGTGCCCCCAACCTCCACATAGATATGCAAATATTTTTTTTGTTTGTTTGCCATTTGCTATTTCACTGTCACTAGTTACAGTTAGATACCTACTTACTGTGACGAAGTGCCCTTCGCCACTTGTGCCTGGAGAGGACTAATTGCCAGCCTCCTGCCATGTGACTTTGGTCCCTGGGAGACTTTGCCAGTTAAAAAGACTCTCCTTCTAATACCTATACCATTGTTCTCCAGCAGGGCGTTGTCCCAGGGACACTGCCAAACCAGTTGAAACAAGCAGTTTTGTCCCAAATAGGACTTTTACCTAACTTTTGAACTACTGGAGGGAATTGTATGATTTTTGGGTATGTTTATAATTAAAGTGTGCTGAGTTCGAATATGTGATTTTTATGTTTGCGGCATGTATATTTTGGAAGTTATTAATATGTTGCATAAAGTGTATTTTTCCTGCCTGTGATAAATTACATTAACCCATTGTGTTCAGTAATTATATCACAGGCAGAAGGGAGGGATTGTATGTTTGTGCTGGGTGTGTTTTACGGTTTGCCTGTAAAGGATTGGTTGCACTGTGTCCTGTGGGATGTCCCCTTGCATGGGGACTTGCATAAAAGCCAGTGTGTGGTCATTCAAATTAGATCATCTTGAACCTTTCTTGAAGCCTTGGCTCATGTCCCCAGAGTAAGCTCTTGCAATAGCTTGATTTGTTCCTGCTACGCTCTCTGGATTTAGGAGAGGTTCACCCACTGGGAGCTGGATCCTGGTCGTGGATCCAGGGTGGGTGGAGACGGCAAGACCCCGGCGCAGCTGTATCGCTGGAAGTGGGGTATGCAGTGCTGATGGTGTCGATTGGAGTGCTTGGAGTCCTCAGCGAGCACTAGGCACATCGATTAAAGTTACATCCCCTCATACCCCCGATCTGGATGACCAACATATCCAAAAATCACCCAGATCGGTTCAGGGATTCAGGATTTTCCTGGAAGTCATAATTTGACCCACCATGGTCCTATGCCCCAAATAGTTCCATAGAATCACATCTAAGTGCCGCTGGGGAATGACCGGGAACCACAAAGTCTTCATGCCGAAAATAGTTCCAGGGCATTCGCGGCTAAGTCCCCCTGAAGTCTATTCGTGGTTTTGGTCCATGCAAACGGCTGCCAGGGAGCTAGCGTCCGGTTCTATGTACATGAATGGAAAGTGCCGAACTAGGGGAACCAGAGGGAATAAAATATGGGTCTATACAGTCGCTGACCTGGCCCATAGTCGGTGGGCAAGAGGCTGGCTAGCAGGCCCCTCCAAGAACCGTGACACGGTTCAGTTCGTCACAAGGGTTTATTGGAAACAAATACAAAACTTTTGTTTGAGCAAAAAGCTTTTAAAAAATAATTTACCAAATAATAAAGTTACAGATAAACAGTGTCATAGATATTTCCCCCACATATTCTATAAAACGTTCACATATATATTATCCTGTATAATTTATATGCGCCGTTTTCCTATGTATTGTATATGTTTGTGTATTATATATATATATATATATATATATATATTGTAACTTTACCTTTGCATTGTCCATACCATACCACTTTCAAATTCTAGTCACAGACACAAACACACAAAAATATGCACATATATACACACTCTGAAACACACACATACACACATGCACAAACACATTGACAAATGGCAAAACAGATTCACATTGACAGATATAAAGTGATAATGTGTATCTGGCTGTGTGTATTTCTGAGTGTGTCTGGATGAGACTGGGTGGGGCTGAGTGTGACAGAATAAGGGAGGGTGATTATGACAGGTTTGGGGTTTGAGTGTGAAATGGTTGGAGGAGGGAGTGTTAAAGGGCGAGTGGAGGTAAGTGCGACAGTGCGTGTAGAGGGGTGACAGTGTGTGTGGAAGACGACTGTTTGTGGGAAAGTGGTGACACTACAGTGTTGGGGTGAAAACATGTGTAGGGGGGTTGATAATGTGTGGAGTGTAGTGAGGGTGACACTACAATGTGGGTGGAGAATGTGTGTGTGTGTAAAGGGAGGGTGGCAGTGTATCTGGGGGAGATGGAGTGTGTGGTAGGAGGGTGAGAGTACAGTGTGTGTGTGGGTGACAGTGTGTGTGGGGAGGTGACAGTATAGTGTGGGGGGTGACAGTACAGTGTGGGTTGGTGACAGTACAATTTTGGGGTTAGAGTGTAGTGTGGGGGGTGGGGACAGCATAGTGTTGTGGTGACAGTATAGTGTGGGGGGGGTGACAGTACAGTGTGAGGGGCTGACTGTTTGTGGGGGGTGACAGTGCAGTCGGGGTGGCAGTGCAGTGGGGGTGACAGTACAGTGTGAGGGGTTGACTGTTTGTTAAGAGGTGACAGTACAGTGCAGTAGGGGTGGAAGTGCAGTGTGGGGTGACAGTACAGTGTGATGGGGTGACTGTGCACTGTAGAGGTGACAGTACAGTGCAGTAGGGATGGAAGTGTAGTAGTGTGTGACAGTACAGTTTGAGGGGGTGACTGTTTCTGGAGAGGTGACAGTACAGTGCAGTAGGGGTGGCAGTGCAGTAGGGGGTGACAGTACAGTGTGAGGGGGTTACTGTTTGTGGAGAGGTGACAGCACAGTGCAGTGGGGGTGACAGTACAGTGTGAGGGGGTGACTGTGGAGGGGTGACAGTGCAGTGTGAAGTGGTGACAGTGCAGTGGGGGTGACAGTATAGTGGGGGATGACAGTATAGTGAGGTCTCTGTGTAGTGTGAGGGGATGACTGTTTGTGTGTGGAGGCGGGTTAGTGCCTTTTAAAAAAAAAAAAACGAATTTATTTTCTGGTGGTCCACTGTGGGCTCCCTGGTGGTTGGTGGTATCATACAGTATGCTGGGACGACAGAGCTTCAGGTCTGCAGCTCAGCAGTGTAGAGAGCTGCAGACCATGTGTCTCGTGAGCTCTGGTCAGAGCCACGGTAAACCACAGCAACGCTCTGATTGGTCAGAGCTTGCGAGCACATGGTCTGCAGCTCCGTACACTGTGGAGCTGCAGACCTGAGGTGCTCTCCTCCCAGGCAGACTGACTGGAAGGGCCTCGCACCCGCCGGCATAAAGAGAAAGTCGCCGGGCCCCCTCCCAGTGTCGGGTCCTCGGTCATGAACTAAAGTGAACAAAAAAAAGCGTGGGATAAAATGCAGGACCTCAAGTGTCCCTAGAACTAGGAAATACAATTAATCCATGTCATCCATGTTTGGGAAGACCTTTCAGAAGTATCCTTCAGTAGTTATATCCTTATATCTTCCCAGATCACCCTCACCTCCCCATTGTCATGCTCCTCAGATTTACCACTATTACTAAATCCTCCAATGAATCCCTTTTTTCCAATTTTTCTAATTCTCCCCCATTATTGCTTCTTCCAGCTCATCCCCACATTACCTTGTGGCTCGCAGGTAAAGTGCACACTTATCATGTGACATGCATGTGGAGAAGCACTTGTGCTCAGAATAATGCCAACATACTGCACAGCTATGCATGATAGCTTTAGTGCAAGTACCCTCACCATACGTTCCCAAATGCTTAACTCTTTAAGTGCCATGGTATTCCACCACATATTAAGAACTCACTTTAAGTGACCCCATCCATGGAGGTAAGACACTCATTTAATTTGTGCCTTACTATCACTAAAATTTGTCATACTTATTATAATGTTGTCGAACTTTGTCTATTACTTTGACCGTGCTCCTCGCTCCAACCCTGATCTCGGAACTGTTAACTGGCATGGTATCTGCTTGCCGATTTGGATTAGACACTCGTTTCCCCACTTCAAACCTCAGAGCTTGTCTGCCTTATACCAGTTTCCTCAAGCTTGTTCACCACTGCTGCCTCATCTGCTTCTTCTGATTGAACTGCTTCAGATTAGGCATTGCTTCTCTCCACACACCTGCACTGCATTCTGCTTCACCTTCCACCTTTTAACTCCACAAGGAGTCTGTTTCTATTACTACATGCCTGCAACTCCTGTTACCTCAATGAAGATCTCTTATTAAAAATAAAAAAAACTCTATATTTGTGTTCCCATCTTTCAAATTAAAGGGACACTATAGGCACCCAGAATTTTTCATCTCAATAAAGTGGTCTAGGTGATGTGACAGTAGCATTCAAAGTATTAATGATGCATTGATATTGTGATAACTCTGCAGTGCCCTCTGCTGACTGAATTGAAATTTGTACATTTACATAATGCTGGTATGCAAATTAGTGCAACCAAATAAGTAGTTAAATGTATGTATTGCGGCTTTTTAGTGTGTTTACAAAAGTTACTTGTATTATATGTTGTGTTAATATATGTTAATTATAATTGCTTGTACAATGTTATACTACAGGGCCGTTGAATGCTTCAGTCTGATTGGTTGATGAACGTTCTAAGGTGTGCATTATTTTCAGGGAGACGCACAGCTAAAGTAGTTCCAGACGGGTCTTGACCGCATTACAGTTGCGTAAGGAATTAGTCCTACATACAAGTTAATGACAAAAACTTGACAAACATCTTGAAATACATAATCTGAACAATGTTTTGAGGTGTGGTAACTGTAGTATAAGCAGAATAAATGACTCCAGGCCATTAAATTATTAGAAAAAAATAATGCACACCCGAGGTGTAACATGGTTATGGACAAGTCACCAAATGCTTAGTTCAAAATAAAGTATACGTTCTGTTGGTTTTAAGTTTTCGGACTTGCTTCCTGCCTGCACTATTCCCTGGTCCCAGGGAAGTGTCAACAAATAGCTGGTTTGAAAACCAAACAATTCTGTAAAGTTGTCAGCAAATGCTAGGCCTGAGAGACACAAGTACCTTGTAAAATCAGTAGTTGGAGGAAGGGCAGGCAGAGGGGTCAATACTTGCCTGAGAGACAAAGGCACAGGCAGAGGGGTCGATACATGCCTTGGTGAAGGAGCATCTGGTAGGGAGGACGATACCTGCATGTACCTATATTCCTGGTGGCATTTTATCACAGACGCCCTCCTATTTTAACCCTGCAGGTGAAAACATTGCAGAAGAGGGCATTGTAGGACTAAGTGCCTCTAGTAGCTGACACTCATACCACTATGAAAACAAAGAACAAACCTGGAAAGATTGTTACACATAACTTTTATTTAATAAATGGGTCCTGTGTGACTTACTACACAATTCTCTAACTATATACAGTAACACTCAAGGGAAGGAAAGGAAAACCAATATGTACATGGCAACCTCAAGAAGTAGGCAGGAGCCTAAAATCTGTGGTACTGGGAAGGTACATAGAGATGGACTAATTCCCTAATAACCCCTCTGTAATGTAGGAGGATCACCAAATTCCTATAATAATAATAATAATGTAATGTTTACCCTCTTATTGAAGTGCAGTCTGATTGAATTGTATTATTGTTTTATGTCGTTGCATGAAGTATAAATGAGTCTAGAGAACATTTATTTCAGCTGATCAGTGGTGTACCTAAGGTATGGCTGACATGGCACATACTCTAGGTGCCACTTATTGGGCCTCCCTCAAAGCAGAGAGCAGAGAGATCAAAAGATCAAAGAGAGATCAAAAGATCACCTTGTACAGCACTTTAAAAACCAGTCCCTCCCTGGTGGTTCCAGCACGGTGCGAGGGAGTCAGAGTGCAGGTGTCGGGTTTCTAGGTCTGCGCTCTAAATACCTCACAGAGCCCCGATCTGGAAGGCCCGTGGCTGCATTAGCATCCCACTGGATACCAGAGAGCCAACCAAAACACCAGGGAATGCCCAAGAGGTAAGCAGGAGGGGGGCAAATGTATTTAAAAAAAGCAATTGCAGTGTGGGGACAATGTTTTAATACAGCCTCCATACATACTGTCCCTCTTCCCATACACACTAATCCCCCATACATTATCACTGTTCGGTCACCCTGCCACAGTCACTGACAACCCCTCACCATGACACACCTACACCCCAAACCATGTCACACTCACCCCCAAACTCTGTCACTCCCTCCCACACATGAAACACATCCTAAACATAAACACAACAAACAAAAAACAGAAGTACCTCCCAGGAACATGCATAGGTACACAATGCCTCCATGTAAACTAAGAAACACAAGTCTTCGTGACGAATAACAATGAATTTTACAATAGACTAACAATTCATAATAACATGACTAACTTACATAGGTACAGTTGGTGGAAAGTTTATGGAACAGGGCAGTCTAGAGCTGAGCCTTTAATGTTTTTTTCTGCAGATATAATGGCACTCACTCTTATAAATCAACTTTTCTTCTGTCTCTCAAAGCCTGGGTGCTCCAAAAAGAAGGCAACAAGAAAACATAGAATGCCTGTAGGCTCATGCATCCTTTTGAGGAGGTGACAAACCTAGTCAGTCGCACTGAAGCCACCATCAGCGACATCATACCATTTGTTTTCTTCCTGGAGAGTGCCCTGCGAAGAGTGCTGGATCAGGCCGTAGATGAGCGTAAAGAGGAAGAGGAAGAGTTGTGGTCACCATCACCACCAGAAACAGCCTTATCAGCATTGTTTGCTGGACCTTCGGCAACGCTGGAAGAGGATTGTGAGGAAGAGGAGTCAGAGGAGGAATGTGGCTTTGAGGAGGAGGAGGAAGACCAACCACAACAGGCATCCCAGGGTGCTCGTTGTCACCTATCTGGTACCCGTGGTGTTGTACGTGGCTGGGGGGAAGAACATACCTTCAGTGAGATCACTGAGGATGAGGAACGGGACATGAGTAGCTCGCATCCAACCTTGTGCAAATGGGGTGTTTCATGCTGTCGTGCCTGTTGAGGGACCCTCATATAAAAAGGCTGAAGGAGAACGACCTGTACTGGGTGTCCGCGCTACTAGACCCGCGATATAAGCAAAAAGTGCCTGACATTTTACCGAATTACTGCAAGTCGGAAAGGATGCAGCAGTTCCAAAATAAATTAAAAAGTATGCTTTACACAGTGTATAAGGGTGATGTCACAGCACAATGGGAATCTAACAGGGGAAGAGGTGAAAGTAATCCTCCTCCTCCCTTGACCACGCCGGCAAGGACAGGACGCTTTACAGACGTGTTGTTGATGGAGGACATGCAGAGCTTTTTAAGTCCTACGCATCGCCACAGCTCTTCGACCCCTTGACTACTGGGTGTGCAGGCTTGACCTATGGCCTGAGCTATCCCAATTTGCGATAGAACTTCTGGCCTGCCCCGCTTCAAGTGTCCTGTCAGAAAGGACCTTCAGTGCAGCAGGAGGAATTGGAGAGAAAAAAGCGGGTCGCAAGAGTATTCTGAGAACGGACAGCAGCTGAAATAGCCTGCCCTTCGGTGGGTCCCCGCTCAGAACTCAAGCTGGTTTTAGCTCATCTTGTGCCATTACAGAGAGAACATATCTGAAGCATATCAGACTGGTCCCACCCATACGGGCAGTCCAGATCCGAAATGCCAGCAAGTTCTCTCTGCACGAGAGATACAGCAACCCCAGACGATCGTTTCAGCCTTGTTAGGCATCATCAGTGAGGCATAGCTGATATCTCTCTAGGCACCGTGAGCAAGGGGTCCACGTCTGGATTACCCTTTAACTTATGGAGAGAAAAAAACGGGTCGCAAGAGTATTCTGAGAACGGACAGCAGCTGAAATAGCCTGCCCTTCGGTGGGTCCCTGCTCAGAACTCAAGCTGGTTTTAGCTCATCTTGTGCCATTACAGAGAGAACATATCTGAAGCATATCAGACTGGTCCCACCCATATGGGCAGTCCAGATCCGAAATGCCAGCAAGTTCTCTCTGCATGAGAGATACAGCAACCCCAGACGATTGTTTTAGCCTTGTTAGGCATCATCAGTGAGGCATAGCAGAGAAGAACGTGCTGGCATTTCGGATCTGGACTGCCCGTATGGGTGGGACCAGTCTGATATGCTTCAGATATGTTCTCTCTGTAATGGCACAAGATGAGCTAAAACCAGCTTGAGCTCTGAGCGGGGACCCACCGAAGGGCAGGCTATTTCAGCTGCTGTCCGTTCTCAGAATACTCTTGCGACCCGTTTTTTTTCTCTCCAGCAGGAGGTATTGCCACTGAGAAGAGAAGTCGCCTAGGTCAAAAAAGTCTAGATTACCTCACCTTTATTAAGATGAATGAGGGATGGATCCCGAAGGGACTGACAGTGGGCGATACATTCGACTAAAAAAGGCCTGATGAGGGGGACGTAACAGGGATTAAACTGATAAGAATAGTACTACTTAACACACCACTCCTATCTGGTGGCACATTAGATTGCACGCGAAGTGCCCCAAATTTGAAGTAGGAGGATCAACCAAGCATCTTTTTCCATCTCCCGGTTCCTAAAATCGATGCCATATACACATCCCCTGATAGGGGACGTAACAGGGATTAAACTGATAAGAATAGTACTACTTAACACACCACTCCTACCTGGTGGCACATTAGTTTGCACGCGCAGTGCCCCAAATTTGAAGTAGGAGGACCGACCAAGCATCTTTTTCCATCTCCCGGTTCCTAAAATCGATGCCATATACACGTCCCCTAATAGGGGACGTAACAGGGATTAAACTGATAGGAATAGTACTACTTAACACACCTTATAATAACGCAGAGAGAGGCATAGCAGAGAGAGGAGTCTAAAAAGAGGAGTCAGAGGAGGAAGGTGGCTTTGAGGAGGTGGAAGACCAAACACAGCAGGCGTCCAAGGGGGCTTGTTGTCACCTTTCGGTGTTGTACGTGGCTGGGTGGAGGAAGAGACCTTCAATTACATAAGTGAGGACAAGGAACGGGACATGGCTAGCTTGGTATCCAACCGGGGAGTTTGGTCTGTCACTGTGAAGCAGGCGTAACCCTTACACTACCTGATCGATTCAACATCATACCTGATGTTTTAAAGCACATTATTCCAAACAATTTAGGAATGTTAGGTGATTTATGCCCTTTCTGGATTAAAACCAGACTCTGCATCAACTATGTAATTTTCCATGGGAGTTTTGCCATGGTTCCCCCATCTGGCATGCCACAGTCCAGGTGTTAGTCCCCTTGAAACAACTTTTCTATCACTATTGTGGCCAGAAAGAGTCCCTGTGGGTTTTAAAATTCGCCTGCCTATTGAAGTCTATGGTGGTTCGCCTGGTTCGCCCGTTCGCGAAAATTTGCGGAAATTCGCGTTCGCCATTCGCGAATGGAAAATTTTATGTTCGCAACATCTCTATTGAGTAGCCAAACCATCTTAGTATGGTCTTTGAACTATCCCCCAGACAGCCACTCCTCATCCGCTCTGCTTTATGTTAAGAAAATGGGAAATAGGATTATGACAGTGAGTGTAGGAGATCATGTACACAAGCTTGCCCAGAGACCTATCAGCATTCAAGACAGTGTTGGAACCAACTGAATGACTTAGAAGGAGATGATCCAACCAGTGTCAACATACTTTATATTCCCTTCTAGACACAGTGTGCTTTAACTCTTGGTTCACTTTGCTTATCTGTTTGAGCATCATTATAACACTTTGTCATAAATTCTTTGTATTTGTTTTACTCATTATAATCCAAGGGAGAATATTTGTTGCTTTATTGATAAATGATAAATTAATGATACTGCACTTGAAATTCTTTATCATCATCATCATCATCATCATCATCGTCATCATCAATATTTTAGTTAATGTGTGCTTTCAACATGACTCAAAACCAGAGATAACAGCATATTTTTGTCATCTTTTTAACAAGGATGTATTAACATAATTTTCTAAAATATTTGCTACAGTATGTTTATTACACACTTGCTACTCTTTACCCTCAATGTGCTGCAGTCCAACAAATCGAAAACTACATATGTGCTACGTATGTGAGTGTTTCAACTAAACTGCTTTATTGCCACCTAGTGGCTTTTAATAGGAAATATTGTTAAGTCATCAAATGCCAATACTATATATTTTAATCAGTTTTGTTTACTATTGGGTTTGACTTTCCAAAGTCAGTAAAAATGTATATCAAATAGTCAATACAGTTTGAATTTATATGAATAATCTGCTAATTTGAATGTGTATGACTTTACGGACATTATCTCATAGACTGTGAGCTTGTTTCAGCAAGGCCTTCTTCACATATTATCTCTGGTAATTTTTGTATATGAATTACTTTTTGTAAAATATTCACATTCTATAATTTTAAAGCACTTTGGAATATGTTGGTGCTATGTAAATGTTAATAATAATAATACTAATTATGATAATAAACTCAGGTATACATTTGGTGGAAATTGTGGTACTGTAGTTAATGCACCAGTTTTTGTAATTTAAACAACTAATTTAAAATATATATTTGAATTAGACATTTAAGTAAGTATCTATATTCATTATATCTGCTTGGTAAGGCTCCATGCAGTGGCGTACACACAACCCATGGGGCCCCGGTGCGAAAACTGATCTGTGGGCCCCCCCCCCCCCCCCTGCTTACTCTGCGCGGGCTGGGGCCGCAACACATGGCGGGCGGGCACCTGGTCGCAGGGCTGCGACCCGTGCGACCGCGGTATGTACGCCAGTGCATGCATAAACACATACACTTAAAGGACCACTACAGACACCCAGATCAAATCAGCTCAATGAAGTGGTCTGGGTGCCAGGTCTCTCTAGTTTTAACCCTGCAGCTGAAAACAGCAGTTTCAGAGAAACTGCTATGTTTCACTGAGGGTTAATCCATCTCTAGTGGCTGTCTCATTGACAGCCGCTAGAGGATTTTCTGCGATTCTCACTGTGAAAATCACAGTGAGAAGACGCTGAACGTCCATAGGAAAGCATTGAGTAATGCTTTCCTATATGGGCGGTTTGAATGCGCGCGTGGCTCTTGCCACGCATGTGCATTCGGAGCTGAGAGGCGGATCGGGACGGAGAGATCCCCAGCGCCAAGGGAGCCCGGCGCTGGAGAAAGGTAAATGCTTTAGACACACACACACACACTCTCATGAACAGACGCACACATTTACTGACAGACACACACTCAGTGACAGACGCACACAAACATACTCAGTAACAGACACACACACTAACACACTCACTCACACTAACACACTCACTAACACACTCACTCACACTCACTCACTCACACTCACTCACTAACACACTCACTAACACACACAAAAACTAACACAAACTAACACTAACACACTCACTAACACACACTAACACAATCACTCACACTAACACACTCACACTAACACAATACCACTAACACACTCACACTAACACACTCACTAACACACTCTCTCACTAGCACACACTAACACAATCTAACACTAACGCACTCACTAACACACTCACTAACACTAACACACTCACTAACACTAACACACTCACATTAACACACTCACTAACACACACACTCACGCACTCACTAACACTCACACACTCACTAACACACTCACTAACACTAACACACTCACTAACACACTTACATTAACACTAACACACTCACTAACACACACTAACACACTCACGAACACAATCACTCACACTAACACACTCACTAACACAATACCACTAACACACTCACACTAACACACTCTCTCACTAACACACACTAACACAAACTAACACTAACGCACTCACTAACACTAACACACTCACTAACACTAACACACTCACTAACACTAACACACTCACTAAAACTAACACACTCACTAAAACTAACACACTCACATTAACACACTCACTCACTCACTAACACTCACACACTCACTAACACACTCACTAACACTAACACACTCACTAACACTAACACACTCACATTAACACTAACACACTCACTAACACACACACACACTAACACTCACTAACACTAACACACTCACTAACACTAACACACTCACATTAACACTAACACACTCACATTAACACTAACACACTCTCTCACTAACACACACACACACACACTAACACAAACTAACACTAACACACTCACATTAACACACTCACTAACACACACACTCACTCACTCACATTAACACACTCACTAACACACACACTCACTCACTAACACTCACATTAACACACTCACTCACACTAACACACTCACTCACACTCTCACTAACACACTCACTAACACTAACACACTCACATTAACACACTCACTAACACTCTCACTAACACACTCACTCACTAACACACTCACTCACTAACACACTCACTAAACACACACACACGTTTTTTCTGTTTTTTTTTTTTTTAATTTAATCCCCCCAGCCTCCTTACCTGTGTGAGAGCTGGGGGGATTCCCTGGGGTCCAGTGGTGTTGCTGGTCACCCGGCTGGCGGGCGCGCGAGGGAGCACTGTCCCCTGGGTGCTCCCTCTTCAGCTCCCTCGCGCGCCGCGTACTGATACCGGAGCCGGAAGATGACGTCATCTTCCGGCTCCGGTTTCAGTGCGGTGCGCGAGGGAGCTGAAGAGGGAGCACCCAGGGGACAGTGCTCCCTCGCGCGCCCGCCAGCCGGGTGACAGCAGGGCCAGCCTCGGGGGGCCCGGAGGTGGCCGGCTCCTGGGCCCCCCAGCAGAAGAGGCTGGCCCTGTGGGTACATACCGGGTCGCAGGGGCGGCCGGGCCCCCTGGTGGGCCGGGCCCGGTCGCAGCCGCGACCCTGGTATGTACGCCACCGGCTCCATGCTATATTGAATAATACAGAATGCATGGGTTTAACACCCTCAATACCAAGACAGAGTATAAACATTTTTATTGTAGAATAAAATCTAGTCCATAAAGCCTCAATCACCCTCATGTAACTCTAGTTATGATGACCAGAAACAAATGTATATTCTACAAGGTGGCAAGAAAAGCAGTTTAGTTGAAACAATCACATATACCAGAAACCACTAAGCACTAGTATAATGAATTTAATATTGCTGAAAATGTAAGCTAATCCCCTACTTTCAGACAGTGCAGGAAGTTTCACTAGGTGGTACCATTCCTCCGGTCAGGGAGGGGGGAATATTGAATAGACTACCATTTCAGTACTAGCATTACATCAGCATTCCAGAAATGATAAACATTGCTATAGCACTTGTAAATGCCTTAATTTTAGAAAAATTTGATGTAATTTTATTTTATGTATATGGCCATTATGCCCATATTAAGACATTACTTTTACATTCTGTTGTGATTTCTAGTAAACTGCACTACTAGTAATGCCTTGAAAATATAGGTACAGTACAGTTTGTAAATATTTTTATTTATATATGTAACGGAGCTACCTGTACCATGGCTGGGTACCTCCACCAAGGACCGCTTCCTTGGATATCATTCTCTGGATTTTTTTTTTTTTTTTTTGCTCTTCTTTAAGACACATTACTGCAGGATAAAATGTATCTAACTGCTAAAATGTATGCCCCACATTTATGGCAAACGAAACCAAAAACTTCCATTCAATACGCTAGGTCTCAGGGGTGTACCGTGGGGTTGGTGAAACCGGCACCCGCCAGGGGCGCTGGCGTAGGAAGGGGGGCGCAAAAATCCAGTGTCAGTGTGACAGGTGATTTTTGCGTACCCTGCTCGGCCTGCACCCCCGTCACCCCACGGAAGTTTGCGGCTCCATTTTCCATTAGGGAACCTCACGCAGAGCTGGCACTACTGGCCCTGGGGGTGCAATGTCCGGCTGTCTGGCTGGAGGGGAGCCGGTCACTTTATGAAGCTGAGAACAAGCACCTCCCCTCAGCGCAGCCTCTTACCGCCCGCCCAGCTTCCTGCCGCCCGAGGAGGATGGGTGTAAGTAAGAGACAAACAAAGGAGGTTGTAAGACACACTAAAGAGGGGTAATACATTCAAAAGAGGGGATATGAAACACTAAAGAGGGTAAGAAAGTAAGAAATTCAAAAGGGGGGTTACAAGACGCACTTTTTTTTGCAGGTGGGGGGAAAGCGGGCATCTTCGTCTGTGTAGCTAAAAATCCTTGCACCGGTCCTGACCGCACGAACAGTACTCACTAGGAGGAGGAAGCTCCTCCCCCTCCTTCCATTCTGCGTAGGTGCGCCGGGTGTCACTTGACTCAGTGTGAGAGCGCACCGCCACGAGAGACTGCCCCCCTTCCCTGCTCTAACAGGTAAAATGGCAGGGAGGGCGGCCATCATAGAGAGACAGGGGAGAGGGGCATAGGCAGAGACAGGTGAGGGGGCAGAAATACATGGGAGGGGGCATGGGCACAGAAATATGTGGGATGGGGGCATGGGGACAGAAATACATGGGAAGGGAGCATGGGGACAGAAATACATAGGAGGGAGCATAAGGACAGAAATACATGGGAAGGGTCATGGGGGACAGGAATACATGGATGGGGTGCATGGGGACAGATATACATGGGAGGGGGCATGGGGACAGAAGGACAGAAAGACATAGGAGGGGGGCATATGGGGACAAGGACATGGGAGGGGGCATGGGGACAAAGACATGGGAGGGGGCATGGAGGCAAAGACATAGGAGGGGGCATGGGGGACAGAGAGAGACATGGGAGACAGAGAGACATGGGAGGGGGCATGGGGGACAAAGAGAGACATGGGAGGGGACAAGGAGAGAGAGAGAGTGACATGGGAGGGGACATGGGGAAAGAGAGAGTAACATGGGATGGGGACATGGGGAGAGAGAGAGAGTGACATGGGATGGGGACATGGGGAGAGAGAGTGACATGGGATGGGGACGGGGGGAGAGTGTGACATGGAAGGGGACATGGGGAGAGAGACTGACATGGGATGGGGACAAGGGGGAGTATAGACAGGGGAAGGGGCATGGGGAGAGAGAGGCATGGGGAGAGAGACATGGGATTAGGCATGGGGGAGAGAGACACGGAGAGGGCATGGGGACAGAAGGACAGAAAGACATAGGAGGGGGCATATGGGGACAAGGACATGGGAGGGGGCATGGGGACAAAGACATGGGAGGGGGCATGGAGGCAAAGACATGGGAGGGGGCATGGGGGACAGAGAGAGACATGGGAGACAGAGAGGCATGGGAGGGGGCATGGGGGACAAAGAGAGACATGGGAGGGGACATGGAGAGAGAGAGTGACATGGGATGGGGACAAGGGGGAATAGAGACATGGGAGGGGGCATGGGGAGAGAGAGGCATGGGGAGAGAGACATGGGATGAGGCATGGGGGAGATAGACATGGATGAGTGGGTGACATGATGGGGAGAGTGTGACATGGAAGGGGAGATGGGGAGAGAGACTGACATGGGATGGGGACAAGGGGGAATAGAGACATGGGAGGGGGCATGGGGAGAGAGAGGCATGGGGAGAGAGACCTGGGATGAGGCATAGGGGGAGAGAGACACGGATGAGTGGGGGACATGAGGGAGAGAGATACACAGATGGGTGGGGGGCATTAAGGGGAGGGAGACACGGATGGGTGGGGGACATGGGAGGGGGACATGGATAGGAGGTAAGGGACATGGGAGGGGGACATGGATAGGAGGCAAGGGACATGGGAGGGAGACTGTAAGTAACTTGAAGTTTTTATTGAACTAAAAAGATCTGTCAGCACCGAATGTGCTGTTTAGTGGTTAAGAGAGTGCTCTGGATTTTCTCTTTTTTATTGTATAAATTGGCTCCCAGCAGCACCCTATTTATGCATGTTCAGGTGAGTGCAGACAGCCCCCTGGTTTCGGCACTAATATGGTGTGATGTGCCCTGTGTTATGCTTGTAAAAAAGTGTGATGTGCCTGTGTTAGGCTTGCAATATGGTGACAAGCATTCCACAGGCACATCACCATCACTACCAAAATGTAAATATATATTTATGATTTAAAGCTGATAACATATTCATTAGAGCAGTGGTTCCCAAACCAGTACTCATGGCCCACCAACAGTCCAGGATTTATGTATTTCCCTGTTTTATTCCAATGGAGATACTAACAAAACATGGACTGTTGGTGGGTCTTGAGAACTGGTTTGGGAAACGCAGCATTAGAGCAAACCCTATCATTGCCATTATTGGGAGAGCATTGTATAAGAAGATTTGCTATTTCATGTGCACTAGCTGATGGAGTTCTCCTTGTAGTGGTTTCATATAGAGAGAAGGGGCTTTGGGTGACTGGCAGGACTCAGAAACTTTACAATTCCTCTTTATTCACTTTTATGGGACATGGAGGATGAGGAAACAAAATAGAATGCTAGATTTATTTATTTAGCTTCCCTTTACATGGTGGAAAACTTTGATCTAAAAAAGTATGGGGGGTGCCGATGTGGCGAAACTAACCTCACCACTGGGTCCTGGAGAAGCCTGGTTGCTCGCCTGCTGCCTCAGGACTATGGCCCCCACATTAAAACCCTTATTCCTCTCTGCAGAAAGGCTTGTTCGTGCCTTTCTGCCAGGCCGTTCGGTAAATGGAATTTACCAAACAAACATACAAATGACCGGACCACCTGGGTACGGAGTGTGCAGGCAATTGACCTCCCAGAAGCTGCGGTTAACCGCAGCTTAATTGACGAACGCTGGGTGGCCGTCTTAAACTGTCAAATGCCCAGCGGTGTTCGTCGACAATTACACGGAACTAGAAGCGGACACTATTCTTCCAGAACACCGCTGAAGCCGCCGACCTCCCTTCTCCTACCTCATTCGTTCATACGAACGCTGGGCTGTTCGGGAGATTAAACAGATGAATGGATAGCTATCCCATTGAGCCCGTTCGTGTAACGAAAGACTATGTGAAATGGCGATTGGACTGTATGTATGTGATCTGAGCGCCATTCGGTAATAATGTGCACTCAGATCTGAGCTATCTGGGGAAACGTTAAATGTGTATATTACATTTGGTAGTTTAGGAGTTATATATTTTTATGTATTTTTATTGCCATGTGTAAAATGGAGTTTAGTCTCTATCCTCGGAGATAATTGAGTTACTTCCAATTATCTCCAAGATAGAGAGGAGGGATTACAATGTACCTGTGGGAGTGTTTAACTGTGTATGTCTGTGATTGGTCACTGTGTTATTTTGTCCCAGTTTTCCACCAGGTCCCTTAGGGTATTGTCCACCTGGTGGGAGACCATCATTAATGCCGGGCAGGTAGCCCACATTAAACCAGATCACCTGCTGACCCTCAATACGGAGCCTCGTCTCATACTTGGGGCGGTTATTCGTATGGTTTTATTATTTGGCTGTTTGGGAGTGTAAACCTTTCGTATGGTTTTTCCTGTTCGGCTGTTTGGAGCATTTGTAGGGATTGGAGTATTCGTATGGATATCCTGTTCGGCGGATTGGTGTATTCAGTAGCTGCCTTTGTATCTGGAAAGGGAATATCTCCTAAACGGCTTCTAACCCCTTTTATGCCCGGAGTGCCGTTATAGCCGATGTGGTTCCTTGCGAAGGGCGCTGGAGACCCGAGGGACGCCTCTGCTAGGTCTAGTATTTTTTTTTCTTATCTGAGGTATGTTTACTAAATATTTGCCAGGGAGTTTTAAGAATTTAAGAGAGGAGAGTATATCTCCCATAAGATTTTACATGTAGCTTATAGCTTGATGTCTATAAGAGTTATCAACAGAAATGTGCCTTGCCAGTTCCGAAGCCACTGGCTCTTTCTGTTTAGCTTACCTTGACCTAAATATTGGATATTATGTGCAGCACACGTTTGGACGTAAGACTCCTATAGTTGTTATGAAGAGAGTTTGTAGGTCATTCTGTGCCTCATCTACGGTGATCAATGGGGGAACCATCCAGCTCTAGGAACAGTTAAAGATTCCAGGTTCATCAGTCATCCACACAATGGAGAATGGTTTAGGAAGAATCTTGGACATCTACACTATGGTACCCCTTGTAAAATCAGGGAGTGAAATGACTTGAAAAATCCTATATTAAAGGGACACTATAGTCACCAGAACACCTACAGCTTAATGTACAGTATAGTCAGTGCCTGCAGGCTTTTTGCTGTAAACACAGTCTTTTCAGAGAAATGGGAGTTTTTACATTATAACCCAGGAAGGAACTAGTCATAATAGTAAAATTGGGAAGTGATAAGTACATGAACGGTAAATGCCTTAGTAGCATGATCTATGTTATATAATACTGTTTATATTATTACTTCGTATATTGCTTTTTTCATCTTTCATCAAAATGTTTCAACTAATTTCTTAAACTAATGCAACATTAAATTTTAGAATATATGCAATTCGTTTCTTGTAAAAAAACAATAGAGAAAATGTGTTCCCGTCTTCTTTGCTTGATTGAAATTTAAAAGTAATTTGAGACATACTGGCAGAGGAAGACAAGAGTTTTATTTTTATATTTTCAAATTTATTTGTAATACATGGTTTTATATAATGAAAAAATGTAAGTAAGTAAAACATGTCATATTTATTGTAGTCTAAAATTAATCTCTTTTTTTGGTTACCTTAATTGGAAAACCAAAATAACATCTATTGATATTATTTTAAGGGCCATGTATATTTTTTTTTTACTGCAATAACTGCAATCCATCTTGAACAGAAGGGACCTATTTGTTATGTGTGCCTTTGTCAGAAATATTCCTTTTTTTGTGCAACAGCCTTGAATGAATTGTGCAAGAAAATAAACACTCAGAAGAAAAACAAGAGATACTGTTGCAAGACCTGTCAACCAACCATGGATTATTATTTAGTAAAAAAAAAAAAAAATGTTTCAGAAGCATTTCAGATTTTTCAAAATTGAACACTTATGTCATTTTTAATGAAAATAAATAAATAAATATGTAGTCTAGAGAGAGAAAAAAAAATTGTGTTACAGAATCAAGCTAATGGATATTTCCATTATATATGCCTTTACTAACATTAACCTATTAATGCCAGGCCTTGTGTATATACTTTTTCTAGGCTATGCAGTCATACCCTGTAATCATGTATACAAGATTTTAACTATTGCAAAGGAAAATAATGTATTGCAAACACATTTGCAATAACTGCCCAGATAGCTATAAATTTAGTGCTGGCTCCGCTAGGACTCCCTACAGCTGCACAACTGTGGGGAGGTTTACAGATCTCCTTTTTGGAACCTTTGCTCCCTATTAGTTCAGTTCTGTGCCTCCGGTTGGGTACAAATCACTGCAGATGCTCAATGCCAATCAGAGACTGTAAGGAAGCATTCAAAAGGGTCTGCACCGAGCGAGCAGGCTTAGCGCACAAACAAGAACTGAATGCATATGGAATAATGTATATGTAAGAGGATTACAGACTATTTGGTGAAAAAAGTTCAAGTTACATATTGGGTTGACACTGGGTCAAATTTTATACCTAGTGTTATAAATAGGTTTAAGATTAATGTTTATTTGCAAAACTTATTTAATTCTATTTAAAAATAGTTGTTTTTGTTTTTTTGCAGATCCATAATGCTAAGAGAAGCAAGTGGACCTAAAGAAAGAGATTGCCAGTAATAATTGATCCTTCAGTCACATGGCTTTTCTTGTCTGTGAATTCTGGATGTGGTTCTGAACCAATAGGAATGATATAAATGTCCTTATTTGATAACTACAAAACTACACAAAGAAAGGTTTTGTCACATACATCCTTTATTAAACTGGAGTGTTGAGAGTAGGTTAGAATTGCTGGTTTTAAGGAAAAAGTCTCTATCTCTCCCTTCCTTCGTCCAGCAATTAACATCTCCTGTTGAACATCCATCATCCTGTAACATCCTTTGTTGTTTTATTATTTATTAGTAATTGTAAGCAGAATAAATCTAAAGAAAACAAAAGTTTGATGCGTATTGATATTTGTAACAGACACACAGTAGAATAATTATATATATATATCAGTATATTAACATCACATCATGCCACCCAACAAGAAAAAGAAAGAGAGAAATGTATTATATATTATAAGAAGGGCTTTTTCTACAACAGTGTAACTACAGAATCACATAACTGCATATTGAAAATCACAGAACATTTTTTGTGGACAGAGCATTTTCTTTTTTTCAATATATAATTTTTATTGATTTAAAAAAACAAAGAAATCAGTAAAAGGTAACAAACATTGAGGAAATAGCCTTATTTGAAAAACTGTTTGTATAATCATATGTATGTTATAGAATCTACATCAAAATTATTAACATATGAGTATTATTACGTAACAACAATATTTACAAAAAGGTAGACCTAGGTAGAGAAGAGGAACCTCCTCATCCCTGCACTAAGTCGACCCAATAGGAGACCCCTCCCTTCGGTAATGCTTCACGATAAAACGTTTATTGTAATTAATCAAAATAAAATATATATGCAAACACCAACAAAATTAAAAGGTGAAAAAAAAAAAAAGGTAGGAAAAAAGTATAAAATAATAATGGGGAGAGCCACAAAAATAACTGTGGGTGTGGACAATAATCTATAATATATATAGTCCTCCCAAAAACACCCCAGATAGAATTCCAGCAAATAGGCTCAATAGCCAGATAGGGTGAGATATAGGGAGAGGAGCTCAAAATAGGTATAAAAACCTGGTGTACTTGGTAACAACAGTAGAAACAAATTGTATCAAGTGCACATTGTTGCTCAGTTGCTCTTAAATCCCTGTGTTGTGGGATATTATATCAAGTACATATTGTTGCTCAGTTGCTCTCAAATCCCTGTGTTGTGGGATGTTGAACTAAATCGTGTTGCCACTAGGAAGCAATAGAGCTAAATAAACAGACTTGTCCCAGCTAAATGATCGAGCTAGAACATTGGAAGCCCCTTCTCTCAAGGGATTCCCCTCCCAGACCCCCAGATCACAGGAAAAGAGCTTGAGCATCCAAAGCTCCTCTCTATAAACCTTCTCAGCCCCCAGATTGCTAAATCTATTACTCGCTGGAATCTAAGCTACGTGGCTACTCCTGACTAAACTAACCTAACGCGCGTTTCAGCGCCTTAATGCGCCTTCGTCAGAGGTAAAGTGTCAGCCAGTCCCTCGTGCGGCTCTTTTATACAGGTATGCCGGGTCGGAAAACTCTGAAGGGAGGGGTCTCCTATTGGGTCGACTTAGTGCAGGGATGAGGAGGTTCCTCTTCTCTACCTAGGTCTACCTTTTTGTAAATATTGTTTTTTCTCACGTATGTAAGGGTTACCCCCTTTTAGGATCCCCCTGACACACTTAGAGGCCCGTTGACTTAGTCACTGGCTTCTTTTTTCCTTTTATTACGTAACAAACTACATAAACATAGCATGTTTCAGAGCATTTTCTGATGGCATTATCAATAAACAAACAAATTATATTTTGATTAATAAATTCTCAATGCTCTCAAAGTTGAATAAACTTTTAAAAATACATAAAGAACCTCCCACTTACCCTACTGCTCTTCTGTGCTTGGTATGTACTCTGTGTTTTAACTCCTAGATCCGTTTTTTACAGTGGATACCAAGCAGCTTAGTAAATATCTGAGGCACAAAAAGTTTTTAGTGAAGACGTAGCATCTTATCTTGATCCATGACCTACTGATGGCTTTAGATGCTTATAATTTGTACACATCTATTCCCCATAAATATGGACTAGCCGTACTTTAGAATACATTGGAAAGTGGAGTATTTGTGTTTGTTTTATATGGATTTTTTTCTGACTAATAAATATTTCTGATACTCTTATCATCTATATGAACAGATGCCAAATAAAGCACCCTCATATTTGTTTATGATCGACTTTGATACAAAATTTCAGTATAGAGTGATCTGTTTTTACCATTTACTTTTTCTAAATGGATGGCTGTTCCTCATTTTAATAACTTTGTGACATGTTTAAATAAATGTAATCTGTGGCAGCTATCCGGATAGGGACACAGGGCTCGCCGACAAGGATGTCCTTTATCCCCTCTCTGCAACTCTGCTGCGCTGGATTCAGTGATATAGCTGTTAAGTGATTATAGCTGCCAATTGATTAAAGCTCTCGAGTGATTATATCTTTCACCCACAGGCATTAACCGAGACTTAATGCTGGTAGTGAACTGGTTTAATGGGACATGGTACAAGCAATTTATACACAGACCCCCAGCAGGGGGTCTCCATACAGTTCAATACAAACTCCTCCCCGTCGTCCCTGTGCCTGGGAGATAATTGAGTGTACTTTGCTTAAACTAATTATCTTCCAGGCACTGAGGTACAATGTTCAAAACACAAAACACCCCAAACCAGATAAAATACTGCAAAGTCCTATATCGCTGAATATCCTGGACCTGAGCACCCAAAATGTCCAAAAAGCAGTCAGATCCCACGAACATAGCCGAATGGCCAATGGAGTAAAGTTTTGACCGACAGCACACATGGCGCCTGCCCAAAATAGTTCCAGGAGAAAGGTGTTGTGGTCGGTCTCTTTTAGTAGCCCAAAAACGAACTAAACACTGAACTCCTTCTCTGGCTCCTAGGTAGCAATTGTTTGCCTAGTTCATGCAAACAATCCTACCGAACAGCGATCTCCTGCGATGTGAGGAAATGAAGCAGGCGAGGATGGAAGTTCAGCGATGTTTGTGAGTTAGTCTGTCCGATTTCAGATCCATGCACTCGACGACCGAACATCGATGCCTGCTTTTGTGTGACAAGTGGCCGCCAACTGATTCCTCTTCTGCAACTGTCACTAGTCTAATACTATCCTTACCTTTTTGTGTCATTTTACCCCATTCCTTCTAGCATATAAGTTAATTGAGCAGGGCCCTCAACCCCTCTGTTCCTGTGTGTCCAACTTGTCTGGTTACAACTACATGTCTGTTCGTCCACCCATTGTAAAGCGCTGCGGAATTTGATGGCGCTAATAATAATAATAATAATAATAATAACTAACTTTCCACATTTTTGTCCATGCGAATGGTGGCCACCCAGCAGAACATTTGTAATTATGAGGCGCGAATAGGGGTCAACAAGGTTAAGAAGCTTGGGAAGGTGGGCTGAGTACTGGAGGTATAACAAGAGGAATTCGTGGGTTTGTTCGGTTATGGAACTGGAATGAGGAAAACATGCGAACCAAATATTGTTAGTGACGGGGTGTTCTGTAACACTGCTATGACAGACACAGCTTGACCCTTTTTGGGTCAACTTAGGAATGTCCGTACTTTGTTTGTAACGGCACCCTGAGTAGGTGAAGGGGTTAATGCCGCCAAAGTTGTTCTTTTTCCCGAATGCGGTCAGCTACTGAACACTCCTAAGCACAAAACAGGAATCATACGAATTATCCTCCCAAATACGAGACAAGCAGGATCTGTTTAATGGTGGCTACATGTCAGTCTTTTATGCAAGATTGAGACAATTTTTACATTAGCCAATTGCATGTATTTACAGTATGGAAACACTCCCACATGAACAGTACAACTCCTCCTCTCTATCCTGGAGATAATTGGGTTAAGTGCTTGAAGTAACTCAATTACCTCCAGGCATAGAGAATTTCCTCCATTTTACAGTAATGGTGAAAACACATAAAAATACATATTTTCAAATATACCGAATGGAACCCGCACATTCAACATATCCCCAGATAGCTTAAATCTGAGCGCTTAATATAACTGAACAGCACTCAGATCCCATACATGTAGTTCAATCACCATGGAGTTAAAGTCTTGTACATTGTGTGTTCGATGACACGAATGAGCTTCATGGGTCGCCTATCTGGTACAGTTCCGTTCGTGTATTGTCAATTTACCGAATGGCACGGTGTTGGTATGAATTTGGAACAGAGTGATGGATGGTCGGTGATTTCAGCGGTGTTCGTGGGAAGCAGTGTCCAAAATCAGTTTGTTTGTTCAGAGTTTGTTGACGAACACTGCTGGGCGTTCGACTGTCCAAGATGGCCGCCGCCACGTGTTCGTTCATACGAACGACGACCACCCAGCCAATCGTTCGGGAGTTGTAAGTGTCTGCGGTTAACCACAATGTTAATGAGGGCAGAAAGGTTAACGAGCAGCACACTTCCCTGCTGGGTGGCCTGCCATTCAGTAGTTTGTTCGTATTTGGATGAATGTAAGCAGAAAACATACGAACAACCGGCAATAAGCAAACAAACAGACAAATCAGGTTTTTAAAAAATAATACAAAGGCAGAGAGGTATGCCACATGGCTCCCTTCTTGTGGGACACTCCGGCAGACCCGGCTTGATCCTTCTCAGGTTAACTTGGGGATGTCCGGAACTAGGAAGCTGAAGTGATGTCTGTTTGCTGGGACAACCCAACCCGATTGCCATTCTGCTTACCGGGTCGGTAGCTGATGGTGAAGTTATAGGGTTGCAGGGCTAAGCTCTACCACAGCAACCTGCCATTGTCTCCTGTGACCCGGTTAAAGCAGACCAATGGGTTGTGGTCGGTGACTAGTGAAACCAAGGTCAAACATTCCTTCTCCACTGCTGCATAACATGGAAGCGTCTGTGTGGACAAGGAAACGTTTGTTAGGTACTGGGCAGCCAAGACAGGGGCATTAACAAGGGCTTGCTTGAGGGCTTGAGACGCGGCTTGGTAAGCTCGGTTCGCCTTGACAACCCATCATCGTTCCCGTTCTGCTTACCGGGCTGGTAGTGGATGATGAAATTATAGTGTTGAAATGCTAGACTCCACAGCAGTAGTCGGGCATTGTCTCCTGCCACCCGGTTAAGCCTCACCAATGAGTTGTGGTCTGTTATCAACGTGAATGCTTGTCCGTATAAGTAAGGGATCAGTTTCTTTAATGCCCACACAACCAAGTGATCATCAATAGAGATGTCGCGAACATAAAATTTTCCGTTTGCGAATGGTGAACGCGAATTTCCGCAAATGTTCGCAAACAGGCGAACCGGGCGAACCGCCATAGACTTCAAAAGGCAGGCGAATTTTAAAACCCACAGGGACTCTTTCTGGCCACAATAGTGATGGAAAAGTTGTTTCAAGGGGACTAACACCTGGACTGTGGCATGCCGGAGGGGGATCCATGGCAAAACTCCCATGGAAAATTACATAGTTGATGCAGAGTCTGGTTTTAATCCATAAAGGGCATACATCACCTAACATTCCTAAATTGTTTGGAATAACTTGCTTTAAAACATCAGGTATGATGTTGTATCGATCAGGTAGTGTAAGGGTTACGCCCGCTTCACAGTGACAGACCAAACTCCCCGTTTAACGCACCGCAAACAACCGCAAACAGTCCATTTGCACAACCGCAACCTCCCCATTTGCACAACCAAGCTAGCCATGTCCCGTTCCTTGTCCTCACTGATGTCATTGAAGGTCTCTTCCTCCACCCAGCCATGAACAACACCAAGGGTCCCCGAAAGATGACAACAAGCCCCCTGGGATGCCTGCTGTGTTTGGTCTTCCACCTCCTCAAAGCCACCTACCTCCTCTGACTCCTCTTCTTCAGACTCCTCTCTATGCATTGCCTCTCTCTGCATTATTATAAGGTGTGTTAAGTAGTACTATTCCTATCAGTTTAATCCCAGTTACGTCCCCTATCAGGGGACGTGTATATGGCATCGATTTTAGGAACCGGGAGATGGAAAAATATGCTTGGTCGGTCCTCCTACTTCAAATTTAGGGCACTGCGCGTGCAATCTAATGTGCCACCAGATAGGAGTGGTGTGTTAAGTAGTACTATTATTATCAGTTTAATCCCTGTTACGTCCCCTATCAGGGGACGTGTATATGGCATCGATTTTAGGAACCGGGAGATGGAAAAAGATGCTTGGTTGGTCCTCCTACTTCAAATTTGGGGCACTGCGCGTGTAATCTAATGTGCCACCAGATAGGAGTGGTGTGTTAAGTAGTACTATTCTTATCGGTTTAATCCCTGTTACGTCCCCTATCAGGGGACGTGTATATGGCATTGATTTTAGGAACCGGGAGATGGAAAAAAATGCTTGGTTGGTCCTCCTACTTCAAATTTGGGGCACTGCATGTGCAATCTAATGTGCCACCAGATAGGAGTGGTGTGTTAAGTAGTACTATTCTTATCAGTTTAATCCTTTTACGTCCCCCTCATCAGGCCTTTTTAGTCGAATGTATCGCCCACTGTCAGTCCCTTCGGGATCCATCCCTCATTCATCTTAATAAAGTAGAGGTAATCTAGACTTTTTTGACCTAGGCGACTTCTCTTCTCAGTGACAATACCTCCTGCTGCACTGAAGGTCCTTTCTGACAGGACACTTGAAGCGGGGCAGGCCAGAAGTTCTTTCGCAAATTGGGATAGCTCAGGCCACAGGTCAAGCCTGCACACCCAGTAGTCAAGGGGTTCATCGCTCCTCCGAGTGTCAATATCTGCAGTTAAGGCGAGGTAGTCTGCTACCTGTCGGTCGAGTCGTTCTCTGAGGGTGGACCCCAAAGGGCTGTGGCGATGCGTAGGACTTAAAAAGCTCCGCATGTCCTCCATCAACAACACGTCTGTAAAGCGTCCTGTCCTTGCCAGCGTGGTCGTGGGAGGAGGAGGATTACTTTCACCTCTTCCCCTGTTAGATTCACGTTGTGCTGTGACATCACCCTTATACGCTGTGTAAAGCATACTTCTTAATTTATTTTGGAACTGCTGCATCCTTTCCGACTTGCGGTAATTCGGTAACATTTCAGGCACTTTCTGCTTATAACGGGGGTCTAGTAGCGTGGACACCCAGTAGAGGTCGTTCTCCTTCAGACTTTTTATACGAGGGTCCCTCAACAGGCACGACAGCATGAAACACCCCATTTGCACAAGGTTGGATGCCGAGCTACTCATGTCCCGTTCCTCGTCCTCAGTGATCTCATTGAAGGTATGTTCTTCCCCCCAGCCATGTACAACACCACGGGTACCAGATAGGTGACAACGAGCACCCTGGGATGCCTGTTGTGGTTGGTCTTCCTCCTCCTCCTCAAAGCCACATTCCTCCTCTGACTCCTCTTCCTCACAATCCTCTTCCAGCGTTGCCGCAGGTCCAGCAAGCGATGCTGATAAGGCTGTTTCTGGTGGTGATGGTTACCACAACTCTTCCTCTTCATCTTCACGCTCATCTACGGCCTGATCCAGCACTCTTCGCAGGGCACGCTCCAGGAAGAAAACAAATGGTATGATGTCACTGATGGTGCCTTCGGTGCGACTGACTAGGTTTGTCACCTCCTCAAAAGGACGCATGAGCCTACAGGCATTGCGCATGAGCGTCCAGTAACGTAGCAAAAAAATTCCCAGCTCCGCAGAGGCTGTCCTAGCACCCCGTTCATACAAATAGTCATTAATGGCTTTTTCTTGTTGGAGCAGGCGTTCGAACATTAGGAGTGTTGAATTCCAACGTGTCGGGCTGTCGCAAATCAAGCGCCTCACTGGCATGTTGTTTCGCCGTTGGATATCTGAAAAGTGCGCCATGGCCGTGTAGGAACGCCTGAAATGGCCACACACCTTCCTGGCCTGCTTCAGGACGTCCTGCAAGCCTGGGTACTTATGCACAAAGCGTTGTAGATTACACACATGTGCCATGCACGGCACATGTGTCAACTTGCCCAAATTCAATGCCGCCAACAAATTTCTTCCGTTGTCACAAACCACTTTGCCGATCTCCAGTTGGTGCGGAGTCAGCCACTGACACACCTGTGCGTTCAGGGCGGACAGGAGTGCTGGTCCGGTGTGACTCTCTGCTTTCAGGCACGTCAACCTGAAGATGGCGTGACATCCGGGATGTGGAATAGTACCTGGGGAGCTGGGGGATGCCGTTGATGTGGAGCAAGATGCAGCAGCAGAAGAAGACTCAGCCGAGGAGGTTATGGAAGAGGATGGAGTAGGAGGAGTAGAGGAGGTGGCAGCAGGCCTGCCTGCAAGTCGTGGCGGTGTCACCAACTCCTCTGCAGAGCCACGTATTTCATGCTTGGCAGCCGTTAGCAGGTTTACCCAATGCGCAGTGTAGGTGATATACCTGCCCTGACCATGCTTTGCAGACCAGGTATCAGTGGTCAGATGGACCCTTGCCCCAACACTGTGTGCCAGACATGCCATTACTTCCTTTTGCACAATCGAGTACAGGTTGGGGATTGCCTTTTGTGCAAATACATTTCGGCCGGGTACCTTCCACTGCGGTGTCCCAATAGCTACAAATTTTTGGAACGCCTCAGACTCCACCAACTTGTATGGTAAAAGCTGGCGGGCTAAGAGTTCAGACAAGCCAGCTGTCAGACCCTGGGAAAGGGGGTGACTTTCTGACATTGGCTTCTTACGCTCAAACATGTCCTTGACAGACACATGACTGTGGGCAGATGAGCGGGAACTGCTCAAGGCGAGAGACGGAGTGGCGGATGGTTGAGAGGGGGCAAGGAGGACAGCAGTGGTTTTTGTGGCTGAAAATGCTGGACCAGGAGGAGGATGGGGGCTTTGAGTTTGTGTGCTGCTTGTACTCATGTGTTGATCCCATAGGTGTTTGTGATGTGCGATCATGTGCCTTCGCAAAGCAGTTGTACCTAGGTGGGTGTTGGACTTCCCATGACTCATTTTCTTTTGGCACAGGTTGCAAACGGCATCCCTGTTGTCAGAGGCAGAAACACAAAAAAATGCCACACTGCTGAGCTCTGCAATGATGGCATTCTGGTGGTGGCAACAGCATGCTTTGATTGGCGTGCTGTCTGGCTGACCCCGGGTGCCGATGCATGCTGTCTGACTGTGCCACTAGCTCCTTGCAATGACCTCCCCCTGCTTCAAACTCGTCTCCTCCTCCTCTCTTTCTCCCCATCTGAACTTTCCCCCCTGTTCTTCTTCTCTTCTAGCGGGCACCCACGTGACATCCACGGACGCATCGTCATCATCAACCGCTTCACTTGTATCTGACAACTCAGCAAAGAAAGCAGCAGCGGGTACAACATCATCATCATCACGGCGTACGTCCATGTGTGTAATGCTGCCTGACTGAGACATATCCCTGTTATCTACATCCTCTGGCAATAATGGTTGCACATCACTCATTTCTTCCAACTGATGTGTAAATAACTCCTCCGACAGATCAAGTGAAGCGGCTGTGGTGCTAGTGTTGGTGGTGGTGGCAGGCGGGCGAGTGGTAACTTGAGAGGTGCCCGAAGCTAAGCTGGAGGAGGATGATGCGTCAAGATTCCGAGCGGAAGCTGTAGAAGATTGGGTGTCCTGTGTTAGCCAGTCAACTATGTCCTCAGAACTTTTCGAGTTCAGGGTACGTGGCCTCTGAACACTGGGCATTATTCTAGGGTCAAAGGGAATCACAGCACCACGACCACGACGGCCCCTGCGGTGTGGTCTGCCTCTGCCTGTCATTTTTTTTTCGATTAGTGGTACTATGCATGCAAGCTACTGTGACAACAGATATGAGTGGCACTGTGCACTGGCAGAAGTTGGCAGAGTAGACGCTGTAGGCCTGACACACGCTTGCAGACAACTAATTGCTATTTAATCTATTACAGTCAAAATTGTATTTTTTTTTAAATGTTCACTACTGTTACACCAGATATGAGTTGCACTGGTGTGACACTGTGCCCTGGCAGGCCCTGAAACGCACACGTGTGAAGGAAACTGACTGCTATTATTTCACTGTCAAAAAAGTATATATATTTTTTAAATGTACACTACTGTTACACCAGATATGAGTTGCACTGGTGTGACACTGTGCTCTGGCAGGCTCTGAAACGCACACGTGTGATGGAAACTGACTGCTATTATTTCACAGTCAAATTTCTATTTTATTTTTTAATGTACACTACTGTTACACCAGATATGATTTGCACTGATGTGACACTGTGCCCTGGCAGTTCCTGAAACGCACACGTGTGAAGGAAACTGACTGCTATTATATTACAGTCAAAAAAGTTTTTTGTTTTTTTTTAAATGCAAGCTATTGTGACACCGGATATGAGTGGTGGCACTGGGCAAGTGGGCACTGTATACGCTGTGAGCCTGACACACACGCTGGCAGGCAGGCAACTGCAATTAGATTACACAGGAAAAAAAAAAGCAGACTGATGTTCTAGCCCTAAAAATGGCTTTTTGGGGTGCTGTCCTTCCAGCAGAGATCAGATGAGTCCTTCAGGACTGTAGTGGACACTGAATACACTAGCCTAGCTATCGATTTCCCTATTAAACCAGCAGCAGCACACTGTGCCTCCTCTAACTAAGAATGCAGCTTCCAAATGAATCTAAAATGGATGCTGTCCAGGAGGTGGGAGCGTCTGGGAGGGAGGGTCTGCTGCTGATTGGCTGGAATGTGTCTGCTAACTGTGAGGTACAGGGTCAAAGTTTACTCAATGATGACGAAAGGGGGGCGGACCGAGCATCGCATATGTTCACCCGCCGTGGCGAACGCGAACAAGCTATGCTCGCCAGGAACTATTCGCCAGCGAACTATTCAGGACATCTCTAATCATCAACAGCTTTTTCTCATCCTCTGCAATATCGGTCTACAAGATATTGCTCTCTCCTTGTGCTCCTCCTACCTCTCCCAGTGCTCTTTCAGAGTTTCTTTCTCTGGCTCTGCTTCTTCTCCCCAACTCCTCGCTGTTGGTGTCCCCCAAGGTTCAGTCCTTGGGCCCCTACTGTTCTCCATCTATACTGCCTCCCTTGGTAAACTCATTAGCTCCTTTGGCTTCCAATATCATTTCTATGCAGATGACATGCAAATCTACCTGTCCTCTCCTGATCTCTCCCTGTCCCTCTTGACTAGTGTCTCTGACTGCCTCTCTATTTATAAAATAATATAGACCTCTTCCCGACTTCCTCTTCTCTTTGTTTTCCTTGTTTATTGTTATATTTACAATTGCTATAATTATTTCAAAATGTAACTTAATTTAAAACTATAAAAGTATTTCAAAAGAAAATGTTGGTTCTTCCAAGACACTTCATCAGAAAAACAAATTGGTGTTGATAGAATTAATTTATTGTCACTGTTCTGTTTGCCCTGAACTTCTGAAGCAAAACATATTCAGAATGCCATTAAGGCAACCAGAACATCAGGAAAACAAAATGGGAACCATAACTGAAATGATATTGCTGTTGTCTAATGGCAATGCAATATCATGCATTTTTCCAATTCTGTGTTGCCAAAATTACATTATTATATACTAATACCTGTACCATCAGAAGTATTCTCTCTTCTACATATTTTTTCTTCAGCCCCAAAAAAGGTCAAATGCAACATTCTTTAATTTGGGGTCATCACCTTCTTTTCATAGGTGGTCCCCAGTGGGGGTGACTAGGTCCTCCCCCCTGTTATTTTACATAACCTATTCCCATAGGTTGAAGCCTTTCTAGTGGATGGGCAGTCACTAAGTTCTATGTTTAGTAATAGTAAAATATATTTTTTAAACCATTGCTTTATAAATATTCTGAATCATATATTTTGTATCGGGTTTGGATTTGAAAGCACTGATTTTAAACCGAACACTAAATTTATCTGGACGATTGCAACAGATTTGTCGATCAATCAAATTTCAAGCAAATTTGGCTTTCGTAAGTATAAGAATTGCCATTCCTGTGTCAAAGTCAAGTTATACTAGTGGAACTTCAACTGCAGAGAGAACCTGGAGTATTAGCAGTGAGATGATCAAATGAGGATCTTTCTATTTGTGCAGGATAAATAACCTTTTGTGAGCTGTGTAACTTGAGATGTAGTCAGTAAACTTAGAAGGAAGGAAAATCACAGGGGAAGAGCAGCTAGGATCAATCTTCTTCCTCATAGCAACGCAGGATAGATTACAGGGGAGAGGTGAATCTGAAACTGAAGTTTAAATCAGCAGACAGAGGCTTAGTCCTTTAACAGTCTGTGATAAGGAGTAAAGAGGGGAGAGGGTCAAACTGAAAAGAAGATTGGCAACAATATATAACTAAAAATATCTATGCAACTCGGAGCTCTGAAACAAATTTACTGAGAATCATTATTATCAGTTTGGGGTCTCTTCAAACAGACAAGTAATGTAGGAGGGTAGTTAGACTAAGGACTAGATGTTCCTTATAGGAGATTTTTAGGAACATGCTCTTAACCCCTTAAGGACCAAACTTCTGGAATAAAAGGGAATCATGACATGTCACACATGTCATGCGTCCTTAAGGGGTTAAACACGTAAGGATGTTATATCCGAATTCTGCTATTTTTATCGGATGGACAAAATCCAATGTTTAGTTAATTACCCTGATAGACTTAATTTTGAAATTCAAATAACAATTCTCCATAATTACTGTAACGAATGCAGGTATTTCAGTTACCTGTTTGTTTGCTTCCTCCCGAACTGCTAGATACTTTGTGATTATAGCTCGCAGTTCGGGTTTCCATTCATACGTTCACAAGAGTAAAATACAGCATACAAATAAATCCGATGGATATTCTGGCACATACCCAAACATCAGCCTAGACTAGATAAAGGATACAACAGGAATGTTTTTATTCAGGCCAAGTCGCTGGCTTTTATGCAAGTCAAGGGTACATTATACACGCCTACAGAAACTCCCACAACACGCCCACAACACAATTTGCTTGCCCAAAATAGTTCCACAGTTTCAAGGGTAGTGGTCAGTCAATTTCGGGAGTTCCAAACCGAACAAATCCACGAATGCTTCCCCTGGCTCATTGGTAACGTTTGATCATCCGGTTTGTGTGAACAAACCTACCAAACAGGGCTCTCCTGGCTTGCCTGTGAAAAGAAGCAGGCATTCGTGGAGTTGACCAGTGCTCGACGACCAGGTCCTGCTGCCTCCTTTCATGTGACAAGATAACCGCCATTTTCTCCAGCTCGTGTTGTTCGGTTGCACGAATGACAGCCACACAAGCAGTGCACTAATTCCTGCAGTTTTCTTGAACTTAATGAGTCAGGGGCTGGTTGGTGTTCGGTAGATTTATCTACCTAACCAAAAAAAATTACGGATGGGAACGAAAGTATGTATTTTCTTCACAATTACCTGTAGAGAAACTCCAGCATGATGTCAGAATAAAAAAAAAAAAAACGTACTGATTAGCAAATACTTTTTTAATTATTGGGTATTCACATTTGAAACAAGTTTTCTTATAACATAAAATAAAGATATATAGAAAACCTTAATAAATGACCGTGTATGAGTGCTCCATCATCAAATACTGCAAAATGTATTAGCTATTTATACTTTATACAGCTGCCCATTACTTTAATTCCTCAGTCTATAACACTGAGTGTACATGTCACTGAGATAAAGGTTTAAGATAACAACATAAATAGAAAACTAGGAGCCACAGAACCAGTTGAACACAAGCCTGTCCTCAAGACATAACTAACATGTAATAATAAGATGCTTTAGGATATGTCGAGATGGACTTTGACAGATGTGCCCCACGTAATTCCTCAGCACAGAAGACCATTGGAAATGATTGCCCTTTTAATTCATTTTTAGAAAAGCATCCTCTTAGAAATGTTTTTCTATTATAACAAATCATACATGAAATTGTCATAACCTGGCAGTTAGAAATATTCTTAGTGATCCACCATACTGCTCTTTACTCTTTATGACTGGAAGAAATATTGTACAAAGTGAATGTCTGCATCAATGTAGCTTTTAAAAAATATTTAATAATTCTTTACATGGTTTTATTCCAATATGTATTTGCTCTAAACTTTTAGAACTGAGCAAATCTTTGCACAACATAAAAATAGGATAACCTGTTAAAGGGACACTTCAAGCACCATTGTGGTTCTGATGCATGGAGTCTTTCGCTGAAGTCCATTAAATTTTTAGCAAACTATTTACAAGTGATTTAACAAAAAGTCTAGTACTCACTGGCACCCACGACACGCTATCTCATTTTCCTTATATGAGAACATATATTCAGCTTTCTTAGTATGGGCAGCAGATAAACTTAGCTCTGTTTATTGAATTGTATTCCTTCCATTGATCTCTATGGGTAAAACTATATCCAAAACAGAAATGCTGCTTGCGGGGTTACATGTGTGTCATGGCACTTCTATTGAAAATGAGGAGAGGCTGTTTCTGAGGTTTTCTGTGTGTAGATGGGGCTGTTTGTGGTGTAGTGTGTTTTTTTTTTGGTTGGTATGTACTCTAATCTGTGTGCCTAGATAGGGGTTGTAATATTTTCTGTGGGGTAAATATGGCCTGTGGTGCATGTCCATGTGTTGGTATAGTGACTGCAGTGTGTGGAAGGGAGGTGGTATTGTGTGTTTGGGAAAAATAGAGGTTTTCATGTGTGTATGTGTGTGTATGTGTGTGTATGTGTGTGTGTGTGTGTGTGATAGACGATAGGGACTGTAGTGTGCAGACTGCAAGCTCCCTGAGCCCACCAAGTGTTTGTCCCATGTCCAGTATGTTGGCATTAAAGACAATTATTTTGAAATGAATATAAGGGGAGACTGGCCCCCAATAGTGGTTCCCACACCCTTGGTATACCTCTGCATGCCTCACAGATTTATACACGGGCAGTTGCAAGATTTCTTCACCTTGCAAGACCCTGATAGGGGAAAAAAAAGAGAGTCAGATCAGTGTAATCATGCAGAACAGGCTCCAGTGTCAAGTTTATCTCTCAAACATAGGTTTATAAAGTTTATTACATATTTTTCAATATTTTTCTTGCTTTATTTAGGTTTGTATATCTGTATAAATTGTTTGCTTGCAGGTTTAAAAACAAGTAAGTGTGAAGTGTTGCATCTCTCTTTACGTTTTATTACCTTCTTTCTTAACCCTTTAATAAAGTTAGACCAAAAAGTTTTTTTGTTTTTTTTCCACCATGATGCTTAAAAATTCTTGATTGGAAAAACATACAAATATTTTAAAAAACAATGCACTTAAATCTCCTTTTCCATTCAACTTTTTCTATAGTTTACCAAGACAGAGATATATTTTAATATTATATTTTATTATGATTTATGTTTTCAAAGACAGAGATGTATTTTAATTCCATATTGAATTCCGATTTCTTTTAATGTTATTTTTTTTCAGAATAAGATCTTAATAAAGACTGCAGAATAACCATGACATAATGAAAACACTCAGGAAATGAACACTATATGACAGGCATTATGTTGAGAAAGGTTATTATTGTGAAGTGAATAGTAAAATTCCATTGTATGGAATATTATAACAATTGCTCAATTGATTCATGTCTAGCTAGAGGTTAAAGGAGGATCTCACTGTCAGAAAACACTTATTGAAGGCGGTGGCCTGTAATCTATTGTAATATAAATGCAACAAAGGGCTAGATGGAGGCAGAAGCATCAACATCATTATTATCATCAACATCAATAAAATCAATAGTCAGAAAGTATAGATGTAAAAAAAGAGAAATATCAATACCGAGAGCGGATGTAGTTATACTTGCACCACTCTATGAAACATTCATTTCCAATGAAATCTAAAAGGAACAAATTGTGCTTCTGTGACTAGAATTGCTTTATAAATGAAAGGAGACTTTGCTGTGACAAACAGACTTTACATCACTTTGTAATAAGTACATTTGTTTACAAATAAAAAACTTACACAGTGCCAATTTACACACAATTTCACAAATACAAAAAACAAAAACTAAGAACAGGTTATTGCACATATAAAATGCTTACCCACAATTGTAATACACTTTGCATATAACACACATCTACATATTTGCCATGAATAACACAGTGCATAGATATAACCTATAACTGCCCAATCGATTTACTCTATTACAAAAAAATACAAAGTGATAAAAAAACAAAACAAAACACAATTTGATATTCATACAAATCATTTTATGACACACGCCAGACAATCACCACACATATGGCAAGTATTCCATCTTTAAAAAAAATTTATCCAGTAAAGCAGGCCAAAAGCGGGTGGACCAGTGATGTGAACTGTGTTAATGGTGCCTCCAATTTGGATGGTCCAACTCTGATTTGGATGGTCCCAAAGAAAAGTCATACTCATTCATGCCAGGTTGACTACCAAGCACAATGGCCAGTTACATTAACTGATGTTACAGCACTCTCTGCATTGTTTAGTCTTAGCATAACACTACATTTTTTGATGTGCAGATTTTGGGGAAGAAATCTAGAACAGTAAAACAGGTCTCTGAAATGCTGACTGTCCAACCAGATTTGGGACTGTTGTGAGACTTGCATTCCCTTATCAGCCCCCATGTTGACCATGTTGACTCATAAAGGTTATACAACTGCACAGATTGCTGTAGATGCAATTTCCCCCAGTGCAGAGGACTACAAACATAAGAATACTTTATCACCATTATTGTCATGCCAGAATGGGATTAATAAGATACCATGGAAGGGGCAGAGCTAGCAGCCATCGTGAGCTCTGAGAGATACGCTGACTTGAGCCCATTCTATGATATACAGAAAGCCCAAAATGGAGCCTGGCCGATACCTACCGCCTCCGGGGAAAAAGACCCACAAGACCTGGCCAGAAAGGAGTGAGGAATCCTGTGATATTGGGGATCTGCTCAGCAGTAGGCTGCAACCCAAGATGGTGGTCCCACCGCTAAGGTTGCCTTCCTGCTCCTCGGGAGATATGGAATATGATGCTCCGGACCCAATCCCAGAAGCCAGGGCCTCATCTGCGAAGACGAATAAAAGAGCTACAAAGATGGACACACATGCAGATACTCAGACACACACATTGACACACGTGCAGATACTCAGACATATAGATACACACTGGCACACATGCAGATTAACATATAGTCTGACTGCAGACAGATACACACAATGACAACATAGAGATACACACACACACACACACATATACTGTCAGAAATAATGACACACAGATTCATACACTGACAGAAACAGATACATACACTGACAGACATACTGATACACGTTGACAGACATACTGACACACACACACACACACAGACAGGCATACTGACAGACACACAGACATACTGACACACACCACAGACAGACATACTTACACACACAGACAGACATACTGACACACAGACAGACATACTGACACACTGACACACACAAACAGACTGATACACACACTGACAGACATACTGCTACGCACACACACAGACATGCACAATTGACATTTGGAAACCCTTTTGCTGAGATCCAATGTGGTGTCTGAGGTTGTTGGGAGTAAGGGTTAGGCTACCCACCTTCTTCCTCACGGCCACCTCCTCCTTGTCCTCTTCCTCCCTCCAGCACAGCTCTATTTTTTCTCTGTGAGGAAGTGACTTGTGACTGTCACTTCCTCCCAGCACTGCCGCAAAGCAAGGGCCCCTGCTGATAAAAGTGCATGGGCCACCCGGCTGGCCTCATTGGTGTGTAGGCCCACGACTACACCGGTGGGCCCGTGGGCGATAAATTGAAATTAGTGAGGGCAGCGGGGCCCCCCGGAGTATAGTTGCCCCGTTTGCCCCACATTGGCCCTGACTGTTTGGAAAGTATTTTTTAGCAGTACTAAAGCATTATGAAGCCTATTAAATCAGACTCTTCAAAGATATGGCACCTTACTTGTAATGTTAATACCTATGTGATAGGGCTAAATACTTTTGCTGACCAAGGGGTTATGGCACGCGTATTCAATGGGGTGAGTCCCAATATAATTACACACCTCCGAGCATCTATTCAGACGGTGAGCCCCTCTCAGGTACCAAAGCCCACAGAGGGGTCTTATTGGGTGAACCCCAATTTATGAAACTATTATGTCTCCCATATCACTCAAGGGAAACCCCCTTTTGTACCACTAGAGGGTGTGCCCTCTTTCACTGGCACCTACTACACTCATGACACTTTGCCCGCTACCAGAGTTCTTGGCGAACCTCAGTCTGGCACCTCGTGGACTTGTTCCTCTGCCACTTCTTCCCTCCAGATTCATTCCAGATCTTCATTCCAGATTCACTCGATCAGGACTTTAGGAGACCTTAGGACTAGGATTACCACTACCTGTCCCCATTCAAGTACTATATATCAGCAAAAGGTACTCACTTCATATTGCCGGATCGTTTATACTGCCTGTAATTTCTTCAAATGATACAAGACTACCAAAACAGTGTTGGACATAAGATGTATGTGGAAATTCTGGACTGAGTGTATTATATGCTGCCTGAAGGCAATCACTACTACCCTTTAACAAGGATACATTATATACTGTACCCTGTACCAAGTGTACAATTACTGATGTGGGTGTCCTCTGGGTTATCAAGGCACACCCCCTGGGATGAGCCCCGAGCTAATATATATCAAGTAAGGAGCAAAACCATAAGTTAGTACATAAAAAAATGTATCTTTATTAAAAAGGTCCACAATAATTGGATATCTCTTTAAGTACGTTCAACAAAGCAAAAAAGTCACAATATCAATGATATAAAGCAACAACCAAAAACAATACTGGACTCGCATAGACATCAAGTATGCAGTGCATCCGTAACTAGATGTCACAATATGTATTCATAACATGAGATATCATAACAACACATAGGACCAATACATATACAAATACAAGAACACAAATGAATACCAAACCTAGTGAGAAGACGGGAGAGAGTAAAAAAAAAAAGCCCCCAATGTTTCAAGGAAGCTCCTGCTGATGCAGATCCTAATGGGATAAGTCCCCATATGATACAAGACTAGTAGTGCTTGTTACGTGCACTGCATACTGATCGTCTCACGAGGTACAGCTCTGGTGTACACCTGTGGTGAACCCCATTTCCTACACCTGGAACATCAGAGGATTTGCCTCAGACGTCTTCTAAGTATGTCAGAGAAACAGTATTAAAGGAAGAAGGTCACCTCAAGGACACCCTGAGTCACCTGGTGACCACGATGCCTGAAGATGGACTCTTCCTAGATGAGCACTATCCGACATCCGAGGTCAAGGAGCCTCCCAGATCACTTGGCTCGGTTAGCACATTACTGGCTCTGTAAACCCATGGAGAAGGAAGTTAGGGCATGCCTCAGAGCCGAATGTCCAAGACCACCATTGCCTGACGAAGTGGCCATTACACTGGCGTTTGACACCACTGTAGTGGTCTTTAGGTCTCGGTCAGGCTGGGACCCACGGAAAGGCATTGCAAAAGAATCTTAAAGCCACACAAGACAAATTGCTGGATCTCCTCGGCCCTATAGCAAAAATGCTTTACTTTGCTGACCTTGCTCTCACCCAGGGTACACAGCTTGACCCTAACACTCTCCGAGAATGGGCCAATGCCAATGCTGCACTTTGTGCAGAACGGCGCATATTAGCACTGCTGAGAATTGACACGAAATTGCTGGAATTAAGATCAAAAGAGCTCAGGCCCCTGGCGAAAGGTCTTCTCTTCGGGGAACCTTTCATTGCCGAATTGGAAAACCGCATCAACCTGTTTATGACCTTAAGTAAGGTGCAATCATCACTCAAACAGTTTTTCCTCGCCGCACCGAACAGGGGTGTTTTTGGGAGAGCTGGTCAGCAACGATGCCGAGCACCAGCCACTTTTGGTTTTCAGGCTCTGAATCCTATCCTCCTTCATCCAACTTCTACCAGGCCACTTCACAGGGGTCCTTATATTACAGAGTCTCAGACAGAGCCAGGGGAACTAGAGCAGAAGTTGTGGACATTTCTCTACAGGTGAGTCCCATTCCTGGCCTACCTGTTTCCAACTGTACCGCTGGCAACCTGTCTTTTTTCTTCAGAATTGGAGAGCAATCTCGGAAGACGCATGAAGTTTACAAACGGAAAATGCTTACATAATTGAGTTCTACTCACATGCGATCTAAACCTCTCCTCCACCTCCGTTACACATGTCACGGGAGCACAACCTTCTTGTGGATGAAGAGATCCGTTCCCTGTTCGACAAAAGCACGGTGCAATATGCACCGGATGGGAACGGTTTCTTCAGCAACATATTTATAGGCAAGAAGAAAACAGGGGACTACAGACCAGTTATGATTCCCCGGAACCTCAACAAATAGTTTACAGACATTTCAAAATGGAAAGGAATACATCTCCTTCAGGACCTCCTTCTAAAAAATGACTGGTTCCTGTCGGTGCCGGTCGCTTGGGAATGTCAACGCTTTCTCCATTTCCTGTGGAGAGGACAAGCATGTCACTTCACTTGTCTGCCCTTCGGTCTCAGTTCGGCACCATAGTGTTTCACGAAGCTACTGAAACCGGTGATGGCTCACATTCAATCTGAAGGCGTGCGGTGTCTCATGTACCTGGACGATTTGCTAGTCTTCTGTATATCCGCATCCAGACTATGATTGCAAACAAAATTTGTCGTTAACTTTCTGGAATTCTTGGGTTTCATAGTGAACCGACAGTTGGCACTCTCCCCCTCGCAGACGGCCCAGTTCCTCGGTTTCAAGATCACCCTGGTGAACTGTGTACTGTGCTTTCCGACTTCAAAGAATACATCCACCTGGAAAAAGATCAGACAGGTTCTTCAAATGGACACAATTCTCCTCTGAATTCTTGCCCGTATAGTGGATCTTCTGTCGTCCTCAATTCAGGCGATATTTCCGGGGCCACTAAACTACAGGGCGAGGCAATGTCTGAAAGCAAATGGCCTATGTTCTGGACAGTCCTACGACCACTGGATACCACTTTCAGCAGACGTGAGGACAGAGCTCCACTGGTGGCTCCTACACATTAAAGCCTAGAATGGCAAAGCAATCTTTGGCTCCTCTCTGGATTTCATAGTGGAATCGTACGCCAGCCTCTGGGGCTGAGGGGCTCACTGCACGGATTCCTCTGTGGGGGGGGGACCTTGGCAGGACGAGGTGACCAACCTCCACATCAACTGCCTAGAATTGGTCGCATGGTCCTTTGCAATTCGCAGTCTGGCCAAAGACATGTCAAACTGCTGCATTCTACTCTGCATGAACAATGTCTCTGCAGTGCAATATTTAAATTGCCTAGGCAGAGCCAGATCACCTCAGGAACCTACTTCAACTGGACTTATTTGCCTCTAAGACCAATCGCCAGCTCCTGAACTACTACAGCTGGCTCCCAGATCCGAACTGCACAGCAGTGGACGCGTTTCTTTAACCATGGTCGACACACGAAGCATATGCATTGCCTCCATTCTCCATGTTGGCAAGAGTACTCCGCCACACACAAATCCACAAAGCTTCACTCCTCATCATAGCACCTCTCTGGCAGGGTCAAGTATGGTTCACAGACCTATTGGAGATGTCCCGATATCACCCACTTCTTCTCCCATCCTTCCCTCTACTTCTGACGGGTCCAAGGGGAGAATTTCATCCCCTCATCCTGGAACAGAAGCTCGTTCTAGTGGCCTGGCTGATTTATGGGGATCCTGGTTGGATCTGGACCTATCGCAAGTGGCTAAGGACCTTTTAAAGGACTCTTGGACACCTGGCACCAGGAAATGCTACATCTCGGCATGGTCTTCTTGGTGTCGTTGGTGTCTAGAGAGGAGATCCCTTTACTGCACCAATCCCTATCCTCTTGAACTATTTATCTCAGCTTTTTCCCAAGGTTGATCATATCGTTCTCTCAAGGTAGTGCGTTCAGCCATTTCTGTGGCACACGTTCCCATACAAGGCATCCCAGTAGGTCAAGATCCTCTGGTATGTCGTCTGTTGCGGGGAGCTAAGTTATTTAGACCTCCAGCTCCTAAAAATTCTCATCTCTGGGAGCGTTTTCCTTGGCCAGATAATCCGGGTCTATCTCTTAGACAATTATCGACGAAACTTACCATTTTATTACGGACATCATACGTTGCGCGGATTGGAGACATGAGAATACTTTTAGAGTATTCTACTTTCACCAAGTTTCTCATGCTTCTTTCACTCTTCTTAACCATCAGCGTTAAAAATGCAAATATGAAGCCTCCTGTCATGTGGTAAAATTGTAGATTATGCTAATGTAGTGTACCTATAATCTTAATTTTAATAATGACAGGAGGCAAATTTTCCCTCCGTATTTTTCTCTTCCCTCCCTTTTTTCTGTGTGGGATGTATCGGGGTTTTATGTCTTCTGTACTATGATAATTTTTAGGGGGGTCAATACTCTATGGTAATTAGATAGTATGTACTCAGATATATGTTGTTACAATGTCAATAATGGTTGAAATAATGCAATTGTTCAATATATGTGGACAAACGGCCATTTCAGATGCCTTTCACTTTTTTTCTTTTCTTTCAGTGTAATTGGCTCTCTTCTGGAGTCAAGTATACCATTTCAATTTTCTTCGAGCATTTCAAGATACAGATATTTAACTCAAAGAGCAAAAAAGAGATGGTGGTGAAATTTTCATCTGCCTATTGGTAGGGTCTGTCAGCTTATTTTTGTGTTTATATGACTGATTCTCATTTACTTTATTTGCTGCTATGGTGTTAATATGGAGTTAATATGATGTCATGCAATAAAAACATAAAATCTTTGCTTGTTCTTCATATGTTGAAGTATAACTATTTAGATTTGTCTAGTTTGCAAACTTATTGTTTAAAGAACATAAAGAACATAACATTTAAAGAGAATGTTATACTGGGGTTAAGCAATTGTTATTAACAAGACCATTCCGGCTGCTCACAGCCCTTCAGAAACAGACAGTGCCACAATCCAGGCATGGCACCACAGATGGCAGACTGCCTTCTCAGTTACCTAATGGCTGAGAGACAGAGCACCAAAAGAGACTCTAAATTGCATGCGTGCCGAAGCAAGGCCATATTAAAGGGACAGCAGAGACCAGCACAGGGGGTGTACAGAAGGCAGAGCTGCAGTAAGTGGACTTACCTCCTCTTCCTATTTAAACTCCACTAAACTCTTTTATACTATTCTCCTGTTGTGTTACTTACCTTCAGTGCCTATCCCGTTTGCTTCCTGGTAGTTCAACTCCTGCTTGACTCCAAATACAATCTTGTGCTGCCTGTCCTGAGCTTTGGTTTTCCTGACCGCTCTTTGTCTGACCCCATTGAACTGCGTTCCTCTTTGCTCTCTGCCTTTTCTGCATCTTGGACGCTGTCTACTGAACAGCATCCTAACAGGGAGTGAAAAGATCACTGTCCACTGTTTTTCCACCACCCGTGGACAGAGGGTGAGGACTCCATTAAAATAGAAAGCGTGGGAGTATCCTTTGTCCCCACTGCACTCAGGGGAAACAAAAACTAATTCAACTATACACAGGGGAATCTACTATCCCCCAGCTCCCTCCGATGGTCAGCGGGTGTTGTGTATAATCAATTGTAATAAACAGGGAGACCTAATATCCCCTTAGCCTACACCAATAAGTGGCATGTGGGGGTTTTAATTAATAAACCCAGAGAGTAACCCCCCATTCATAAGAAAAACAAGTTGGGGGACCTTTCAAACCCAAACCATTGGCAGCAGGTGGCAACTATAATTAAATGTAAAAGGGTTGGAAATGCCATTGTTCACTCTCCAGAAGTTATGTCCACCCCCCCCCCCCCCAGTTAGCTAGGGGTCCCCAAGGCTAACCCTATATATGACAATGAGGGCAAATCTAATATCTGTAAAATAAAATTTATACTTAACATTATACATCTTCTTTATTCTTAAAACGTCTTTCCTTGGCCCTAAAAAAGGCCAAATAAAGATCCCCCACTAAGAACCATCCAAAGTTGGTCGCACAAGGTAAGTCTTACTTCTCATCATATATTGGTTTTTCCCGCTGGAAAAGGACACGCTAAATTATGTTCCAAAAGGAACTGGATGGTTTCCTTATTGTTTAACCCCTTAAGGACCAAACTTATGGAATAAAAGGGAATCATAACATGTCACACATGTCATGTGTCCTTAAGGGGTTAACTGGACTACAGATACAATTTGACAATGCTACATTGAACCTTTTGCTATGCATTCAAAGAGGATAATCAGAGGTTTCCTATATAATATCCACATCTGGAGTATTCTACAATTTCAGATATATGCAAACTTTAACCAATACATCCCATGGTATTTGAAATCTGGGATCCTTTAATTGTCAGATTCAGTACACTCCTTAGAATTAGATGTTATCAGGTTACATAGTTACTAAACACCTCCCCCTCTCCAACATGCATAATTTAATTAGAATTTTTATTTTAATAGAGAAGTGATTTGTCCCCATCCCGCATCCCTGTAATCTGAAGCCCTCATCCATGGGGCAAAGAGGGAGGGCTGTTACCAGGTCCCTTCTGTTTGTTATAAATATGTATATATTGACACTGTTCCCCTCGATTGATTTAAAGCGAAGAGTTACCCATTATTTTAACTCTTATAGACCCTGGAGTAAGTTATTAGAGAATTTGTATCTCACACATTAATCACAAACTGATTATGAAAATATAATTTATTGTGACAATAATTAATAATAATAATAATATGTAACATGCGTGACAATAATCAGTGAATATTTAGGTATAACATAAGTATACAATATGGCAGCAGTTATGACACAATTAAAGATAGCTCAATAGCAACAGTTATATCCACATAGATTACATTTTTCAACAAGATTTACTACAGAGAACTTTCAGCTTTGAAAGTCTATTACGCAGAACACAGATCACAGCATCACACAGCAGCGCAGCTTACATCCATAACTTCTGCTGTCAGTTTGAATCACACTGACTTAACTCACTCACTGCTGGCTACAATTTTCACATGAAAAACACTTTTAATATTGAAATTATCAAATACAATATTTCTCACACCAGAATCAGTTTAACTACTTTCTTCCATCCAGTAACCAATAAGAATAATCCAACCAAAATTTTACAGCAGATGGACTTTCCTGATTAAAGAAGATTAACTATCCCTAAATTCAGATAGGTCATTAGGTCAATATCTATGGATAATAGCATGATATGTTACACTTGGCAATTGCAAGTATATATTGTTCATGTATTCCACCTGCAGCAATGGAATGTAGAACCATACATTTCTTCAGCTGATTATGATTTCATGAGTTTGTCCAGATGGATAAAATCTGGAAAAAATTCAAACTGCAATGGCAATTCTCATATTTATTAAAGACAAATACATTTAGAATTTGTTCTCCCCTTCATGGTTAATAGACTTTACTGTGGCATATCTCCACAGATGTCTTTTGGAAATCGATAGCTGTCATTGTAGTAGACTGACATTGTTATAGGAAACATTATCAAGTTCAGTTACCCATTACTTGGAAACCTTTCCTAATCTTTCTCCTTACTACATCCAGGGCTGGCGCTACCATAAGGCGAATAAGGCATTTGCATGGGGCGCCGACCTGCAGGGGGCAATCATCAGTAAATTTCCTTGTGGGCTACCCTGCTGCTGTCTGGGGCTGGAATGCTGGGTGAGTGGCTCCTTAGCCACCCCCCAGTGCAGCGATTTAGTTTCTGGGCTCCTCTCTGCCGTTTGCCTGCTCAGGGAGTGGGGTTTACTGTAACCCCAGCACCCGAGCAGAACACGGTGCTTCCAGCAAGCAGGGGAAGCCAGGACATGACCTGGTATCCCAGCTGCCCCCTGCTTGTGAACATCAGAAACTCTCTGTGGGGAACAGGAAGCAACCCCCAGGAAAAATAAGAACAACTTCCTGCAGCCTGGACCTCTTCTCATCTTTACAGCACCCAGGTATGGAATATTTAGAGGTTAAAGGGGATTGTTTAGTGTATGAATGGTTGTAAATTGGTGTTTGTGTGTTAAATTGCTGTATTTCTGTGTGTAAATAAACTCCACCTCTAGTGGCTATGCATGGGGACGTCCAGCGTTACGCAAAGCCCCATAGGAAGCATTGAATTATACTTTCCTATGGGGAAATCCTAATGCCACTGAGGAGTGAAGGTGGACCTGAGCCAGCGCTGAGGGACATTGGCGCTGGACCAGGGTAAGTGATGGAAGGGGTTTTGCACCATGAGGTAGGGGCTCTTGATAAAGGGGGAAGCTATAGTGCCAGGAAAACAAGTTTGTTTTCCTGGCACTATAGTTTCCCTTTAATGTATATTCAGTGTGTCTCTTTCCCTAAATGTCTTTTTACTGCAATTCAGAGTTTAGTGAGTGAGAAACCTCTGAGGGAATTTAGTTGCATTCATAAGGGGGCGGAAAAATGGATTGTTGCCTAGACTACATCTCATATTATTCTGGATTTTTAGCTGAGATTCTTAAAATATATTATGCTTAAGGAAACTAATTTTCAGCAGTTTCTAAAAACAAATCATTAATGCATGGCTAAATTTACTTAGATTGGAAATAGCAGCATATTTACCTTGTCAATCTAATCTAATTGCCAGGAGTCATACTCTTAGAAATTATCAGAAAATGTATACAATGGAATTGTTTTTAGCATGACAACTGTTTCAAAAAAATGAGAGATTTTAAAAAAAATGTTTTAGGTTTTTCTCAGCATAATGGTTTGGCATATTTTTTGTCTTTCATTAAATATCAAGAAGGATTTATTTAATGTATAGCTTGTTTACAAATATATCACTGAATTACTATCAATTAAAAAGAGAGGGCTAATTTCCAGTTGACCCTAGATTCACTAAGCAGCATAGGGTTTGAATGTGTTTTTACGAAATTGATATTTACTAGGCGTGCAGAAATCCCTTTTGGGTACTTAGTCAAAATCAAATTCCTTTTAATTTACACTAAACTGAGCCAATATATACAGGATTTACATAACCTCTGACTTTGGCAACAAGGGAAGAATAACAACGGTGTAGAGGATGTGTGCCAGTTGCATCACTAGCCCAGCTCCAAAGGTGGTGTACCTTCCCAGAAAGTGACACCCAAATTGCTGTCAGGTGTCTGCTGTCAAAACATATACAATGTATTCCTATTTAATAAATAATATCCATGCATGTAGTTGTAAAACACACTTTCATCACACATATATGCTTAGATATGTTGGTACCTAATTGAGAATATTTAGTTAAAATCTTTGGAATGAGTTACACTTCAGATGTGTTTAGGTCCTTTATGTTATAAACTTTGGAACTAAGACATGGTTACGATTACACTCTCTTGATTGATTACTTGGTCACTCACTTGTAAGGTATCTCTATCTCTAAAATCCACTATATTCTCTTAACCCCTTAAGGACACATGACATGTGTGACATGTCATGATTCTCTTTTATTCCAGAAGTTTGGTCCTTAAGGGGTTAAAATGGAAAGTTATCTCCAATTATTTTTTCAATGCAAAACTGAATTCCTTATCCATTGAGAAGGGTAAGAAAACCAGCAACTCTGTGGTAATTCTCATCTAAAATATGTTTACATATTGTAAAGGTGTGAAATGTCAACATTTTGGGAAATTAGTCTCTGTGTGTTAAAATCTGTGTCTGCAGCTCAGATTCAAAATATGCAACAATTCCTAGTGTGTAAATCCTGTAATTTTTGATACATTCATTTGTTCAATTCAGATATTAATCAAAATCTATTAACTTGTAAATGCCTATAGAATTGCTTAGTGCAGATACAGAAGCTATTTAGAATTGTTTAAGTATTTTCTTTTGAATACGTGTTGATATTTTTATTGGTTTGTTCTATGTAATATTATTGAATACCGATATAGCGAAATATAGTCATAGTTATTACCATTTTTTAAATGTGTTAGCATATTGTCAGTTTGAAAGTCCAAACTGAGAAAGTTTAGTTGTTCAGTTGATCGGAGAAAGTTAATTTGGTTTGCAACTATTTGTGGAAACAGTTGGTTATAATCAGATATTTTTTAATACAGGAGATATTGTAATGGGGTATTGTGTCATATTATGGTGAAGAATATGAAATGTCAAAGCAAATGTTATGTTGAGTTATTGCATTCATTGGTGATACAATCTTTAAGCCAGTAACTACATTGTTAATTATCTTTTTAATTGTCTACTATGGAAATTATATTTTTACATGTTTAAAGCAATTTTCCTTGTTGTATGTTCACCGATTATGTTATTATCGTATAGATTGTCATTGTAAAAATAATTACATTTTTATATTATATGTTTTATTGTACTGTTATTATCTATTTTACTGTACTGAATTATAATTTAGGATTAGAGATAAAATAGTAGGTATATTTTTAAAATTAACATGGTGGGCGTGTTTCTATAATAATTTATACCATCATATAAATATTCATATTAATAATAATGATTCATATTTTTAATATTGATAACATTATAAATTGTTCACATTTTTAAAAATCGTTTTCACAAAATATTATTTTTAATATGTTGGCCCACAATTATCCCTGCACTGATAATCTTCTAAGCCTTGCCCACTGAAAGATGAGCCTGCAGGGAGCACTGTTTCACTGCTCTCTGCAGGCTCCTCGTAATCTGAACATAGCATGAGCGCATCTACTGATGCACATGAACTATACTTGTTTGGGACAGTTCCCTGGTGGGAATCAGTCAGGACGCTGGGAAAGAACCCAGAAATTGGATTTACCTATGGGGCATTTAATTGGAAAGTTTTTGTCTAATTAGTACTAATTCTGAGCAATTGCTGTCTTTATCCCCTTAAGAACACTGGACGAAAAATTTCTGTCATTGCAGTCTTCCCCTTAAGGACGCAGCATGGAATAATTCAGTCCAATACTGAAATTAACTCCAGATTGCCACAATTGCGGAGTTAACCCCAATCGTGGGGTTAATGTTTCTGCAGTGTGCCTCCGTGTCTGAGGAAACTGCCCCAGGCAATCTCACTGTTTCGGCCGATGTGACACACGATCTGTCTCCCTGCAGCTTTGTGTAAGCTGTGAAGTGCAGGGAGACAGATCGTGCTGATCTGCTTACCTGTGTAAAAAAAGGTGTTAGTGAAGAAATACCACCCCCTCACCCATTCCCAATAAAATGTAATCCCTTACCTGCCCTTAGATCACTGTTTGCAGTGATCAAAATATAGTTCACAGTATTTCCCTGTGCTGATCTGCTTACCTGTGTAAAAAAAGGTGTTAGTGAGGAAATCCCACCCCTCACCCCTTCCCAATAAAATGTAATCCTTTCCCTGCCCTTTGATCACTGTCTGCATTGATCAAAATACAGTTCACAGTATTTCACTGTGATCTGATTTTTTTCTTTTAAACCCCGAGGGTTAACTTGTATTTTTTTAACCCTCAGGTCTTACATTTATTTAGTTAGTTACTTAAATATTTGTAAAAAATTTATTAATTTAGCTAATGTGGGTAGAAGTTAGTGGGGAAATTGGGGAATTTACTGTTAGGCTACTTAGGGGTTAACAGTAAAAAAAACTTTAAAAAAGTTTAAACAAAGTTTTAAAATAGTAAAAAAAGTTGTTAAAATCTAAAAAAGTTTTTACAAGTTAAAAAAGTTTTTAAAAGTTAAAAAAACTTGTAAAAGTAAAAAAAAGTCTAAAAAAGAGGAAAAAAATGCGTATTACCTCTACACTGGGTTCAGGCTAGCAAAAAAATGATCCCATGCTAAGGTTTAAAACATGCCTTTTCAAACACCCTAGGGAGTCTTCTTTAGGAAATGGTATGTCTTAGTGAAGTTATTGGAAAAAACAACCTGCTAAAAAAAATCCAAAGTGCGGCACGTACCCAGCGTAAAAAAAAAAATCAAACTTAAATGGCTGTGTCTCAAATGTGCCCCTTCAACGTCATCATATACTTGGTAGAGGTACATACGGGGGTATTGCTGTACTCAGATTACATAGCTGAGCAACATACGAAGTCTTATATTGCCGTAGCACACATAAGGTTTGCAAAATATAGATTAAAATCTATTTATGTGTTTCAAAAAGGCAGAAATCTTTTTTTTATTAGATATGGAAAGAAAAAAATGGAGTAATAGGCGCTCTCTATAGTAACTAACGTGCAGGCAGCAGTATACAAACAAGGATTCCCAAACCTTGTGAACAATGTACAGAAAAAGGAAAAGTGTATCCCGCGCCTAATATATTATATGTGCAAAAAAGTATACATACATATATTCACAAATATATCTGGAAGGAGCCGAACCTCAGGATAAAAACAGAGAATAAAACACAATAGTGCAATACAGTAATAAAAAATTATTTTATGGTGGTGAGTACGGCTATATAAAATCCACTCACATTTGTATGAGCTATAACAGAGCTCAGCTGTGCAGCGCTTGGACGGTACAATCCCCGTCTTGGGATATGTTGTAGTATATGCAGGTGCTTCCAAAGTGCAGTATGCGTGGTATATGCAGACAAAAGGAAAGAAAGTAGCCAATAGTGAAGTACGTCCCAATAATGATGCAAATAACGAAAAGTAATGTACTTACAATTACTAGAGCATGTAACCTGCTCTAGTGTAGTCAGCTTAGGTGGTATAATCCCCACCAAGGATATACTGGATCCAGGAGGTAAAAGAATGAATATAAAAAGTAACTTAAAAAGTATACTTTAATATTAATACAATATAAACAAAAACCATAAAAGGTATAAAAAGTGGGACATTACTTTTTATACCTTTTATGGTTTTTGTTTATATTGTATTAATATTAAAGTATACTTTTTAAGTTACTTTTTATATTCATTCTTTTACCTCCTGGATCCAGTATATCCTTGGTGGGGATTATACCACCTAAGCTGACTACACTAGAGCAGGTTACATGCTCTAGTAATTGTAAGTACATTACTTTTCGTTATTTGCATCATTATTGGGACGTACTTCACTATTGGCTACTTTCTTTCCTTTTGTCTGCATATACCACGCATACTGCACTTTGGAAGCACCTGCATATACTACAACATATCCCAAGACGGGGATTGTACCGTCCAAGCGCTGCACAGCTGAGCTCTGTTATAGCTCATACAAATGTGAGTGGATTTTATATAGCCGTACTCACCACCATAAAATAATTTTTTATTACTGTATTGCACTATTGTGTTTTATTCTCTGTTTTTATCCTGAGGTTCGGCTCCTTCCAGATATATTTGTGAATATATGTATGTATACTTTTTTGCACATATAATATATTAGGCGCGGGATACACTTTTCCTTTTTCTTTTTTTTTATTACCACTACACTTGGTACAAGCTTGCAGAAAAATTATTTTACGCTAAGGTTCAAAATATGCCTTTTGAAATACCATTGGGTGTCTTCTTTAAGAAACTGCATGCCTTTGTGGGGTAGTTAGAATAATCAACTTGCTAAAAACACTCCAAAGTGGGGTATGGACACAGCGTAAAAATTCAAAGTTTGAAAAAGACTTAAATAGCTATGTCTCAAATGTGCCCCTTCAACGTCGACATATACCTGGCAAAGGTACACATGGGGGTATTGCTGTGCTCAAAAAACATAGCTGAGCAAGATAGAAAGTATTATAGAGCCGTAGCACACATAAGGTTTGCAAAATATACAGTACAAACTCACTGTGTGTGTCAAAAAGACAATAAAAATGCTTATTACCACTGCACTTGGTACAAGCTAGTGGAAAAATAATTTCAGGCTATGGTTCAAAATGTGCCTTTTGAATTACCCTGGGATGTCTTCTTTAAGAAATGGTATGCCTTTATGGGGTAGTTGGAATATGTAGCCTGCTAAAATACTCCAAAATGGGAGATGAACACAGTGTAAAAACTCAAAGTTTGAAAAAGAACTGCAATGGCTGTGTCTCAAATGTGTCCAAATGTGCCCAACATCCACATATATCTGGCAAAGGAACATGTGGGGTATTCCTGTACTCAGATGACATAGCTGAGCAACATATGTAGTATTATAAAGCCATATCACACATACAGTTTGCAAAATATACAGTACAAACTCACTGTGTGTGTCAAAAAAGCAGAAAAAATGCTTATTACCACTACACTTTGTACAAGCTAGCGGAAAAATGATCACAAGCTAAGGTTCAAAATATGTATTTTCAAATACCCTTGGGTGTCTTCTTTAAGAAAAAGTATGACATTTTGGGGTAGTTGGAATAAGCAGCCTGCTAAAATGTTTTGAAATAGAACACAGACCCATCAAACCATCTATTAAAATTCACACTTAAAAATCTGAAATTGACAGGTCTCTTTTACAGCACTGTAACTTCACAAAATAGTGTCTAGGTCATGCATTTGGGAATATTGTTTTTCTCAGAAGAGGTAACTAAGCATACTTAGGGTGAGTTTATGACAGTGGCACTTATCAAATGTACAAAATACCCAGGAAAAATGCAACATGGATGTAAACAAATTTCATGTTTTTTCTCACCACAAAATTTTAAATAAAGTGGCAAAAAATGGTGTCAAGTTAAGGTATAATATATGCCTAATATGATACCTTACAGTGTCTGCTTTCTCAAATGGAAGGCCTTTGGGGTTGTTTGAACAGTCAAACTGCTATAATGCCAAACATCAGACATAGGACCATCTATGAAAATTCTAACTATAGTAACTGAAATAGCATGGTCTCCTATATGGCATTGTAGCTTCACAGAATAGTGGCAAAGGCATACAATGCCATATAGGAGACCATGCTATTTCAGTTACTATAGTTATTACAATATTGTTGTACTCAGCAGATGTAGCTGAACATGATATGGGTTTCTGTACAAGAATAGCATAAACCAGCTTTACGAAATACACATGACAAAAACCTTGTTATATGTGTATATGCCAACATAGAGAAAATTGACAATTTTACTCCAATATTTAGCAGAGATTGGCAGTGAAATTGCTAGGTAAAAAGTGTAAAAATAACCTTAGGTATGGGGTGGGACCAAGCAGTCAAATGGAGCAGACGCCAATTCACACAACTTCGGGCCCTAAAATCTAAATCCAACAATAATCGGCCAAACTACACTTAATCTGTCTGGCTTGCTTGCTTGATATTTTGTTTCAACAGCACAATAAAATAAAAATTGACAAAAAAAATAAATAACCTCAGGTAAATAGCCTGTGATGTCTACTTTATATAAATATATACTTTTGTGTGTCAATTTTATTTTCTGTGATGGGTAGTAAACTTCCAAGACAAACATACTGTGACGGACTGACTGCACCCCGACCGGGTACCTCCGTCAATCGCTGCTTCCTAGTACTGACTAGTACCATAAGCACTGCGCTGGAGCACCATAACCTGTCACGGTTCTCACCGCGACATCCAGATGGCCAGACGAGGTCGCCCCAGAAGTGCCCGATGAGGGACTTGAACCTGGGTACTCTGCAATCCTGGACCTGCTCTCTTGCCTCTGCGCCACTATACAGCTCTAGAAATTGCCTGAAGTATATTCTTGCCTTGTATCCAGCACTGGGGGCTGGACGTTATTCTGTGGCTGCTCCAACATTCTCAGCACACCTGTGGCTAATCACCAATCAGCCAGTTATAAGACACTGCCTCTCCCTGAGGGCAGTGTCAGTTCATTGACTCTGGTTCAAGTATTGCTGTTTCGTGTTCCAGTGTGCTCCTGACCTTGGATTGTTATTTCGTTGTACCCTGACTTCTGGCATCCTCTGACCTCGGCTCTCTACTCGCTTATCCTGATTTCTGGCACCCACTGACCTCTGGCTTACCCACGACTATTCTCCTGGTTATCCGTTTCTGTACTGCGACTTGGAGCATTAACCTGCACAGCCCCCGTGCACAGACTCACAGGCCAGGTGAGTTCTTACCTGACCACCTTGGCCTGTGTTTAATTGCAAGGGTGAGCATATATCTGCGCTACAGACTCCCAACCAAGGTAAGCCGTTACATAACCACTGCAAACCTCATGAACCACCGGAGCTTGGTTGGGTTCTTGCCATCTCCTACCCACCCTGGACCTATGACAAGGCTCCAGGTTCCAGTTTGTGAACCTCTTTCGCTCCATAGAATCAAGCAGGAACAGCTCTTACAAGAGCTTAGTGATTATACTCAGGGGAGTATAGTGATTATAGCAATCCCCAGAGTGTAGATCTCCAATCCCCTAAACATAAACCGAAACTTCATGAAGGTGCATGATGATCTGAGAGTTTAATGGTACAGGTTGTTTTTTTTTATACAACTTTTCAGGCCAGAGGAATACCCACTGGACCTGATGGGGCACTGGACACAAATTGTACAGACCAATAGAAACAATGTAACAATGCCTGACACTCCAGCACACAATCCCTCCCCTCTGCCTGTGATACCATTAAGGTAGATAATGTATTAACGTAATTATCCCCAAGCATAAAAAAACACATATTTTACAAAACCCCAAAACACAACCTATCCCCATCACCTATCTTACATCCCCTGATAGCCCTGATCTGGGTGAACAACATATACAAAATTCACCTAGATCAGAGCAGGTGTTCAGGAATTTCCTGGAAGTCTTATTTTTAAACCCACGTTGCACATGGTCCCATGCCCAAAACAGTTCCTGAGAATTAGGGCTAACGGTCAGTCTCTCTGGAGACAGAGTCTTTTAAAGTGCATTGGGCAAGGTATATTGCAGGGGCCATAGTCCTGAGGCAATAGGCTGTCCAGCAGGCCCCTCCAAGAACCCTTGATGAAGTTCAGTTTGTCACAGGACCATAATCAAAGGGTTGGAGGCTAGCAAATTGGCCCCTCCAAAAGCCAGTGATGAGGTTACTTTCGTCACACATACCAACTTCTAAAATTGTTTCAAACTGAAATTTAATTTGAGTCCTTGTAGTTTGTGACCTGTAACTTTCAAAATAAACTAAAATTCTACATATACTCTGTAAATCAAGACACATAAATGAATTGATTTTGAATTACTTTTCCTAAGCTGGACATATTATGCACACGTTATGATTGCCAAAACTTGGAACAAAATGTGTTTTTGTTTTTCCTTTTTTTTTTTTTTCTTTTTTGTAATAAATGAGAATTTATATTTATATACATCACATTAAATGAATGCCCTTTTTGTCATCTATAAAACGGTATATAATGTGTTGGTACAATAAATGAGAGATGCAAATTGCAGTTGAACACAAAAAGCAAAAAATGCAAAAATTAGGGGTAGGGTTAGGGCTTGGGTTAGGGAATTGCTGAAGTCCCGAATTGCCAAAGTCCCTAATTTTGGAAGTGTCAAACCGAAAGGGCCGAATTGCCAAAGTCCCGAATTTCGGAAGTGCCGAATTGCCGAAGTCCCGAATTGCAGAAGCCTCGAATTTTGGAAGTGCCAAACTGAGCCAAATATTTTGCCCATGCACATCCTTAAACGAACCTCCCAACCATCTCACTTTGTACAGAGTAGTCCCATATTAATCGACTGCTCCTTGCTTGGTCTTTGTTGAATGGCTTCAGGGGACAAAAGCAGGACTTCCATTAGAACTCTTGGAGCCAGGGCCGGTGCAAGGACTTCTGTCTACACAGGCGAAGACACATTTTGCTGCCCCAAAAATGTATCTTCACCTGTCTGTCTAATATTCCCACTTTCACCCTTCTTACCCATTTTTTTTTGCCCCTTTTGTGCATTTTACCACCTTTTTAGTTTTCCCTTTTTGTA